>NC_052046.1:57252427-57852427 GCF_015832195.1 Motacilla alba alba | reverse complement strand
CCAGCTAATTTATCGACTCTCAGTTTCTGGAAGTGTTCAAGGCTGGGTTCAATGAGGCTGTGGTCTAGTAAAAGCTTTACTTAACAGTGGCAGAAGTGTTGGAACTAGATGACTATTTAGGTCCTTTTCAACCCAATCCATTCTATGATTCTTTGATTCTACGGACACAGAGCTGTACAGTGGAACAAGGAGATGTACAAAAGTAAGGTTTTCGGCTAGGTATAAAAATAAATTATTTGCACATTATGGGTAGTCAGAAGAGGTTAGTCATAACAGCTTTGATTTTATGCAAAAAAAGTTCTTAAGAAATTGATCAAGTTGTGCTTTCTTTGAGCACAGGACCAGATGAACACCAGAAATCATTTCTGATGTATATTTTTCCATGATTCTGTATTAGAGAAAAGTCATCTCGGGTGTGCTTATTTAATGTGGCTTGTTTGCTGCAAGTTGTACTGAATGGAATTGCATCTACATCTGACAACCACATGAAAATTTTTTGTTTTCAAATAAGAGATCTCCAAGGCTTACAGTTCTCTTAATTCACTTTCAAAAGCTACTTGCACTGTACACACATGCATGTGGGACTAAAGTCACTGATTATACAGTGATGATACAAATCCATAAATAAGGGAAGAAATCCTTTTGGAGGATTTTTTCATATTTTAAGTGTTATGGGTTTTATTTTATGACATACTTTCGCAGATATTCCTGCCTGATTTTTGCAAACTCAATGACACCCCAACTGCCCAAGATGTTCTCTAATAATGTGAATGCATAATGAAATAATAAGATTACTGCCTTTGGAAATAAAGTAAAATGCATTTATATTTCAAGACACAAGACAAGAATTATGTACCATGCTGCAAGTTTGAAATTTTAGGTATCTCATCATGACACTGTGTTTATAAATTATGAAGTCATATAATCACATGATTTGCTTGTTACTAAAACTGAAAACTAATTTAAAAAATAATGAAACCACAGATAAACTTTCAAGCTAGAGAGAATTATGTCCATTTTGCAAGGCATGTGGTCTGAAAAATGCCATCTATACTAAGAAGTCAAAAGCACTGTATGACATAAAATGAATTCCCCAAGTTATAATTAAACACTGCACTCATTGATTTCTGTATTGGCAGCTCAACTGAAATAGGACCACACAGACTCTTGATTCTTGTGATTACCTTGGGTACCCCTTTGTGATATAATTTTAGAATACTGCCAGCCATTACTCAAACCATATGGTGTCAAGGAGCTTTTAAGTATCATAAAACAGATGAACTTGAAAATGCCAGTATTTAGTGGGTTATGGAGATATGAGGCCTTAAAGGATTAAAAGATATTAGGCAGACAAGACAAATGAAAGACAAATGGATACATGAATGTATAAGGAGACTAAAACCTCTGTCTATCCCACTGCATACAAGTTATCTATGTATTATACTAATTCTTCAGTATGTTTTCTTTTTACTTCCACTAAGTTTGTTTTAGGGGAAGTGTTCAACAGTATTAAACTATGTATACTATGACCAACCAAATGTAAGATATCATTGACAGAAACACTGACAAGGTAATTAATGGTTTGGCTCACTCTGTGAGTTTTCAGTAATAAATAATAAGTGGAACTTTACTTCTCTTGCAGGGGACACAAACATTGACAGTTGCATTTTGCTGCTGCAAGTTGAAAGATTGGGCTATTTGCTCTCTCTCTCATTCTCTCTCTGGAAGTAACTTAATGAAATGAAAACAGCAATGGCATGACTGTTGTCTGATATATCGATATGTGATATATCGAAATGTCTGATATATTGAATATGAAAAGAAAAGTTTTCTTCTGGGTATTTCACTACTTATTTGGTTGAACAAAAGATGCATGATGTCAAACACAAGACCTAAATCACCTTGTGTTCAGGTGTCTTCTCTCCTTACTGATCAGCAGCCGACGAGATAGAAAAAAAATCTTTGAGAGATATCTGCTGAAAATTACTTGTGGCAGAAGACTGGCTTTCCCTGGAGGTTTTGCACAACAGTTTTGTAACATTTTCAAGCATTTCCCTTTCCTTATGCAGAGCTTCCTTCAAAGCTCTGTCATAGCATTGTTCTTACTTTACAGCAAAGGACAAACCTCTAGTGATTTGAAGCTGCTGACATCTTCTTTTAGCAGCCCTGTGATGGTGATTATTTTGCATCACAAAGAATGTCCATATTCATTATAATTTATACAAAAGGCTGCATTATTGTCTGCGGATTTATAGAAGAATTTAAAAATTCAAACTGCATATAGGAAAAGCATTTCATGGACAAAATATACTATAGCTATAAAGGGAAAAATCTTAGCAGTTTCAAGCAACTGGCAATTTTTTTACCCATTTTATAGAAAACCAACAGAATTGACTGCTTAGGGGAGGTGAAAAGATTAGAGGACAGAGAAAAAGAAACCTATCAAAGATGCCTTTTCAGAATCAAAACTCACACACTATTTTTCATAGTATTTCTACCCCAATAGCATAATAAAATTTTAAAATATTTTCTTTATCTCTAGATTTAATTGAATTATATTTATAGTCTCTGCCTCCATCAACTGTAAAAAATACTTTATATCAAAATGCAATAAAAATGTTCCAACCACCTGAAGATGGCATCAGTGGCCAGTGGTCTGAAAAAAAAAATCATCTTCCTACATATACTTTATACAGTTTTATATAGTTTTAAATTGTTCCCCACGCTAGTCTTTATGTGCTCAACCAGGTACCAAGTCAAACATCTGACATAAACAGAGTACGCAAAGAAAAAAAAAATCATGAGAATATGAGAGATTGCTCTGTTGAGCAGAGATATTTTTAACTACACATCTACTGGTTGTTGAATATGAGATAGGAATAGGTTGTTCATCTCCTTATAATGAGAACAGACTGAAGTATCAACAAGTGTAAATAAAGCTGTGATCTCTATTTTAAAAACTGATATAGTATTATTGAATTGAGGAGGTCATTTCCATGGTGTTTTTTCAAAAATAAATGTAGGGCTGACAGATGTCATCAAAATATTTACAATAAAGTACTGCTTATTATCAAACTATTGAAACTACATGTCACTATAATATTTGCTAAAGGTAAACAAAGCAGCAGTTCATTCCAATAACTTGATTGCAAAATGTTTCTCTGAAATTAATCAAAAATAAGCTTCTGGTAAATATTTTAAAGAGAAATTATAGCTATATCTTATCTGAAATGCTTATTTTAAATTCTCCAGATTTCTAATGCAAAACACTTCACCCAGTTTGACAACATAGTATAAAATTCTAGATATCCTATGCTTTTATAACAAATAATATGTTTTTATAACAAATGCTTACAGATCATCTGCTTGTCTATAATGTTCTCCATTTTGCTTTCTTCCTGTACTTTTCTGCATCTCAGGTGCCTATACTAATGAAGAAACAAGAAAGTAAAACATAAGAATTTTGAAATAAGGAATAAAAAGAAAATATATAACTTACCTGTTTCTAAGAAAGGTTATTGTAGCTGCAACACAGAAAACATAGCTGTGGTAGTCTGAAAGTTAGCTGGGCAAATGAAGATAAACCAACCATGTTTGATCTGGCCAAACTCTCCATTTGGTTTAATATTTTGAAACAAACAAAATATTGTTATCATTCTTTGATTTGAGGAATTCCTTAGGCTTGTGCATATTCTGTTTCTAATAAAACCACATGCTGATGGTGGAATATGTATGTCTCTAGATAAGGTGGAAAACAATGAAGTGTGAATAAAGACTACCTGCTCCAGCAACGCATAAGGTACCAAGAAACAGGTGTTGTTCACTTCACTACTGGCTCTAACTATATCTTATAAAGCTTGAAGTTTAGAAGTCCTTTTTTGTCAGATTCATGAAGCCATGAATCTGCCATTCTATGCTTTCCCAGTTATTTTTTGGTGGTGATTTTCTGATAGACCTATCACAGAATCACAGAATGACTGATACTGACCGGCACACCTTCACATTGTCTAGGCACATCCTCGATTGTTTCAGTGTCTCCATGGACTGGAATACTACAGCCTCTTGAGGAAACTCGTTCCATTGTTTGATAACCCTCACAATGAAATCCTTTTCCTTTCTGTTTAGAATTATTTTCAGATATCTCAGTTTGTGACACTTGCCTCTTGTTTTGTTTCTGGACACCACTGAGTTTTGTTCTTTCTTCTTAATGCACTCCCCTAAATATGTTTACACCTGAAGAAGAGCCTCCTGAGCCTTTCCTCCAGAATGTACACTCAAAGCTCTCCCAGCCTCTCTGCCTTTTGACAGATGTTCCATCACTTCATTGTTTTCATGGTTCCCCAGAGGAGTCTCTCCAGTATGAAAGAATGCTAGAATAGTTTGAGGTGGAAGAGACCTTTTAAAGATCATCCATTAGTGATCAGGGGCATCTTTGAGAAGATCATGTTGTTCAAAGGTCAGACGGATCTTAGATGTTTCTATGGGTGGGGCACGTACCACATCTCTGGGCAACCACTGCCAGTGCTTTATCACCCTCATTGTGAAATACTTTTTTCTTATATTTAATTTAAATCAAAATTGCCTTTTATCCTGTCACTACAGGACCTTCTTAGGAGTTCTTCTCCTGCTTTCTTTTAGGTCCCCTTTAAATTCTGGAAGGCTGCTATAAGGTCGGCCTAGAATCATCTGTTCTTCAGGCTGAAAAACCTTAACTCAGTCCATCTTCTGTAAGAAGTGCTCCAGCCCCAAGTCCTCCTCTGGACTTGCTCCAACCTGTCCATGTCTTGTACTGGAGACACAGGACACAATGATTCAAGTGGGATCTTGTAATAGTGCAGGAGGGGAGGATCACCTCCTTCAACCTGCTAGCCAGTCTTTCTTTGATGCATGAGATTGGATTTCTGGCCTGGGAGCATGCATCACCTGGCTCATATCCAGCCTCTCATCCACTGGCACCCCCAAGTCCCTCCTGGCAGGACAGCTCATAATCTATCCTCCAGACAGCATTTGTACTTGGAGTTGCCTCAACACAGGTTCAGAACCTTGCACTTGGTCTTGTAGAACCTTGTGATGTTGCCATGTGCCCACCTCTTGCCGTGTGTCTCTTATCCCACAAGTGTGTCAAATTCACCAGTCAGCTTGGTACCATCTTTGAATTTGCTAGAGTTATACTGGATCTGTCTATGTCATCAATGAAGATATTAAAAAGTCTTCAGAAGGACACCCCTTTTCACTGATGTCCGTTTGGATATTGAGCCTTTGGGTATCACTTTCCAAACAATTTTTCATCCACTGGGCAGTCTACCCATCAAATGCATATCTCTTCAATTTAAGAGAGAAGGATGTTGTGGGGGACCATTTCAAAGGCTTTACAGAAGTTCAAATAAATGAAATCCATAGTTCTCAAATGACATCTCCCTCCTCCATGAGCTTTAGCATAGCTTCTAGGAGTATCTGTTCCATGACCTTCCCAGGCACAGAGGGCAGGCTGACAGGTCAGTAGTCCCCAGGGTTCTCCCTTCTACTGTTTTTAAAGATGGGTGAATGTTTTCCTCTTTTTTTCCAGTCACCTGGGTTTTCACCAGGCTGCCATGACTTTTTCATATCATGGAGAGTGGCTTGGCAACTAAATCAGCCAATTTGCACATGACCTTGGAATCCATTTAATCAGGTTTTATAGGGTTCAGGTTCCTCAACTGGCTGTGAAACAGATCTTGTCCTGCAGTGGGTGGGCCTTTGCTCCACCAGTCCCTATTCTGAAGTTCATTCACTCTAGAAGTGCTGGGAAAAAAGGTGCAATTGTGGAATAAAGCAAGAAATTTGTTGAGTACCTTGGCCTACTGCTTGACTGTTTTTACCAGTTTACTTGCCTTGCTCATAAGGCAGGTCACATTCTTTAACCTACTTTTTCTGGCTAACAAATATACTGTTTTTTTCATCCCTTGCTAAGTTCAACTCCAGCTTCATCTTGACATTTCTCACCTTATACCTACACAACTGGACTGCATCCCTATACTCTTCTCAGTATACCTGTCCCTACTTCCACTGCCTGTGCTTTCACTTCTTTCCCTTTAGTTTGACCAGTAGGTATACCCATGTCTCTCTTGTGCAAGCCAGCCCAGCACTGAACACTGCACCCAGATGTGTTTCATTTGAGTTGAGTACTGGGAAGCCCTGCTTCTTTTGAGCTGCTAGCAATGGTCTTCCTAATGTGTCAGGGTAGTGCTGTCTCTCTTTGCTGCCAGGGTATATTGCTAACTCAGGTTAACTTACTGTTCCGCAAGACCAAAGGATCTTTCTTTCCACAGCTGTGCTCAAGCTTACAGGCCATCAGCATAGGTTTCTTTCTCCTCCGCTACAAGGTGTGTCCCTTTATTTTGTTGAGTTTAGTGAGATTGCTGCCTACCCATGTTGCCAGCATTTCCAGCTCTCTCTGAGAGGCAATGTATGCACCAGGCAATTAATCTGCTCCTTCCAGTTTTGTTCATTCCATAAGAGATTGTAATCTCTTTCTAATACAAACAGTGACTTCATCTCAGTGACTGTTGTGCTGCTTCTTACCAAAGCTGGTGGTATGCATATTTCTGCTTCCACCTAAAGATGTGAGCTTGTGTTTTCACTTTCGGCTATTATAGTTTCATCTGTCTCATTACACAAAGGCATTAAATAGCTTCTGATAGTTTGCCCTGACAGAAAGATAGCTGTTATGATACCAACTCTGATCAAATGGAGTTCAACTCATTCCAAATCACAATCCGCTATTTTACTGCAGCATTCTACACTTGTATCTTCTGCACAAGTCTGTCAAGAATGATACTAAAAATTTTGGCTTTAAATCTGCTTGCATTGAAATTAACAGGCATCTTACCATCAATTCCACTGGAGCAACTAAGCCAATGGTAAGGGCTTAGGAAGAATCCTGCCATATGTGACTTTGAAATATTCATAACTGAGATAAGTAGAAAGAAATTTTCTCTTCATGACTGAGTTAGTGGGTTTTTCTTTGGGGGGGTGAAGGCTCAATTTGCCCCAATATTCTTTATTAAAACAGAAATGTTTTCACCATTCTAGGATTTCTCAGAATATGACCATTCATTTTGCTTTTTAAAAATATTTAAAAACAGAAAAAACCTTTGCATGTTTTTTTTAAAGAACAAGTAAAAAGTCTCACATCAGGAGTTTTAGATAAAATGTGATATGGAATTTGAGCATGAAAATGCAATTTCCACTTCTATACAACACATATGATTGTACATATTGGCAACACATTCAAGATACAGTTGCCATTTCCTTCTCTATCCCACATTTTTAGAGGGAATCTCATAATCTATCTTGTCTTAAGAATGTCATTACCCATACCCAGTTCTACATACAGCCTTTAAAATTTTTTTTGTAGTTTAATCCAAATAAATAAAAAGCAAAATGTTAAATAATAAACTATAAGCAGTGTTTTTCAAATTTTTATGTTTTATTCCATGTTACTTTTACACTTAAAGCAAGAACTACAAATTATATTTTAAAAACTTTTTTGCTTGAAAACATTTATTTTAAGACTATATTTGCTTTCAACATATGAACACCAGAGTGATTTTTCAGTATCTGAATACCTCATACCATATATTTTAGCAATTTTGATCTGATCAACTTGTTGACAGGAAACCAAAGTAGATTTTCAGTCCTGTTATTTTCCTACATCTTGGGCATCTGCCTGATTTTCCTTGAGGAATAGGAGGAACAGCAAACACATATCTTATTCAACAGGTAATTCACAAACATTTAAAAAACCCCACCAAAACCATATTTAATGAATTATAAATATAATGCAATTTTACTTTATAGAGTATGAAATAAATATTCTGGAGATGGAGACATGTACTTTACATTCTCAGATTTTTTTTATTTGTAAATTTTTTAAACTCTTGATTAGGAGAAAAAAACACAGAGAATGTATTCCATTAGGTTTATCCTTACTGGTTGTTATTTTATTGCATTGAGTTGTGACAGTTTTACCTATCTTTGAATGTCATTATAGGTTAATCAATGTCCAAATGGAGAGTACTGACAGTAACTACATTCTTCTTTTCCAGTGTATACCAAAACCTTCCAAGTAAAGATCACCCTTTGCTGATTTCCTCTTATTATTCTGACGAACATGCATTTTCCGAGAAGCTGAGGTAAAATACTCTTTACTAATAAAATAAGAAATTTCTTTCAGTGAGAAGACTTTTTTCCGTATGCACTGTTTTAGGACCAGTGCCTCAAGTCATTATTTAGTTTTATGTTTCTTAACACCCAGCCAAAATAAAACCCCATTTTGTTTCTTATAGCCATTAGTTCCAACTGGTGCAATCTGTTTATAGAATGAATTGTCAGTTTTTCCATGTATCAAAGGGGCAGAAAACAGCCGTATTCCACCCTTAGTGATTTTAAAGCAATGTTTCTATTTAGTTTTCAGGTTTTGGAGAGAAAAATCACTACATCAAACTCATATTTATACGATATTGCAGAATTGTTCAATATTTTTGCTCTCATGCTTTGCCTCTGCTTATCTCAGTGTTTTAGTTTTGCTGCCACTTGAAAGCATGCGACTGACTGATACAAGGCATAAAAGAATGTGACAAAGAAAGTCATCAAGCGCCTTTATATGAGCATCTTTTCCAGATGATGCGCTAAAAAAAGGCTCCGCATCAGGAATAGTGTCTTGAAGAGAATATATAATCTATATTTACACTTTTACTTGCATTTTAAGACATTCTGCATTTTGTAGAAGTAACATGTAGTTTTAAGTTGACTCTTTTAGTTTCAATTTCATTACTTTCCATGCCTCCTCCTTCTTTTCACACTCCCGAAATTAGAAAGATGAACAAATACATAATTGTTGTGTTTGGTTGATAGAGACACAAAATTTGGATATATAGGGTGGGATAATTTAGCTGCTTCTGTGTGAACTGGAAAACAGCAATTTCTTTCTTCAGAATTCAATAAACACCTCAGACTCTTTTAGATGCAGACCCAGTTTTTTCTCTTTTATAATTCTATGCTATGATGATTGCTGTTTAGATGAGAGATTTTGCAAAACAATAAAAATCTCCATATTAAACTCTAGATATTTAAAAAATATTTCAAATATTTTGAAAAAAAATAGTGGATTGCATGAATTTGACAATGATCTTTCGTGTTGTTAATGAATAGGTAACCACAAAGCAGATATATTTTAGTTACCATCAGAATAAACACAGCCTGTGCCAAAACTTAATGTGACAGAGGACCTCACTGTAGATTGTATTGTATGGACAGTAAGAACCACCACCACCAGAGATACTCAAAGTGTCATATAGAATGGAAAGATTCAACTTGGACTCAGACAAGAAGGTAGATAAACAGTAAATGGCAGACATTTTTTGGCTTTACTGCAGAGTGACATGTACATGCCACACAAAGTACCCACCTCAGCTGACTAATCAGTGGTAGGCTTTCCTCTTTCATGTAAACTTTATTGTATTCAAAATTTCTTAAATGATTGGCTATCAGATGTCAGGTCACACAAAACAATTATTCAAGACTGCTTAAGAATGTCCTGTTCCTTGGGTGAAGTTTCCTTTTCAAATATTGCAAAATCTTGCCTCATGAATTGCATATGAAATTATGAGCTCCATTTTTAGCTTACCAATTCGTCAATGTGGTTTTGTGTGTATGATCTTTGACTTCTACACTGTTCACTTGCTTTTAAGCTTGTGCTTCTCCATACTAAGGATTAGGTTTCAGCAGCTGGCAGAGACAATTTAAGATGTCTGCAGAGGGAGGATTTCTTATGATGTATGTGGCTTGGTAATTCAAGTGTTTTCTCTGTCTTGACTCTGCTACTATGTTAGCCAACATAGCTCACTAACTTATCAGAGTACTGTGTCAGAAAAGACAAAACTGTACTTCTTTATTCTTCTGCACTGACGCAATAGTATATATGCAAATACTTTAATCAGAACAAGCTAGAGACAGTTGTGAATAAAGAAGATTATAAAAAAGCAAAATTAATAAATAACTCTCTTAATTAATATGAAACAGATTCATGTACCTGAACATAACTGACAAAAATGAATGAAAATCATGGGAGGAGAAAGCAGAATGATTTACGCATCCTACAGAAAGCATATTTTGGAGTAAAAAACAGCACCACAAAACTGAAGTGGGTACTATATAATCTATCTCTGTGTCTAGTGACTATTTTTTCCTCCCTACTGCTTTCCACTAAAATTAGATTTAAGGAGTAATAGTTTTATAATATCTAATTTCCAAATAACTAATAGAGTTCAGATACTTGAACTGCAAGTGTATATTTTGCCATCCAATCAGGATTGAATAGAAAATCATACTCAAGACTTATCTAGGATTATCAACACAGGTATAATTTCACACTTTGATCTGGAAAAGTTTAGAACATATTTAAAAGTGTTCAGTACTGACTATAAAAATAGAATAATACTCATGAAGGGTTCCACAGAATGAAGATAATTCTACTATTTTTTACCACACCATGTGTTTCAGTTTTAGTAAGGAAGTTTTGCAAAGGAGCTGTATATCAGGTCAAAGAGAAATTATTGTAGTAATGACCACAATTCATTTATTTCTCTTTAATAACATTGTCACTGCAAAATCCACTAACATGAGTTTATCACAAATATCAGTTAAATAATTTTTTTTTTCAGAGAAAAATAAAATATGTTGTCTAGTTCTACACATCCTGTTTTAACACTCCAGCTGGATTTGGTGTATTATAATCTTATAAAGAGATGGTTATGGAAAAGGATGTGCTTTTCCCTAAAGCCAACACAAAGAACAACAACAAAAAAAAAGTGTTATTAATAATATTTAAGTAATCAACAACAATTTTTTGAGTCAGCTGAAAAACCACGAATACCACAGGCAGACCTTGAAAATTAGATTCCAAAAGTCATAATAGCTCTATGATGAAAAAATAGTGTGGCAACGATACAGTTTTCTCATTGCAACTGATAGGTTTTACTGAAATGTTTATGTTTCAACAATTTTTTTTCAGTAGTAATATTCTTCAGGTATTGACGGAACCCATGGGTTTCGGGCTGTAAATCCCCCTGGCTAGTTTGGGATTTAAGCCCACACGGATCCTACATGGAAGAAGTAAAGGACGAGAAGCGCTCTTTCTCCATGTTGTTCTGATGTCCTGTTTATTAGCTGGAAGGGGACATCTGCATCGTAGGGCTTCCAGGTGAATAAAGAGGAGGACCTCCAAACCCAAGGGACATTTATACCCGCGGAATGGGAGGCGGGGACGGAAGGCCGCAGCCAAGGGGACACCAGTGAGGAGGGGCAAAGGGAGAGGCTACAGGGGACAGATCACCTTATCCGAGGGATACACCATCTGAGGAAAGGGGGGAAACATTCATGTAACACAACCCCAGTGCAGCATCCAAATAACTATCTAGTGCATCACAACAAGGTATGTGCTGGTTTTACGTAAAGACTACTACCTATCATGGAATAGACAGTAGTTGGTGAATAAGGATGGAATATATGAAATTTTGATTCGGAACCAGGGAATAAACTCCATTACTCTATTGATACATAGGATACACAGCTATTACACATTCCTTTAAAATGTTTTAAAGTACTTTTTTTTTGTTTTATTTTGAAATGGACCAAAAACTATTTTGTGTTTTATTGAGCGAAATGATGTTTCATGACTTTTGCAGGAAAAAAAAAAAACAAATGAAAATTACAATGATACTATTATTATTATTATTATTATTAGTAGTAGTAGTAGTAGTAGTAGTAGTAGTAGTAGTAGTACTATTTATAAAAGCAGCAAACTGTCAAAATCACCCTAAATCCTGATCCAATATAAAGATCAGCAGTTAATTCTATGCCATAAAATTATTACTGCTAAAAAGTAGAGATAACTGAAAGACAGAATACTTTGAATAATATACAGAAAACATACACCAATACTCCGGAAAGTGTGTTAAACCAGTGAACAGAGAGATTGAGCAAATAAAAACCAAACATGAAAACATCAAAGGGTGACGAGCTGCTAGAAGAACAGGAGACAACTATGCTAAAGACTACGCACTCTCTAACCTGTAAGCAGGGACAAGAAACCTGCTACCAGTTACTTTGGTGCACTGCAATGGGCCAAAGGGAGATTAGAATATCCCAAAGGAGACTATGGAAAATAATTGAAATGCCCAGTAATGCATTAATATGCTCTGTGCATATATGTGCACAATGTATTCTACATGCACAGTTTCTAGAACCAGTATTGTTAAACAGTTCATCTCTGTAGGTGTTGCTCTCTTGTGGATGTAAATCACAGCTAAGTCCCTAACCAGCTTCTATGACATGGAACTTTCCAAGGCTTTTTCCATATCTGAATTTTATGAAGCATCTGTAGGTGGAATATACTGATACATGTGCCAGAAACAAGACTAAATAAACTAAAGGATTTAGTTAGGATTTATTAGTCACAGAGATTTGTAAAGCGTTCAGATGTTTGGGGTTTTTGTTTGGTTTTTTTAATTTGTTTTTTTGTGGAGTTTTTCTTGGGTTTATTTTTGTTGTTTTGTTTTTGTTTTTTGTTTTGTTTTTTCCTGTTGTTGTTTTGGGTTTTTTGTTTTTGTTGTTGTTGTTGCTTTTGCTTTATACCCATTTGTATGCTTATACAAACAAAGAAAAGGGATAAATAATTCCAACATTGAAATGACTAACTAATTTCATTGCATAGCTCCATAAAATCTGGCAGGAATCCATCAGAAAAGACCTGAACACCTGTGCCATATGGGCACAGAGAGGCTGCTGTAGACCATATGCTGGGAAAATGGCCCAGGAAGGATTACCAGTCATTGGATAGCCAGCATGAGAAGCTATTCAAGAAGAATGTCTATCAACCACAGCCTCACAACCCAGAACTATTAGCATTTGAGATAACTGCTGAAATAATCTGGTATGTTCAGCCTGGTAAGGAAGAAAGGCCTATCAAACCAAATTTTATCTGAATACATAATTCATAGACTTTAATTGTGAAATATCAATGCAGTCAAAGTAATTTTTAAATACTGACTTTTAAACTAAAATCAACTACACATGAGCTAAATAACCTTACAAATTATGCAAAGTATAAAATATTGACATTATTTCTCAGGGAGGACAGAAGAGCTGAAGATGAGGCTGTAAGAAAAAAAAGTAAACTATTCTGATGCAAAGACTGCAAGCCCATATGCAGTCTTTGAAAATGTAAGCAGTCAGTTCTATGCAAATGCAACTGAACAAGTAAGATCCCCTTCTTTCTTTTAAATACAGTATTCTTAGTCATGAGATATTCACCAAGTATTCAGTATATAATGCTGTAGAATTCTATTAAACAGAAAAGATAATTCATAAGTATTGTCACATGGTAATAATTTAGAAGGAAAAGACATGCTTTAAGGAAAATACAGTAAAAATACAGAAATTCAATCAGGATTATTTAATTTTTGGGGTTTTTTTCCATATATTTTAATTACAAAATAAATGAATCCTTTTCTTTTAATTTGTAGTTCAGTAGCTGTATTGCTACCTGAGTAAACATACTAGTTTCAGTGACCTTAAAACAAATAGCTAGCACAGCACTAACGTAATGGCATTTTGTGTGTCAGACGTGCTAAAAAACAGGTGCCTAATACAGCCTTTCATATGTGTTCCCTGACAGAGCTTTCTATACAAAAAACTCATACTTCTGAAGTCACTATTTAACTGCAAGTTTTCCTCACTCTCCTTTGAAGCAATTTGTATGGAAAAAAACCCTGGTTTTTATCGGCACCCAAAAAAGTCATGCCAGAAAAGAAAAGATCATATGTCCTGCTGACAAGCACTATAAAGTAGTGCAAATAAACAAGCATTGTCAGTGGCAAAAAGCTTTCAGCAAACCAACAGGAAGGTTATAATTTCTTGCTCTTCTATATTTAAATGCAGTTCCTTTATTGCCTTATGCTCTTGCAATTTGTTTGCCTCTCTTTAACCCCAAATATATCACTATCCCACAGATGTGGTGATAAAGAAAACTTTTGAGTATTATTAACCAAATTTATGTTGCCACAAATAAGCTTGAGAAGAACTGGAGAAATAATGAGCCTTGCAAGAACAAATAATGACATTCACAAGAGTGAATGACATTCTTATTAACCCACATTAAGTGTACCTTTATCTTAGACATTGCATTGTAAAAAATAGTTTTTTGTTTATTTTTCAAATATTACACTCTTTTCTTCCTTTCAACCTTTCATTCTCATTTTCATTACTGCCTGGTTAAAAAAAAAACAAACCTAAAAAAACCTCCAAAAACCCCAAACATTAGTAGCTCCTGAGGAAGGAAAATTAACCTTGACTGTTGTACAAAGGAATGGTTGGCTTGAGCAGTTCTGCAGTTGTTCCTAGATGCAATCATTTTAGAGATATGTGAAGTTTTGGTAGCAGTAATGTCCTGTTTCTGAAGCCTAATCCAGAATAAAGCCTGTCTCCTGGCAGCCATTTAAAGCCTAACCCAGACTAACCCAGAATAAATCCGGTCTCCTGACAGGCAGATAAATTGTGAGATCTGGATCCAGAAAAAGGGGTTGAATGGCCAACTGCCACTGAAAGTTTAAGGTGAATTACACCTTCAAATCAGTCAGGTTTTGGAAACTTCAGTATTCATTGAATTTAGTGAACATTGAATGAAACAGCTCTTTCCTTCAAAAACATTAATGAGGAAAAGTCTCTTCATTTGATACAGAAATAATAATTTAATGCTCTGCCAATATGTGGATGATTATGGAGGGAACGGAAGCGTATTTGCTTTCATTACAATCATGCCAAAGGCGAAGTGTCTAAAAACCCACTCACCTCATGTTATTAAGTAGCAGAAGGAAACTCATAAATCACTATTCATTTTGAATCACATAAAATAATCATGTCTAATTGGGACCTTATTATTTCATTATTCATCTTGTTTTGTTGGGAGCAGTCCAAAATATTAAGTCATAATATATAGTCTATCACAAAACACTCTGCTATGAGCTGGCACATATATTGGTTTCAAAGATTTCCTTCCTGTTTTTCATTTGTATAGTAGAGACTCTGTTATTTAAAAATAAATCACTGAAAAGGCACCTCTACTGTGGGCAATACTGTGTTCTGTGTGTGCAGTCAACATAAATGCCTTTTGCTTTGGACTTTGGATTGTTTCATATTGTATGAGTTTCCATTAAATTATTCTTAACAGTTTAGAATTCTGGACTGATAATACTCATTTTTGTGCATCCTTTTTTCCCTAAAATTTTGTAGTCAAGTTTGTAGCCATTATTGTTAGCATTTGAAATAAATTATTGCACCTGCTTCTTCATGAATAGGTATACTGTCGTCCTTATTTGTCTGTGGTTTGGATTGAGATGTAAGAGTTTGTTTTAAAACTCTTGACTCCTGCCATGATTTCTGAAATCCTTCATGTGTATTAGAGTTGGATAGTCCATTTCTGAGAGGCACCACTCAGACCCTTTAAAAAACCTGACCTATGTGCTGTAACTCAAATGATCCTTTTGAATTCTATTCCTCAAGATCACTGAGATCTAGATTCTTAAGAGAAATGTTTTCATACAGTCACTGGTTACAAATTATTTTCCTCACACCATATTTTCTTGAGCAGCACAAATGAAAAAAAAATAGAGAAGATACAACAAAAGTGCTCAATAACATTCAACTAAAAAGGATAATGAGTACCATTTCAGCATTCACGATAGAAACTGAAAATAATCCCTATTAAATATACTCAATAGGAATGAAGAAAGTAGTTTCAGAATTGATATAAAATTGGGAGATCTTCCCTGAAGTCAGTGGAATTTTGCTGAATTACATCACCTAAGTATTTTCTTTCCTGGGGGGAATAAAAAGTGTTTTAATCTTAAAATAATAATGGATGGGTTTTCTCAGAAAGGACAATAGCTTTTCTATAAAAATCTTCCGTCTTTTTTTCCTAATACATGTCAGCGGAATCAATCATGTGAAATGTTCTAACTTGTAAAATGTTAAATAAGATACTGAGGCAAAAATAGGAAAGCTAGTTGTAGAGCAAAATGTAGTTGTTCATTGAAAAACCTAATGGGTGGATTTTTCTACCTGAAACACCCTTGGTTAATATAATAAACCTTGCACAAAGAAAAGAAAGAAACTACAGAGCTAATGTCATATAAAGGGCAAAAGTCTTCAGATTGATTAATAAAAACTCCATGAAAAATTTAATTCTCAAGTGAGGTATAAACTTCTCAGTGATGCCAAAATTTGCTGCTCAATCTAGCAACAGCATGCTGTATTAAGTCATCAAATGCATCCAATACTATTTAAAGCAAAATTAGCAAAGTTGCTTTTAAATAAATTATAAAGATGAAACCATTATATATGCTTCAAAATCATCTTCAGGAAATATCATGTGGAAAAAGATCATGTACCATATTGAATGTTGTATCAAACATGTGTGTAGGCACATTTGATTGTTAAAATAATTGCCTGATCTTCCATACTAACATGAATATGCTATATCTAACTTTTTACCAAAAAAAATTCTATGTGCTTCTGGAAGAATTCCATAGCTGTCCCTGACTTTTAGTAGTCAAAAAGCTAGTACAAACACAGGAACTTCTCAACAAATGTCCATTGGAAGAATGTTCCTTGGTCCATATCAGCATCTGCATACTGTATTAAAAAATTTCTTATATTTGTCACATGTCCAATGGAGCACTATTTTCAGGGGCATACTTACTATGGCAAAGACTTTTCTGACACCACTGGAGCTTCAAGATGTTCTAGTGCTGACATTTTGAGTTGTACCAGTTCCAATATGGTTTTTTCTTGCTCCACAATCCTTTCAGGACGTACTTGCTGATGTGATGTGTACATAATCATGGCCACAGATGCTTTGAAGTGTACGTCTTTCCATGTGGACGTACATCCTACTTCACACTGGAGTTCCAGCCTGCCCTGTGCAGCAGCACACAAAAAGCAGTAAAGTCCTAGTCAACTGCCAATCCAGGCAACATTTTACTGAAATTATGCCAGTCACAGTAGGGCAGATAACAAGGACTACAACAATCAGCAAAAGCAAAAATATCTGGGCTTCAATATAGTGTCAAGCAAGCAAGCCCCATGGCAAGCAAGCCCTTTCAGCTATTAGTTAAAGAGTTATAAATTTGGCCTAGCACACTCCATTCAAATCTCTTATCTTTAACCCTTGAGCCATGTTGGGTTCCTAAAATAGACTGCTGTGGTTTAAGCCACATTGAGAGCTAAGCACCATGCAAATACTTACCCCTTGGCAGTTGGGATAGAGAACTGAAAAAGTGAGAAAACTGATGGGTTGGTGTAAAATAGATTAATAGGTTAAAAGCTGCTGAGCAAAGTAAGGAATTCTTTCACCCCTTCTCATGAGCAGGCAGGTGTTCAGGCATCCGGAACGCAGAGCTTGAGCATGTGTTAATGGTGACTTGGGAAGACAAATGCCACACTCCAAATGTGCCCCGCTTCTTCTTCCCTAGGTTTATTTACTGAGCTCAATGTCATATGGAATATAAGCCTTTGGGTCAGTCTGGTCAGCAGTCCTGGGTCTGTTCCCTCCCAATCTCCTGTGCACCACCAGCCTCCTCCTTGCAGGGGAGCATGGAAAACATGCTGTTGTTCAGCAGTAACTAAAGCATGTCTATGTTATCAACTCCATTTTCACCAAAAATCCAAAACACAAAACCATGTGAGCTACTGTAAAGAAAATTAGTCATATCCCATCCAAAACCAGTACAAAAAAGAAAGAACAGTAGTGATAGGCAAGGTACCATTGACGATATATATTCCATGTAGACCAATAAACAGAATTTTTATTCAACACTCTTTCCCTACTTTGTTCCACCTCATTCATCGCTTTCTTCCTGATGCTGTGTTTATTTTCACTTTACAGTTACTTTTCAAAATACTGTCCTTCCCGTCTCCCATTCATGCTCTGTAACTTTATCTTCTTTTTCCTTACCATTTCTTTTATGTTCAAAATGATGTTGAGAAAACTTCATGGGCAATCTCGTAGACCAGTGTGCATAATGGATGCCAGGAAAAGAAGGCTCATCCTACTTTTTCTACCAGAAACATATTTGATTTCAATTGAAATATCATGTGGATGTCCTCATGCTGTCAAAGGATGTGCCTTGGATATGACTAAAGGTAAGAAGCTGTTGTAGCCTTGGATATGACTAAAGGTAAGAAGCTTTAACTGCTTTTTAAAAATCAAGTAAATAGAACCTCATAATCTTTCATCTCAGTTTGAAGGTAATCCCCCTGCTAATAAAGCAAGAATATCTTCAAAATTCCTGTAATTTATTTTTTTTTGCAAAAACAAAGATGGTAGTGGTGGTTTGGCAAAAGAATTTATATTGTGGCATCTTTAGTGTTCCATACTTGACTAATTTAGGGCTTATTTGCCAAATATATATTTAATACCTTTGGGTTGCACTAATGAATATAAAGTGTGAGGGCATGTGACCTTATTTTTGAGGTTAAATGAACGAGCTTGTTGGGACTTCTACACCTTCATTTCCATGTGAAAGGAATTGAGTATTTTATCTCCTCTGTCCTGTCCTCTAGCTCAACATAGATACTTATGGCTTTCAGTTTGCTTCATTCTCTTTAACTGTTTTATCATATATATGTTCCTCACCTCTTTAGTGAGAGATTCCCCTTCTTCTAGTTTACAGAAATTATTTTCTTCCTTAAGGTTTATTTTATTATTTAAACTTCTAAACTTTTTTCCTCAATTGAGACCCATAAATACACTTAAGAATCTAACTAATTTCATGAAAAAATAGCTCCCAAAAACCTGCGTTTTCTCCTTTTTTTCCCCATCAGATCAAGATGTTGCTTTGTTTTCAACTTTTGTACACACTCAAAAATATTTTCTGTGAAACTCTGAGAATTCAAGTAATTAAGGAAAATATCCACCTGAATAAGAAACTATTATGGCCATTGTCAAATCTCAGTCTTCACATTGGCAGTTGATCATAATAGTGAAGAAGTGTGTGAAGTAAGACTGGAATATTCACATGTGGGATCAGTATTTTCTGGGAAAAATTAAATGTGTTAAGACATGTTTATTAAATTTTCTCTCAGTTACAACCAAAAGAAAGTAGTGGGGAAAAAAGTGTATCAGGCTGAGCTGGAGTTCATTTCCCCATAGCAGCCCTCTCCAGCTTTGCATTGGCAGCTGAAAGAATGTAGGCGATACACCAGTGTTTTGGCTACTGCTGAGCAGCACTGGCACATCATCAGCTCTGTCTTTCCAACAGTGCATTAGTAGGCAGGGATTTGGCAAGATCCTGGAAGGGGACACAACAAGGAGAGCTGACCAAATTGGCCAAAAGGATATTTCATACCATATTATGTCCACTCAGCCATAAAAAAAAAAAAAAAAAAAAAAAAAACAAACAAGAGAGAGGAGAGGGGGCTTTGGGGAAAGGAATTGAGAGTTGCATCTGTTACTGACATTTGCCTTCCAGAGAAACCAATACAGGTACTCAAGTCCTACTTCCCAGGAAGTAGAAGGATGGCACCAAGTGAAGGGAAGTAGAGAATAAACATTTTGGTTTTTTTAAGCTTCTGCATGCAGCCCTTATTTTTGCTTTATTATAACTGACTTTATCTTGACTTATTAGCCTTTTACATTTTATTTGCTCCCTGCCTGTCCTGCTGAGTGGCTTGGTAGGCAAATGCCAAGAATGTCAGGAGATGCATAGATTAATTTATTAGCAAAAAATTTAGTGTGGAAGCATTGCAAGGACAATACAATGTAATATTCTTTTCTATGCACTATCATAAGCTGCCTGTTTAGTTTTCATTCCAGAATCTTTATTGTGGGTGATGAAGCAAGAGACAAGAAGAACTTGTGTTTGTTTTTTAGAGAAAGGAGAAGCAGGTATCTCTGACAGTTAAGAAAACCTGTATTTAGCTTACAAATGAGTGAATTTGATAAGAATTCAGTGAAGGAAATAAACAGGAAAAGCAGGATATCATTTTAGAGCTGCTGTTCTTCTCCCCTCCCTCTGTCTCTACCACACTTGAAGAGTAACATAAGTTGAAATGAGTGTCAATTTATCCTTTTCCTTCATGGCCATCTGATCAAATCAAAGAGGACCGGGCAAAAACATTAAGAAAGTGACATAATGGAAATTGAGTGACACATACATATGCTGCTATATCCAAAGGAGAGATGAGAATTTATGCAACTAGAAAGAGCTGGAAAGATACATACCTCATATTTAATAGTGGCTGATGGTTTAGAGGTTTTTAACTTTCTTATTTAAACTAGAAATTAGAGCACTTAACCAGAGCAGATAGTATTTGTGAGGCAGTTAGGTATCCACCAAGTGGAGGGCAGTGTGACAGTAAGACAGGTAAGCCAGCACTGCTTTCACAAGAGATCTAGCTGTGACAAGTAGATGAAATAGACTACAGTCTGTGTTCCTTCTTCTGTGCTGCTTCCAGTACTAGAGCTAGTGTGTATGACTACTTTGGATACATGTGTAATTTTTCTTGAGCCTGAAACTGTGAGACCTTGAGAGCACACACACAGGGAATAATGGTAACTGTTCAATTCAAAACATAACACCAACCATGAAAACACAATCTTCATTTACGACACTTGCACATCCCCTGGCAATCATTCAGCGCAATTAGGACAGCAGAGATATTAGAATAAAAGAAATATTTTTCAAATAGTGAAAACTTTCTTATAATCCTTTACACTGATGTGAAGGTTTCACTATTTTATTGTGAAAAATGTGAATTAGGAGCACATTATTATTCCTTAATATAGAAGCCTTCAGTCACATGTAGCAGCTAAGATGACCGTATGTGGGAAGGCATTCTTCCTCTTCTCCCCATTGAAAGACTGAGATTCGACGATCTTACTGCTACCTAAATTAAGACAGGTGTTCTAAAAATACATTTCTAGGTCACATACTCTTGCTGAGACCCTTGCTGTACAAATTCTTCAAGTTCTGGAAGTGCAGAAGAAAGATGATGCAATTAAACTTGTTAGAGGCCTAGGAAAGAGATATAGAAATATACATAATTGTTATCATATGACAAGATAAAAATACTTCACTCATAACTTCTTGCTTACATTCCTGTTTTAAAATACAAAAGTAAGAAATTAAAGTTTAGGAAGCACACTGATTTGCAGAGGTGATTAATTTCAACTTCTTAAGTGATATTTCATTGTCTTTTCATGCTGGGCTCTGGATATCATAAAAAAAATATTTGTGACAGACATGTTAAAGTAACTAACACATGCACACTTAACCTTGTTTGTGTAAATATCAGAGATAATTTTAAATAACACCTAAAGGTAATCAAGTAAAACTACAGTAAACATTAGTTAAGGGCAGCCACTGTTAGATCACAGAATGCCAAGGTAATGATGTTAATAGTTTCTTCATGCTATGGCTCATCCATGTCCCACATAGATAATGAAGATATTAAAAATTAGTCTTCTGTTGTGATTTAAATCTGTTCCTCTTTTGTGAGAAAATGTTATGATTTCTAAAATATAAAATAATATCAATAATGAAAATTGAAGCAGAAATAGTGTATGAGACCAAAAATCCTACCATGATTTCATTTTAGCAATGGCCTTTGTATGTTTTTTAATTCTTCAATAAATACCAAATAGCTTATGAAGAATTTGAGAAAATTAGCCATCATCACCTAATGAAAGGAGCTGAGAACTCTAACTTAATTTAGGAAGTTGAGAACTTGTAATGAAATAGTAGCATCATTCTAATGAATTCTGATATAACACTTGACATGAAGCACTGGAACTGTGAGATATCTGACTTGTCATTTGGAAAGCCAAATAAGTAATTCAACACTTACTGAATTTTTAAATTTTATTTTTCCTAATTTGAAGCCAGTTTTAAAGAGGAAAGGTTATCATCTCTTCTTGGTTACTGATCATTTGTACATAGATCAAAATAAATTTTATTTACAAATCAGCAAGTTAATCATTATTTTCTGAAGTCATTACTCACAAATATATTTCTAAATTTATATTTTCATCTGGATGAGTTCTACACAAAGAACATGTTAGAAACAGCACAGAATCCAATAAGAAAACAAGTCTGTATATCATGGCAATTAAAACTGGGACACTAGAAAAAAGGCCTTAATGCTTTAATATGATTATTGCCCACATTTTACTAGACAAGTCCTAAAAAAGCCAGCTCAGCAGCATTTCCACTAACCACACACACACACACACACAAACACACACACACACACATGAACAAAACAAGCAGTTAAAAATGCAAACAAATAAATAAAGTCAATACATTTCAGGTTTACTCTACTCATGTACAGGCTTGACTGATATGTAGATTTAGGAAGAGTTTGTAAAACTTCATTATGAAATTTTTTTTTTAATTTCTTTTTCAATAAACATGACAATTTTTCCCCTTTAGAAAGCTTTTGTATTTCTGGAGTATTCTCTTCTCCTGGGGAGAAGGAGAAGAGAAGTAGTTGAAAATAAAAATATTTAAGTGAATCAATTTGAAATTTTATTTAAAAGTGAATTAGTGGTAGCTGCAATTCCTAGACCTGAGTGTTCTATTTCTCATAGCTTCACAGGCAAAATAGAGAACCATGGAAACAGGATTGTGCAACATACCCAATATTTTGATGCATAATTATTTTTGACACTCTTGCATGTATTAGATATTATCTACATTGTTATTTACGTCATGGCTACTTTTTTGAGTAACTGATTTACCATTGAAGTTAGGCTACATTCTTATATCAATCAAATCTGAATAGGGAGGCATTCTCATTGAAATGAATGCACATTCATTCAAGATAAGAATGAGAAATGGCAAAAAAATCATGCTTTATGGTATTGCTGCACTGAGGGAGAAGGATGGGACTCTGAAACTATTTTATCAGAAATTTGGCAAGATTTTACTGCTGGCAATTTATATAGAAATCCTGCAGTGAGAGTCCTAATGTCTGCAATGGCAGAACTTAAAATGTATAAAAAGTAAAATTGAATAAAGGAAGAGCAAAGGGGTACTATATCAGATACAGTGAATTTTTGAGATTCTTTTTTTTTCTCTTTTTGCCAGGCATCAGAAGATCTTTATAAACACAAAAGCAACACCCGTTAAAAAAAAAAAAAAAAGCACTTTTTGTAGTTTTTAGTTAGATGGTCAGATTCCAACTTTGAAGTGAGATGGCTGACATGAAATCAGTAGATGGTGAAAAAATGCACCAGGTGTTCAATTTATGGGAAAAATATCTTCTCTGGGGATGAGACTTTTGACCTCCTAATTCAATAAATTAAACTAATAGAAGACTAAAATCCTGGCATGCATAAAGATTATCACCATCAAATAGTAACACTAGATGTATGACACTGAGGATTACTTCAACACTTTGTTGATTATGAGGTGTTGAAATATCTCTAGTTAAACAGTTCAAGACTCATTTGATTACAGCCTATATTTGATGAAAAAACATATGCAAGTGATTCTGCAGTTGCTTCACAGAACTGGTGGGTTTTGTCTCTCCCAGCAAGAAATTGGACGACATCCTCTCTCAGGTCTGAAGATGATACCATTCTCCGGGAATAAAATGTATTGAAATTACACTTGCCCTCCTATTTTTGTCTCAGAGACTAAGAAATCTGACATCTTACTGCCATTATTTGTGCAGCAGAAGTTGAATTGGATTTTTCCAAAACAAATGATTAATGTATAAGAGTTTGCAATTTAATACTAGGTTTTGGTTTTTTTCCCTGCACAAGCATCTTGGATCCTGTTTCCAGCAACTGATTTAACATATAAATTGGCCAAACTTGGCAAAAGTCAAGAATATTTAATAGGATACAGATGGTACAGCAGAAAGCAATATCTAGAGATTTGGGTGACTTGAATGCTCTTTAGCCCTCTACCAGCTGCTTTGGCTCAAGTGTGAATGAAGACCTTTTAAGAATCAATAAGTGTATCTTATGTTGTGCCTAAGCACTGCCCACCCAACTAAGCTGACACTAAAAACAAAAGCAACCATATGGTTTTAAGTATATTAATGAACAGGGCACTACAGCTTGATACTCAAGTTTAAATATGTTAATTTAATACCATCAGTTCCTTGTACATTGCTAATTTCCATTGGCCATCTAACACAAAGAAATGTAATTCTCTCCAGATTTTCAGTTTCACTGGTAACAGAAAATAAAATAGACAGCAATTGCCTGAGGCTAGAAGAAAATGGAAGAGACACTCAATTTCTTTCTTTACAAACCATAATAAAATCACAGTCAATAGATTTTAGTTATTGGAATCATAAAACAACACTAGCTGCAGTTAAGAATTAAGTCCTTTGGGGCTGTAAGTGCTCTATATGGTGTTTTCAGCTTGTAATGAATGATTACTAATTACAAGGCTCAGATTATATTGCAAGCATTTAAGTGCTGATGTCCCACTATAATAAAGCAGAGAACCTCAAGCAGTGTCCTCTTTTCTTTTTTATGCAGCAGCACACTGCATTTGATGAATTGATTTTCAAGTTCCTAATAAACGCTAAAACATAAGTGATGGAGTGGATTCCGATTGTAAATGGATTCCTGGGGCATTAGATGCTGGAGGCAATATCCTAACAATACTCCATGCTTTCCTCTAGCACTTACTCGTTATTATGTTCAGAGGCTCTTGTGGTTGTATATATCAAGAGCAGCATTATTGCCACAGTTCAAACTATACACAGCTGTGAAATCTTCTTGGCAAAAATAAAGGAAAAAAATTGGAGGACAAAAAAAGATACTAATCTATCCCATCACAACAGTACCAACAATCATGATCAAACAAACAAACAAATAAATAAAAATTGTAACATGAGAAATTCTGGCTGAATTCTGGAAAGGGAACTGTAGAAGTAATTAAAAATGGCAATACTCAGAGATGCACTGATCATAATTCTAAGCCACCTGCTACCATGAGACATGCTTCAAGCAGGGGCTGGGATTGGTGACCCAGTTGGTGATCTGAAGATTCCTTCCTACCCACACCATGACTGTGGCGAAATTTCACTTGCAAATTTCTATTACAGATAAAGGCCTAATAGCTTGGATTATGCACCAAAAATCATACTCTCCATCAGTGGATCTGTGTCTTCCCCATGTGAAGGGGGCACAGCACTCAGCTACAGTTATATACACAGATATCTCTGAGGTAAAAGACAACAGGGAATTATCCCTTTCTGCAAGCAAGGGAGTACTTTGTTTCCTGGGGGCATTTTTGCCTTCTGTCCAACCTGGTGCCCTGAGGCATCAAATCCTTTATTGCAGAACTGCTTCTGATTGGTCAGCCCCACCCTGTCCAGCTGCAAGGCTTCATTCAACCCGGGTACCAGGCTTTGCACTCAGTTTTGGTGGACCTTGTAAGGTTCCTGACTATCCACTTCTCCAGCCTAGCCAGGATCCCCTGCAATCCTGCCTTCCTGCATATTAACTCTTTCTAGCAACATGAACTAATCACAGACCTTTACACCGACTCAGAAGTTAGTCATTCATGCTATTATCAACTTGTCACATCCATATCTCACCAACTTGGTTATAACATTCTAAAATGCAAAAGACACAGGAGGCTTAGTACTTTTAACCTCGATTTAGACACAGCTACTTCTTTTATAAGAAAAGAGAGAAAGTGTAAGCATGTTTACTTATTTTAGAATGGATTCAAACAGAATAAATATATGGTAAAATTATTATAAAATATCATTTATGAAATTAAAAAAAATAGATCAGCACTTTTCAATTTATGTTTGTTTTTAGGCATAGAAAGTAAATTAAGCATATTATATTTTTTATATAAACCAGCTTAAAAGAGTATTGAACATTTTCAGAAAATGCAATTAAAAGCATACCATTATAATCACAACTTTAGAATTTACAAAGACTAGTTAAAAATGTCTGAGCAATCAAGCAAAGAAAACTTTTGACAGATAATGCTGAAAGAGACATTTCTGCATTTTGTAATTTTTTTCCTCATGTCTAGCATGAGCGTCTTAGTTTGTTCCCACTGCCTCTCATTCTCATGCCCTGTGCCACTACTACTAAGCAATGTAGTTTAAAAAATCACATTAATTTCACAAGTACCTTCATCTAAAACATCTACTCTACATTTTAAATAACTATGGACACAGAGTGTGCTTAAACACATCTTGTCCCAGGTGAAAATCCGTTCTAAAACCTCACTTGTAGAAGCTCTTGTTTAAACTTGCAATTTCTATGGGACTGTTTTTGTGTTGGTGCCTTTCCAGCAGTCACAAATCATGGATGGAAGAGGATCTAGGAAACCTTATGGATCTACCAGTCTGCTCAGAATAGAGTCAGGTAACAGAACTGTCAAAAAAGTCCAATGACTCTTTGGATTGCAGCTGCCATTATGAACAGTTGCTGGTGACTTATTAGCCCTGGTTTTCCGATTAAAAACAGAGGTGTTTTGAAGTGCTGCTGATAGCAGTGTGTTCATGTTGACACTACATCTCAAACATCATTAACCCTCCTGTAGCAGCGTGTGGCTACAATGATGAGATTGTATCCACGGAGGCCACAACCCAGCAGCAACAGCAAGGGAAACAGATGAGACAAGTCTCTTTGCTGTTGAGCACGCGAGCCCATTTCAATCCCAAACTTGGATTACAAACTTGGATTATTGTAATACAAACTCGGGTTACAGCCTCCTCAGAACACGAATGCTCCGCACACACCTGCACCTGTCATGAACCACAAAGTGTGCTTCTCAAAAGTTATGGAAATACTTTTCAAATTTCATTACATCACACATTATATTCTGAAAACAATTCTTTGCAAGCTTTCTTTAATCCTTTTCATCATCTGTTAAAACTCACTTAAAGGAAAATTTCTTTCATTTTCTTGCCTTCTCTGTTTTCTCTAACTCCTCTGATCTTATTTCTAACATCAATTTCTCATCTACACTATTTATTTTTTTCCTTTTTTTAAAGATTACCTTCTCATTCTCTGCTTCTCTGTTGTATTCTACTTGATCTGAACTTGCTTCGTCTCGGCTTCTCCCTTACACCACTGAAGAAAACAAATTCTGAAAGCCATTTTTTTCCCAGTTAAAGGAAAAACCCACTGTCATTGTCTCCTCCCCTTCACCTCCTAATAATTTTTAGAGTTCCAAATAATTTTACTTTTCAACTTTTCACCATCCTTCAAAATACAGTAAAAATCACAGACATAAACCTCTGTGGTACGCTAGCATTGCCAAAGGACTGAGACAGTTTTGCCAAATAAAATCTTGGCTTTGGCTTGTGTTCCACTGTTGTTTCCTGCTCACATCTAGCTCACACAGTCCTCTTTTAGCAACTAATATCAGTGGACATATCAGTGGGATATCATCAGTGGACTAGCTTAATACATCAGAAAGAAAAATTTAGGATTTTCCTGGTCCCAATATAGTTTAAAAATTGTCATTTATTTTCCTCAGATTGAGATTGAAAAGGATACAAAAGAGCAAGCACATGCTAAAGGATGCTTAAAAGTTTCAGTTTAAATATTGTGAAATTTAGTTCACTGAGCCTATCTAGTGCCATCTCTGAAATTAATAGGCAGATTAGCTACATTTAAAAAAAAATCACATATTCAAGAGATGTAAAGATGTAATAGACAGATCACCTGTACTGTTTTATTTTAGAAATAAAATTGCAGATTAACAGATGAGTCAAGGCTTGTGCAGGATAGAAAGAAACTGAATATTTAATAATAAACAATTAATTGAAGAAAGTTATTATTACAAAAAGTATTAAACTATTCAGCTTGTATTTGTATTCAGAAATATTTAGACAAATAGATATGCCAATTAAATACATATGGTGGGTAAAACTGGTATTTGCCACATATTGTGGCATTAGTATGATATTAGATATGTTAATTTGGTACAATTAACCTTTTGTAATTGCTTTAAAGACCTTGTCTAACCATGCAGAATATTATTTCATTGAAGAAATAACTGATCGAGTATAAAACTAGAGGCAAGGCTTCAAGAAACTAATTATACTGTCTAGATACAGTACATTTTTCCTGCTAAGGTTTAAGTCATGTTTATATATTCATATATTCCTCCAGACAATCTTAGTCATGGAGAATGATTGCTCAAAGTTAAATATTTGGTTTTCATTTTTGTCCTCTGAATTTAAGCTGCGAAATGCAACCAAATACTTTCATGGGTTGGGACAGAGGGAAGAAAGACGATAAAAGCAGAGTGTAGTTTACAATTGTGTGCTAAAATTAAGGATACTATTTGCAAATTTTGTGCTTCATTGCCAAACATATGCTGATGCAGACAAAAAGAACTAGCACAGATGTTTTCCCAGTAATATGTTCCATAGAAACTGGCCAAGTGGCATAATGCTAGAGATCAATCACTTGAGTAAAGCGACAGTGTGCTAATATGGGTTTTCAATGATGTAAGTAAGCTTCATGGATCAGATTTCCTGAATTAGAATCTTGCTCTATATAACCAAAAAGGGAATACAGTTGTTTAAAAAAAGTTAGTCTGAAATAGTTTTGCTTTTTCACAGTATATCAGAACCTTACTCATTGCTAAGCTGTTATTATTGAGGGGTAGCCCTGCTCTTTAGTTTGTGGTAAAGCCTTTGACATTTAGATTCTTATTGCCTGAATCATTTATTAGTTTAATAAGCACACAGCCCTTAGTTCCACTTCTGCACATTTTGTCTAAAATGCTTTGGACTATTTCAGTGCCATATAACTCACATGAGAAATGAAGAAATTCATCCAAGAGAAAGGTTCAGACTGAAAGCATAAATTTAACTTCAGAGCCTGGGAGACTTCCCTTTGCTACCAAATACTTGCTCAATTTGCATATATCCTTTTGCAAGTCTCTATGTTTGCAAAGACTGAAGACGAATGTCTTTTTTTCATTAAAAAAAATAAATACAAGATTAGCACCAAATACATTTCTTATCTATTATTAACATTATTTAAAAACTTTACAAGAAATGTGGTATGACTTTGTTACTGAGCCCTTGCTCAGCTAGTAAGTACACAAACATGAGTAAGTGCCAGTACTGAATCATGAGCCCTAACAAATGTAGTCAAACAAATAAATGCAAAAGTACAATAGTATAGCAAGGAAAATGTTTTTGAGGTTTATTGTTTTATTGCCATTTAATGTGAGACATGTCTTGCTAAATTCAGAAAAAACTTTTGTGCTGAGGAGTAATATTTTTCTTGGAAGAAGATTTCCAAGTACCTTTCCTGTTAAAATTTTCATATGACTCACAAATACAACCTGAATTTATTTGTAACATAAAACATGGCATAAAAGCAAGCCCAGCTAGGTGAACTGAAATACTTAGTCATTCCTCAAGAGTTTAATTGAACCTTGAACTGACATTCCAGAAAAAATTAACCTAAAATCATACATTTCCATGAAACTTTTGACCTGGAGAGCTAAGCTATTCCAAAGGGGCCTATTAAAGACAAGTATATGCTAAAAAATGGAAAAGCAGCATTCACAACATATTTTGATTTCTAAGAAATTGATACTTTTCTGAACCTTTAAGTTATGTTTTCAGCCTTCATTGGTGCTGCACAGAAGATAAAACTGTTGCAACAAATCTGTTCTTTACCTCGTCACTTTCTAGTAGTCCATCCAAATAAAATGAAAAAGGAAAAAAATATGATTCAGACGACTGTTAGCTTAACCTTAATCAAAAAAATACAGTGTAAATATTTTTCTGAATCATGGAAATCTTAATTTCAAGATTAAGTTGCTCTTTTTAGTCCTGTTGGCTTTTTCTACCCCTATTTCATCAAAAAAATGATACTAATTGCTTTTCAACCCATCTATTCCTTCAAGTATGCAGCTGCCTTGTAGAGAGATGAAGAACAGGGATACAGTGTAGAACATCTGCACAGCTACATACTGTGTAGAAGTAAGCTTGAACAAGTACCTGGAGGAGTAGTGCATACTCCAGTTACACTTGTAGGTTCTGTCTCTGTGAAGAGTCAGTACATAATTACCTTTAGATTTCCAATACTGACACCATGAACTAGCATCAGAAATTTTGAAAATTTTACTGAAGAGGAGCATTCCATTTTATTAGAAAAGTCATGGCTATCAGACAAATTCCCAGTGCCTGGAAAAGAGAAGACAATACCCATTATTACAAAGGGTATAAAAAGGGACTTTTCAAACTACTAATTAGTCAGCCTCACCTCCATGCCTCATAACTTCATGGAACAGCCCCATCTTGATGCCAGGCAATGCACATGAAAGGCAGAGATGTGATAGAAATAGCTAACATGGGTTCACCAAGGCAAATCATATCTGAGTAAGCTGGTGGCCTTCTATGCAGAATGAAAGAGCTGGCGAAAAAAGAAAGAGCTTCCGATGTCCTCTATCTGGACTTGAAATGTTGCCACTCACATTTTTCCATTATGTTGGAGAGATACGGGTTTGATGGATGAACTGTTAGATGGATGAGGAATTGATGGAACAGCCCTATCCAAGTTGTTGCAGTCTCAATGTCCAGATTGGGATTAGTGATGTACAGTGTCCCTCAGGGATCTGTACTTGGGTCAGTGCTGTTTGTTAATGTTATAAACAGTGATATTATTGCATTCTAAGAAAGTTATGGATTTTACCAGAATAAGGCGCAGTTGATGGACTTGAGGGATGATATGCAGAGGGACCTTGACAGACTTGAGAACTGTGTGAACTGCTTGATAGTTGAACAAAGTCAAGTGAAAGGTTCTGCATGTGGATTGGGACAATCCCCAGTATCAGGACAGCCTGGGGTATGGATGGGTTGTGATCAGCCCTATGGAGAAGGCCTTGGAGATATTGATAGAGGAAAAATTGGACATAAGGCAGCAAAGCATTTGCATTCGCAGCCCAGAAAGCCAATGGCATCTTGAATTGCAGCAAAAAAATTGTGGCCAGTAGGTTGAGGGAGATGATTTTCCTCCTTTACTCTGCGCCAGGAAGTCCTCACCTAGACTACTTCATCCACGTCTGGGGCTCTCAGCACTAAAAACCACATGAATGGGTCAGAGAGGGTCCAGGTGAGGGCCTTGAAAATGGTCAAAGGGCTAGAAAAACTCTCATGTGAATAAAGGATGAGAGAGTTGAAGTTGTTCAAGCTTTGATTATGTAAAGGATATATGGTCTTTCAATATAAAAAGGGAGCTTAGAAGAATGATGGGGAGTGGCTTTTTATCATAATACCCATAATAAATAACAGGACTAGGGATAATGGTTTTGAAATAAAAAAAGAGTTGATTTAGATCAGATATAAAGAATAATTTTATTACGGTAAGTGTGGTGAGACACTGGAGCAGTTTGCTCCAAGAAGATGGAAGTATTCAAGGCCAGACTGGATGAAGCCTTGTGCAATCTGCTGTCATGAAAGATGTTCCTGTCTGTGCCAGGAAGGATTGGAACTTAAAGGTCCCTTCCAACCCAAACCATTCTATGATTCTTGAACCACTCCAGGGCCTTGATATTACTGTTTTATACCACGAACCTGCTCTTTCTTCCTGTGGAAGCCACTTAGATTTGATAGAATCTGCAAATCTTGAAAGGGAAATAAATGGTTTTGCTTTTTAACACCCTCTGAAATCACATAGATTATAGTAATGTGATGTGTTTCAATGATTTCTCTAAATCTGCATGATACCTTTCACAGCAGAAACACAGAACTCTTCTGTAAGAAGTCAGTATTTCTATTATTGTTGTTACACTCCTAAATCCTTACTGTCAAAAATAGAGAATAAGACAATGGATTAGTTTGCATGCTTAATAGAAAATTATCTGAATATTTGTTCTCAGTCAGGCAGAGCTCTAATGGTTAGCTCTAATAGTTGTAATATACTTGTACTCTAAGTTTTTTAACTGACATGTTGGGTAGCTCATACTCCTCCTTCAGACACTACATACAAAATTTCATCTAGCAGACGTAGGAGATCCAGTCAGTCTATAGTTCAATGCATATAGTTCAGTTCAGTGCACTTCAAGACAAATAACGCTGTTTTTCTACTGAAAGAATAATCACAACCACTCTTCACCCATTTATGAGAAGAGCACTGCAAACAGGATTTAGAAAAAATTATTACTGTGGCAATCCACCTGAAATGCAGATGACTCCTTAGCTCTTGAGTAGACTCTATTGGTTCCTCACTGCTTTATCTCTGTCGTTGCTCCTTTTTAGAGGGACAAGTGCAGACAATTATTTGGACACATGACAGATATGCATCTGGAATTATTTTATTGGTGAAATACATTTTGAAGCTGAACAATTCACCACACCACTGAGCTGTAACATCTAATTATCACTAGTGGCACCAACTACTGAATTGTTCAGCTCGTCTATAATGCCACTTTATGTATTGCTTCTGTTAAAATGTCCAACAATTACTTACAAGCTGATGGATGCCTCCACTCATCAGTCATTTGAAAGGAATATTTCTTTGGAATGAATGGATTACTCTAGGGTTTTGAAAATACAAAACTGAGGGGGGAAAATGGTCTCTTTTATAGACCCCAGAAATCATCTGGAAAACGACTCTTGGTTAGCAACCTGCTTGACACTGATAAAACATAAAAACCCCCTCTGAACAACAAACAATTTTTTGTGCTAATTTCTATAACTTTTTAAATGTAAAAGGTACACTCCATGAGCAGGCTATTTGTAATTATTTTATTCTTTGGAATGATGTAATCTCTTCTGCACTGTAATGCTCTGTAAGCTTGAATTTTGCGGAATTAATTAAATAATTATTATAAATTTGATATTTCTTTCATATGAAAAAACATATTTGAAGTTCCCAATTAAAAAAACCCAAAAAACTCAAATCCTCACTGAAACTGCATTATGTTATTTATTGTGCAGACACGTTTATTTACAAACAAGACAAGTATGACACCGAAGCAAGTAACAAGAGTTACTTCCTTATTTTCTGAAAACATTTTTAAAATATCTATTAAAAATTTCATAATTATGTTTTATTAGTGGTAGAATTTTAAGAAAAATCAATAGGTGACATATTTAAGTGAAATACTTCTATTTACCATAAGTGCCTCTTAAGTAAGTGACTGTATTACCTGAAACAGATGTATTTTGTTGTGCAAGATGTATTCTCAAGCTTGCCCTTTTTGCTTTTTTTGTTTTGTTTTTACAAATTTGATTTTGAATTATTTAAAGCATACTGTGGCCTCCACCTTTTCTTCATATAACTTGTAGGTTGCAAAAAAAATATTCATTTCTTTACCAATAGTAAACATCTGACTCTCCAGTGTCCGACGAGATAAATATCTCTTAAAGACATAATTCTGAAGTGGGTTCCATTTTTTTCTGTAACCAGGTTATAACTTTTTTAGGTGTGTTTTAAGTGTTATACATCTTCAGTGAAAAAAAAAAAGCCCAACATCCTACTATGAAATAAAATCTTCTATTTTAAAGGAGATTCAATGAGCACTGGAAACCCTTTCACGCTGTCTGAACAGAGCTCCTGTGAGAAGACAGAAAGCACTTCTTTCTGTTCTGACACATGAGTTGTAACTGGGGGTGAAAAATATTTTATATTGCTTCCAGCAATAGACTTAATACACCAAATAGAACACATAAGAAAAAGTTTATTTCCAGAGTTCTTTTTTGAGAAAACATTTTTAAATGAAATAAAACCCGTAATTTATTTCATAGTCTAGATATTTTTTTCCCAACTCAGTTTCCATTTTCATTCTAATAAACTCATATGAGAAAACTCTTTACCTTTATGGATACATCTCTCATCTGTGGAACAAAATATTTTTTGCCAAGTATTAATATCACCCATGAAAGTGATAAACATAAACTTCATTAGGGAATATGAAACATGCTTGTAGAAAGGGGGCTTCAGTCTGTTTTTGTATACTAATACTAGTAATGCTAAATAAGTGTATTAAATAATGTTAAATAAAATGTATCTGTCAATAAATGAAAGAATAAATGAATGCTCAATGAAAATGCAAGTCTTCATTTACTAAAACTAGGGCATTGGTTGTATCTAAAAAGGCAGCTAGAAAGAAAAACTTCAATGAATTTGTCTTGTGAACATCAAGACCCTTTAGCAAAGTGAAATACATCTCTCTTCAGACCCAAAAGGGAACAAGAGAATACATGAAGGACTATATTGACAGGATCATGATATACACAGACTAATCTCTTATTCAGCAAATTATTTTAAGTTTTTTTTTTTATTATGAGGACTATTATAATTGACTAAATGATTTATAACAAGCAGCAGAAATTAAAAAACCCAGGGAAGTTATCAGTGCACAAACTCCACGAGAAGCTTTGATCAATGGCAATAGTCATTCTATTACCATCCAATGAGTTGTGCTTAAGAAGGGGTCAGTAACTTTTTTCTAATTTCCTCCTCCTCCCTAGGAAGTATCCTAAACCCTTGACATACGATTGGACCTTTCAATTTTTTCAATAAGTCATTTTACATACATGTGCATGAAAAGAGAAGAAGCTTTCTTCAACCTGGAAGTTTGGACTCTCATCTGGGAGCAGGGATAATCAGATTTTATTCCCTGGTTCACCATTTAATTATTCGTCCAAAGTGAAACAAAATGTGAATGGATGTTATTGAGAACACCCTACCTCAGAGACCCTTATATGGTCACGATTGGGAATCTTTGCTGTGATGAGTTATAGTCTTCTCAGAGTAAGGAACAGAATCTCCTGTTTCTTCCCTCTATTTTACAAGTCTCTGTGTTTGTATAATAATGAACACCAAAAAAGCTCTCAAATATTAAATTATTTCTTTAAAATTAAGAACTACTATTTTCTATAACACCAAGTGAAAAAAAATCAGGAAATCTCATTGGCACTTTCTGTCTCAAACTTTTTGTTTAGCAGAAAAGATCAGACACACTTGCAGATCAACTCTTTGGAGAACATTCACAGAACAATCAAGATTGGAAGAAACCTTCAAGATAATCTAGTACAACCATCAGCCCAGCAGTGCTATGATCACCCCTTAACCATATTCTCACGTGCCACATCCAGAGGCTTGAACACATCCAGAGATTGTCATTCTGTCATCTCCCTGAGTAACTTATTTCAATGCCTAACCACTCTTTCAGTGAATTTATTTGTTTTCTAATATCTAATTTGAACCTCCCCTGACACAACTTCAGGCTATTTCCTATTGTTCTTTTACTTGAGATATGGCAGAAAAGTCTGACCATTTCACTACAGCCTCCTATCAGGTAGTTGTAAACAGCTATGATGTCTCCCCTGAGACTCCTTTTGTCCTGATTAAACAACTTCTGCTCCTCTTATAAGGCACATAGTAGGGAACTGCAAGGAGTTCTTTTAAAAGGGATGTTCTAAGATGTAATTAAACCAAACATGAAGCTTGCAATGCAGTTATAAAAGCTCTGGCTCCTTCCAAGATCTGTTTGCTGGCAGGAGACCATTGCTGGTCAAGTGTTGGATTGCAGTCCATTGGTGGAGACCTTTTGCCATGCGATTAGAGAACCTCTCTAGACAGGTGTCTGTGGCAGTCTCCTCCTCCTCACAGGTAATGACTACCTATTATTCCATGTGAGATATGAAATGGTTGTCAGGCTAAGTCTCCCCAGAGACAGGGCTTCCCTCCATCTTTGCCTAGCTGCCTCCTGCAAGTGGCATGTGTGCAGTGCACCCCTGCCCCCCCATTCCCGCCCTCCACTACCTCTGATCAAACAATCTTGAGACAAAAATCAAAATGAAATTGGTTCCCTGTAGCCTGGTACAGGGGTAAAAATCACTTCCCTGGTCATGCTGGCTGTGCTATTGCAGATATAGGCCCAAATGCCTTTGGCCTTTTTCACTACCTGGGTACACTGATGGCTCATGTCCAGCTGGCTCTCAATCAGTGCCCACAAGCCCCTTTATGCTGAGAAGCTTTCAAGCTGCTCCACCCCAAGCCTGTAGCACTGCCTGGGATTGTGATGACTCAAAGGCAAGACCTTATTGAAACTCACGCAGTTGTCCTCAGCTCATCAATCCAGTCTTAAAAGATTTCTCTATAGACACTTGCTATCCTCCATCTGATCAACACTCCCACCCAACTTGGTATCATCTGTGAAGTTATTGAGGATGCACTAAACCCCCTCATCCAAGTCACCAAGAGAGATGTAAAGGAGTGCAGGCTGCAATACTGAGCCCTGGAACAAATCTAGTCAATGGCTGCCAGCTGGGTTTAGTCCCATACACCACCACTCACTGGACCAGCAAGTTTTTGACCCAATAAAGAGTGCGCTTATCCAAGATGCATTATATGAAGTTAAACAAAAAATAAAGTTGCACCATTCAAAAATCAGTTATTTGATAATTAAACCATGGATTTAGTAATACAGTGTTTATACATCTGATGCACGGGAGCAGCATTAAAAATTAAGAGTGTGAAATGTTGCCATTCGTTCCCTTCTCCAAAACATCTTTAGCTTATTGTGAAATTCTCTGTAAGGTATTTAAGTATTTTTTAACTAATTATCTCTTTTGCTAGCTATTCTCATCACTAAATTTGTTTTTCAAATTTTCCCATACTTTCTGAAAAGATTTTTTTCTGAAAATTTAAAATGTTCAATGCAACATAACTTTAATATTAAACAAATCAAAGTTAATTCAGTTAGGAGGTTCACTACTATGGAGTTCATCATCATGTGAAAAATATACTCAAAAATATACACACAAACAGCTGAGTCAGGATTGTATTTTCAACTGTACCAGTATCTACTTAAAGGAACTTGAAAGAGAAGGACAACCCAATAACAGAGCACTCTAAAATTTAAAAAAGAATAAATGTGATGAATTATCCAGTCACAGTATATTCTAATTTCTTATTTCTGTGCTAGACTTAAATATTAATGTACTTTAAGTCCTTAAAACCATCTCATATTCAAGTGAATTAACGTGTCAGTAAATATAATGAGTATGTAAGGAAATAAGCAAGGAGTTGGCTCAATCTTTATTTTCTTTCATAAAGTAGTGAACTGATAAAAAACATGCTTCAGACAAGGAAACACAGGAAATAAAGAACAGGGTAAGGTTTATAACAGAACCGCAGAAATTCCAGGGATTTACCAGTCTGGGTTGAACAATTCTGCAAAAGTCCTGACTTCAGGGGCTTAAACATATGACATCAGAGTCAGCTCAGAATATAGGATTTACTGACTTAGCTGCTATGTGAGGTTCATGTGCAAGATAGTTCTTTCTCGACAAAAATCCAATATTTCAAATGTAGATGCTAAAGGAAGGTTTATAATATGGATACTGATGGTTTCTAATTTAGAATTCACTTTACATGAGTATTTTGCAAAATCAAATGACCCATAAACACATTTTGGACAATTCACTAATTCAGTCTCACAATTCACTTACTGATTCACTCACTAGAGTAATCTCAGGCAGTACACCTAATAGATATAAATGAAACAGAGAGTTTCTTAATATGACAATATTAAACGTAAATTTGTTGGTAAATGAAAATGTAAATGTGAATTTACCAGATCTCCTTAAAGTTCAATATGTTTTAAAAGTCAAGGTTTCTTTGACAATGTAACATATATTTCCTGCCTTTTGTGGTAGGTTGAAGTAATCACTAAGCATATCCAATATATTCAATCAGAGCAGTCTGGTTTGGTGTTTGATAGCTGCTTCTATGTGCTATTCGATTTCTTTTAGAATCATAGATTTCTAATTGCTTGATTATTGATACAGAAGATGCTTCTAATGGCAACTGAATGAATTGTACTAGGCGCAGCCAACGCATTTAGCTGAAAACTGACTCTCACAAGCTTCAAAAGAAAAGGGGGGGATGGAAAGTGAAATGGAAGTTCATTTTGTGAGTGGCAGGTTGTGGCACAAAATGATAGGTGCCAAAGGCCCAAGGCCAGATTTCTGAGGAAACAGGTTCTGTGGCTGGTAGCACTCAAAGATAATAGTCTCTAATGGTTTACCCTGTGAAATGTATGGCCTGGTTTTCAGAGTAGTTCAGCACCCAAGGAAGAAAATGACACTTTCTTTATTCTATATCTCAAAAGTGTAAGCCAAAGCTTATAAAAAATCTAAATTTAGTGATGAATTCTGACTACTTTATCAAATCTATCACCATGTCACTTTGTACAAGGTCACATAAGAAGTCTATTAAAGTGCCTGGAACTGAACCTACATCTCTAGAATTTTAGCATAGTACTGCTTTTGACATGCACAGAAATTCAAGGAAGGCACTACACCATAAACTACTCTCAGTGAATGAATTTTCTTACTACGAGACCGTGAAAAGATAAAAAATCAGAAGAAAGATGTTGCATCAGCATTTTTAAAATGAATTAATGCATCCTATTTTTATTTTAGATTCAATTTGCCGTTCTAAGTTGGGGTGAAGAAAGTGATTTTTCTTGTTTGTTTTCTAAGAGATGTGCTAAATGGCCAGGAAATATAGAATACACTAGAGAGTATGGAGACTTCTTAATTCATTGCCTTGGTGTACAGTAAATCTATTCCTTGAACAGCTTTATTTCTTTTATCCAGCAGGATTTCACCTAATGGATGGCATGGATATAAGATGGTGACTGTGTAGTGAGTGATGTTACTAGGGGCAAGACTTATCACTGTGATTCAAAGTAAAGAGAAGCAGTCCTTTACAAATAAGTGCTTTGTAAAGAAAATGGGTTTTAAACCAAACATGTCTTTCATACCTGCAAACAAGTTCATTGCTGTGAAGGATGTAAACTTACAACATTGCTTTGACCGAATCATTCCACTTCACTGCTACCCAACAACTCCAACTGTGGGTTCATTCCAATCCTGAGTGGACAAAGTAGGTGGATAAAGCTAATACCCCTGATGTAGTAGTGATATGTACAAATTGTTCCAAATATATATTGGAATGTACTATTGTTAGTACAGCAGATTTTATACAAGCCCAAACTGAATTGAAGGTTAGTTAGTCACATTTTAACCAATGTGCTCTTTGGTGGTATTTGGCTTCTATTTTAAGCTAAGACATCAGGGCTTAATAATAAGATAGATGTTCAAGAAAAATGGGGGGGGTTTTGGTTTTTGTTTTGTTTGGTTTTTTGTTGTTTTTTTTTTTTTTCCTAGACAAACAAGGAAAGTTCTGCATGTGAACACAATATAAAAAAGAACTAAAATATTTGCCTCCATCTGCAAATAAGAGACTCTGGATTCTCAATTATCAACATCTATTTTTTTTCTCCTTGAAAATTATTACAATTATAAGGCTTAAAAGTCAATAATACTAACTATGACAAACGTAAAAGAAGAAAGGTGGTACGAATGACACTTTTAAAGTTTATAATTTAGAACTGGTTGAAGGAAAACAATTCCAAAGAAACATGGGGCAGAGAGGGCTGTGGGGAAAGAATGGATAGAGAGATAAAGACAGACAGACAGAAATGCAAAGGAAAAAGGGATAAAGAGATGCTGTTATGGGCAATAACAGCAGTGTGAGGATGGGCAGGTATTTTCCACTAGTCAAAGCTTAATATGACATTGCCATATAAACTAAACATACTGAGATCACTTCAAGAATTACCTTCTGCCTTTCAGTGTAAATCTGATGATACCACTACACGATTCTGTACAGCCTCAGAGACTACCAAATGCTCAATTTTATTCTCAAGAAACTGGAGGTGAGGAGGTGAGTCATCCTTGACAGAAGTTTTATTTCTTGTTTAGTGACAATGACATCAGCACAATTAATTCATTGCCGGGATAAGTTTAACAGTTATTGTAATGACCTTGCAACTCCCTCAGTACCCACACAATCACACACACACACACACACACACACGCATGCACGCACGCATGCGTAGAACACAAGGGTTTTACTGCCTGTAGTCAAGGCCGTCTTTTTACAAGACAGGCTGCCTGGACCTGGTTTACAGCTGTGAGAAAAGGCTATGAATAATGCCTCCACTCCCCCAGCTTGTGTAGGAGCCTTTGCAGCTGTGCCAGCACCTGGTGATATACAGTGCTGATCTAGATTGTGACTCACAGATTCAACTCTCTGACTTGACCTCTTGGTCTTAATGAGAATCCTGGCCAGCCCTTGTCACCATGAGGGACTTGGCCTGGTCATTCTGCTCCCTTGAGGGTGAACTGCACCTGTTAGGATTGTTTCCTGCCTGCCCTGCCTTGCCCTGCTCTGCCCTGCCCTGTGTTGGAGTTGCCCTTGATTCTGCTTTCCCCGAAGAGCACTCCTCCCTGCCTTTTTCTGAAAAATATGATTCTAGTCTCCTCTGCCTTGGCTGAAAAGTTTTACCTTTCTGCTTGAGATATGAAGCTCTACATTATTTTTTCCCAGCTTACATTGTTTCTTCCCTAGTAGGAATTTCAAGTGTTGGTTTTGCTTGTATTTCACACTGTATTTCAGCCCAGTGAAGAATTTTGTGAGATAAGAAACATAGCATGTAGCTCTCAAATATCCCCCCCTGAAGATAACAACATGGTTGTTGTTACCATGGTTGTTGGACATCATTAAAATATAGTCAAGATAATATGAATTCCTAAATTCTAACAAAAAATGGCAGTCATGTTTGAAAACTGACTACTCAGGCAACTGGAAAGATCTTGAAAACCAAAGTACCCAAAACCAGAAGAATTAAGAGATGACTGAAAAAAAAAATCTGTATATTCCAAGTAGAAATATCTTATGGCTGAATATAATTCATGGGCTGTAAGGTTTTTATCAGTTTTCTGTCAATATTCTGTTAAAAAACCCTTGCCTTTTATAACATATGATACAAACAAAAATAGACATTAATTTGTCTGCTGTGGTAACTGTGAGTTTATTGACCTGTAGCCTAAATGCAGAATAAATGCCATGACATCTGTAGCCACTGAAATCTTATTAATAAAAAGTCACCAACAGTGAAATTAGGAACAGTGATGCATAATTTCCCAAATATCCCTCCATGAATGTGGTCATCCAAAGAATTCAGAAAGAGCTGACTGGTGATAGTTATGGCTTTTGGCATATCTAGGGTGCCTTCATCTCCAGAATTTCAAACAATATCTGATACACTTTGTAAAACCTAATTTAATCAAGATTTATAGCTTTATAACAGAGAGCTAAAGTACATAGAGAACATTTTTGCCATCACATGCAGAGAACAGCTGCCAATCAGTAAACCAAATTAGTGCTTCAGCACATCTTTAGACCAGAAAACCATGAAAGAATGAGAAAAGATAAGGAAGAAGGAAAAAAGAGGCAAGGGGAAAGGGGAAGGTATTGGGTAACAGTAAAGGGAAGGGAAAGGGGAAGGAGAAGGAGAAGGAAAAAGGAAGCAAAAGTGAAACAGAAAGGGAAAGTGGAAAACTTCATGTCCTCCCACAGGTTTCTACTTCCCAGAAATACTTCGTTGTGTTGAAAACATGTAGGATACACTTCCCCTCTATCCATTGTTTCATTAGTAGTACAAGTACAGTGTCAAAGAGCCCTGGCTTGTCAGACATGAATATCACAACAAATTGCAGATATAATGCTGACTGTTGAGAGTATCAGAACATAGATCTCACCTGGAATATTCATGCAGATATAAACAAAAGAGTAGAACTGGTGTTAGTGAACATTACAGCTATGGTTAGAAATGTCACATAAATATTGTCACATTCCAAATATTTACATCAGTGGCTCGATGGAAGGAATTTTCCTTTTCCTGGCCTTTTCAGCAATTTCACTTCTTTAAATTGGATGGCAATTTCTAGCCATGACCCTTTACCCTTTCCTTTTCTCATGGGAGACCCTTAGAGAAAAATCTTCCTTCACAGATGTTAATTAAGTTTAAAATTTTAAGAGAAAGATCAGTCTTATGCTGTGTTAAATACAGAAAATTCAGAAAAGTACAGGAAGAACAAATAGGTTCGGTAAAATAAGTATGATACATTGAACACTTGGGAGAGAGAAGGGTCATAATGGATAGGACCTTAAAAATCCCTTATCTTGCTTTCATTAAAATACCTTTCTCCTACTTAGTTACTGGATGGAATGGTGCTCACAATCTGGGATTTCAACACTATTCTTTTAAAACTGTCAGCTTCAATAAATTTCATGCCCTTCCATAACTGTATTTCTGATTAATTAAAGCCTTTGAGACTGATCTCTTTCAGTATTAAAACATTGACAGGAAGAGTAAACTATTGTCATTATATAACTTCATTCCTAGGGTAAATTCATGTGCCCTTTTCCCAATAAGAACATAGAAAACTGGTTTCATGGAAAAGAGCTATTTCAGGGTAGCACCTTCCCTGTATGACCTGTTGATGAGTCCTGAAAATGCTGAATGTCACTCAATGCAGTTTTAAAGGAGCTCTCCAGGTATCTTTGGAAAAGAGGGTCATTTTACCCATGCAAAGGCAGATTTCTATAGCAGCACATTGTTTTTCAAAATTGGATGTAAGAAAGGTTTTCAACTACAAAATATTTCTCATTAGGATTTGTGACAGCATCAAACCATCTCAGAAATCTTTACACACAAAAAAAAAAGCCCACAAGACACTATTATTTTTTTTTTGTTTGGTTTGGTTTGGTTTGGTTTTGCTTTGGTTTTGCTTTGGGTTTTGCTTTTTGTTTTGTTTGGGTTTTTTTCTCTTTTTTTTTTGCTTATTTTTATTTTAAACCTGAACAAAAATTTCCTTTAAATGTGTCTATTTCACTAATATATTGCTATGAACTTTTCCAAGGGATTTTCCTTATGTCATTTTTTTTTCCTTTTGCCTCATAAAAAACCCACGAAATTTGTAAAAGAAGACACAGCTAATATTTCAAAGTTTCATTTTGCTATGTGAGCTTTTTTCTTATCTTTGTCTTTTTTCTTATTTTCTTCTGGAAAATAACTCACAAGCCTAGAAAAATCCATATTTTATATCTAGAATGTTGAGGGGCAATCTCAGTCCAGTATGTAGGTTATAATCCTGCATTGGGATCCCATTAGAAATTTTTCATTTATGGAATCATTAACCAAAAATGATAATATAGGGTTTGTAAGTCAAGCATGCACAGCTCATAAAGTTTGCAAGGTCTAAGGGCTTTATTTTCCAAAATTACTGATTAAATGTTTAATTGCTTTTAAAAAGCAGCATTCAGATAATAATTCTACATGTACACAAAATAGAAAAACCCCAAACCTAAGCAACCTTCACAATAATACCTAAAATTTTACATGATTTTTCAATTTTTTTTTCTGGAAATAATATATTCTTTTATATTTATATTTCTCTGCAGAAGATTTTATAATTCAAGAGACACTAAGAATGGTGTAAAATGGTGCCTCCAGACATGTAGGCAATTTCCGAGTAGTAAGCCTTTTCTTGTGGGATAAACAATACTTGAGGTGTTATTCTTATGTAAATTATAATAAAAGCAGGAATATAATAAAAGTTTAAAAGCATATGGCATATTAAATATGTCATATTAAATATATATTACCCCTACCAAATATATAAATTACTAGAATGTCTGAAAATAATAAAAATCCTGTTATTTGAAAGACATCTGTCCTTTGGAAGCACATTCTGGTCTTATGAGAACTTTCACTGCCACTACAGTTTCTAATGGCTGTCTAGACAAAAAAAAAAAAAAAAAAAAAAAAAAAAAAAAAAAAAAAACCAAAAAAACAAACAAAAAAACAATGCTGTCACCAATAAGTAATAATTACTTGAAAGCAGCTGCCTCATAAACACCCTTTTTTTAAACTACTATAACTGAGGCAGATCTAGAGATGTTTAAAGGTTAGTTTTAGTCTTTTATAACCTCAATACCCTACAGGTGTCTTACATTTAATATAGAAAATATAGGTATGTCTTCATAAAATTAGATTGCTTTTTTGCCAAACTGAATATAACATGGGACTATTAATCGGCTGTCTTAAGTATTTTCCATACAAACCAGAAGGTGTTACATCACAATATATGTCTAAGGGCTGAAATAGTTAATAAATTGTTATTTGCTTTTAAGAATTGAAAGGAAATGTAATACTCTTAAGAAACCTAGGCAAACATTATGCTTAATCCAAAATTATTCTGAACCTGAAGTATTTAGCAATTTGAAAATGTAAATTTTCAGGCAAATCCTACTGTAATTCTGGATAAAAATTGGTATTAGTTAAGGATTTAGAATTAGTTTAAATACACATAGATTCTGGCATAAAGAAATGAACCATAGGTGATTTTGAGATAAAATATTCTGTCCTTAAGTAGGCATAAAGAAAAAAAAGAAACAAACAAAAAAAAAAACCAAACACGTAAGCAAATAAAAAGTAGAGTATTTATCTTGATAAAGGTACAGTTTTAAAATATTATCAAGCTGAAATATTGTAAAACAGGATTTACTGCAACAATAATTTAAGGTAATAGCAAAGATGTCATTTAAGCAATTTGCAAATCGTGTATTTCCTTGCTGTGTTTGCAAGATTACCTTGTGAATCATCAGGAACCATAACTCAAAGACCTTTTGATTTACATTTTCTTGAGACCTAGAGCAAGAAAGGACTATGGATGAGATTAATAACTTGATGATCTACTAGCTTCAATAAAGAAAAGGCTGCCTTTTCCCAACTGGCTCAAGTTAGCACTAGATACATTCTTGCAAACTATCATATAGATATACTGCATGGTAAAAGACTGTGTCCGGATCAGTCTGTGAGAAGTTTTTTCATTATATTTATGAATAAATATAATTATGGTCCTGAGAGTGCAAAACCTGAAGTGTACAAAAGTTCTGGATCATGAATACATTGGTTAAAATAATTTTAATAATTAAAATGTGGTTTTCAGACTAACTTCATCTAATATTTCTGTCTATACCACAGGTTTATTTCTGTGGAGGCTGCACATTAATGCTGAATGTCTGCTTCATTCCATTCAGGTTCACTCTGTCTGCAATTACTGAAACATCAGCGTGCCTTCTTGTAGCATATTAAGTAGTGTGGCTAACATCTGTTCTGTATTTAGTTGTTCTTTTTTATTCTCAAAGAGAAAGAAAATGAACACTGGAGGTTTATTTATTTATTAATTTTGTTATTTACCCCATGTCTTTGTGGAGATTTCCAGAATGTGCTGCTATGGATTTGCATTAGAAATCAGGATCAGGAAAGAAAGCGTCCCTATACCTGGATTAGATAACAGTGGGGATCTTGTTGGTCTTCAGTTCCCAGGGGACACTATTCATAACAATAAATAAACCCCAGGATTTCATCTTAGAGAAAAAACATACACTGTGCTAAAGCAATGGAAGTGCTGACATCAGCTTTCACTAAAGGTTAAAGATTATTTTTTCAATAGTTTTGCATAGTCTACTGAGTTCCATGAAGACAAGGAAAGCATCTGCAAATTTGACTGTCTTCCGTATGGCAGCCATGTAAAAAGGGAAAACAGGTGTGATATTTTCAAGTAATCTATGCTGCAGGGAAATCTGTTATGTGGGTACATAAGCCTCAACAATTTGCTTCAGTTTGTGTAACTCTTGCAAATGTACACGTCATAGAAGAAAGTATGTTTATTCCAAAAAGTAGTAGAAAATTGTTTTTGATAAAAACCTGTGCTTAAGAATACAACCTATGTGACATGCTTATGCTAGAAAATATCAACCAACAGTCTTCAGAAAAGAGGCTCCCAGTTGAAATTTAGAATACTTTTTTTCCTCTGCTTGGACTAGAATAATCTTTGAATAACTGTTCTACCATGGCTGGATGCTTAGGGCACATATACATTGATGGCACACAATGTTTGTCCAATCCCTTCTCATTTCCCTTCAATTCAATTTTCTCATCTTTCAATTTCCTGCCATTCCTTCTCATTCTAGGGTAGGAAAATACAGTTACAGCATAAATACACCTTATCATTCACTGGAATCTAGCAATCTCTGATGCACAGCTAACTCCAGTATGAATCTCTTCTGCACAGTCTACAAGGGTTTGGTATCACCTTCAGATGGTCTAAAACTCCTCTAGGAATTTGGTTTGATAACAATTCTCTCCACATTTATATGAAACTCAAAACTTCCCTTTGAGACCCTGCTTCTGAAATAGTAACAAATTTAAAATTCCTGCTATTCCTATTAATCTCTCTAACAGAAGGAAAAAAATAATTTCACAAATGACAGTAATCTTATTAAATTGTGAACTTGAAAGCTGCAGAGTGATAGATTTACTGCAAGAACATTTTTGCACAAATTGTAATGTAAATGTAAATAGTGATGAGTTATCTACTCTTGGAAAGCCTTACATTTTGTAACTTCCTAGTCCTAGATGTACATGGTCCACTTCTCACAAAGCAAAAGTTTTTGGTGCATTTTTTTAGGAAAAGAAAGGAATAAAATGGACTCTGCAATTTAGGTTACCAAAAAACAATAAAAAAACAAAAACAAAACCAACCAACCAACCAACCAAAAAACCCCAAACAAACAAAAATAACAACAACAAAAAAACACCACCAGAAAACTCTCACTTTAAAAAAAAAGTTCATAAAAAAATCCAAGCTCTGATGTCTTTCATCAAATGGATGGCATTCACTATTAAATATGAAATTACAGGATTAAAATACTACTTCATGATATTTTGATCCTGATTCCCTCAAATATTTTCCAACACTTGGAAACATCAGACTGTAAATCGCTTTAAGAAAATAACTTGTGGAATATTCTGGTCATTTCTTTTTCAACAAGGATGATTAAGGGAACCTTTATTATGAAATTTAAAATGTCAGGAGAGGAAACAATATTTTCTATGATAAGAAGGAATCTTCCAATATTTCTTTCAGAACAAAAGGCTACACTTCAATCTTCATTTAGTAGGTTTTTGTGCTGCTATTTTTTTTCTTTTTTCTTTTTTTTTTTTTCCTAAGCATCTTCCCTCACTGGACCTGTGCTATATAATGCATTCTAGCAAGAACTTATACTGCTCAAATGCTTCTTGGTAGCACTTAATATAGTCATAGTGGTGAATGAGAAGCTGTGGTTACATGCTAACTTAAGAGTAATAAATGAGACTTCTACTCCATAAATTGGAGAATTCCTCCATTTCCAAACAGAAGCACTTAACAGGAAAGGTTGGCAAGTGCAAAAATATCCAGTAATCGTCCATGGATGTCTTTGTGGATGATGTCTTACACTTCAGATCTTCAAGAGACCTCCCAGTAACTGGGAGCTTAACAGACAAACTGATGGACTGCTCCAAAGGAGTTAGTAGAAATAATTTGTCAGGCAACGATGTGTTATCTGCAGGCATCTCAAAATACCTGGCATGCAGTCAAAATCACTTTGAACTCCAAGTTCTATTATCACTTTGGCAAGCAGAAACTTTTCGGAGTGAGGTCTTAGAACAAGAAAAATCTAAGTTTCTCTGCACAAATGTCACTTCCAATGGAATGTTTCTGACATAAGACTTGTTTTAGAGAATTCATTTCTATGAATAATACTCAAGCCTCTAAAACAAACTGTTGTACTAGAGGCATATATTACAGATCTTGGATAACTTTTACAATAAGAAACACATCAAATCAATTGTATAATCAAAAGAAAGTCTTAGGAGTAATACTTCCCCATATTTATTTTATCTGGCTAGCCACTTGTTATTTCTTCCCAGCAGGCCCATGAATGCAGATTATGTGAAGGAAAACACAAAAGTCAGTGGGTTGCAAGAAACTGGATTTTTTTTTCTTTTTCATGGATATTGACCTGGAGCTGTCTGAATAACAAGAAATTTATCCAAAAATTTTAATGAAAAAACTAATTTTCTTTGGTTGTCTCCTTTTTTCTATGAAAACAAACATGGCTGAAATTTTCTTGTGTGCATGTGCAACAAAGGTTAAGCTACAGAAAAACTGACCAACACGCTGACCAGATGAGTAAACTAAATATCAGGAACCATAATACTGTTGCTGTACTTTTCTGAGGAGTTCCTAGAAATCTCTCCAAACCTGTGGTATGACTGGATTCAAGAGCTAAAATTCTACAATGCAAATAAGGAAAATAGAAGGAAAAACAAAGACCTGCACCGTAAGCAGTGAGAGTGAAGACTGGGAGGTAAGAAAGAGGGAAGATGAAAAAATTCTTCCACTAACATTGAAAATGACCAAATATTCAACCATATTTATGAACTTTCTGCTCAGTTTGGAAACACAGCAATAAGCTATAAGGATGAGGAACCAAAATAATTGTACGAAAAAGAAAGTGTTTTCCTGAGTTGTATGTTGTTAAAATACTTACAGGCGAATATTGATTGTCATGGTTTGACGCAGCCCAATGCCAGTGCCCCCATGAAAACCTATTCTCCCTGGTGTCCGCTGTGAGATGCGATCAGAGACAGAGCAAAGCAGGCCTCCACTTGTGAACAAGGAGAAAAAAACTTTATTATCATACAATTATAAAATGAACACACAGAGCAGAATGGAAACCTTTCAAACATTTCTCCTCCCCCCACTCAATTTCTCACAGAATAACACAAAACCTTAGATCTTTACCCAGTCCATCACCCTTCAGATAATCAACTCAGTCCATCTCCACCCTTCCGACAATCACCTCTCATTTCATCAAGGAGAGATGAGCCCCTCTTGTGCCACAGGCAAATTCCCCTGGAAACACAGCTGAGTCCAGCTGTGTTTCCCAGTCACTCAGCACCACATGTCGTGACTTCTTCCTTCCATGTTCAGTGCTCTCACCACTGCACATGGACCAGAGCTGCTTTTAGGGTTTCCCCTTTCAAGGATGCTTCGCCCAGTTCCAGGAGAAAACGACAGTCTCTCACCTTTTCGGGACACCAGTCCCCCCCAATATTTCACCCCCTGGGGCCGAGGGGTCTCACCATCACTTCATCACCTGTCGTCTCCGCTCACATCGCTCCTTTGGCACCGCCTCCCCCTAAAATGCAGTCTCTGTATTAGAGGAAAGGTTCTATCCATGGCTATACAAGAAAAGTCCAGCCAAAAGCCACTCCATCATCTCCTCCACCTAGGATTTCTCTCAACTTCTCTCGGTCCTTCTTCACTTGCACAACTCTGCATCACACTTGCGCATTTTCTCTTATCCATCTCTCTCCTCCTTCAACTCCCGGAGGATCAGCATTTGCAAGGTTTCCATCGTCCCACAGAAGGGTTAAAATCACAGTCTCTGCTCATCTCAAACTCCCACACTGGCTCCGCCGGCTCCGCTGGGCACTCTTCCCATTGCCCCCCCACTTCTCTTCCTCGGCCAGGCCGGTGCTATCAAGTTTCAAGATAGCACTGGCACCTCTCTCTCTCTCTCTCTCTCCCTGTTGAGAAAGGGGGCTGCCCACTGCCTCTCCAAGTTCTTCCACCCTTCCGTCTCTGTGGGGAACTCGCTCTTATCTAAGCCATCGCCTCCCGTCTCTGCCCAAGGCTCCGGCCTACCTCCCTTGGCCTCGTGGCTTCCCCTCCCCCGCCCAGCCCGAAGCTGGGCAGGGGAGGTCTGACTCCTCCACCGACCGGAACCAAGAGAGAGTTCCCCTGGGAGCTCCTCGCTTTTAACCCCTGTGATCTCAGAGGCGTATCCATATCCTCAATGGTCAAACCAGGTGCCAATATCCACATCTGGGCACCTATTGGTTTGACCACCACCACCTCCCAAAAACTCACTTCCTCTCAAACCACGACATTGATGTAAAGTGATTGTGATTAGTGACACTTTTTATGACAACACAGTATTCTCTTTTCCATATTTGAGATGCGGACCATAAAACTGAAAACTGCAGTTAATTAATTTCAATTTCTAACAGGAAACTTCTCAACTCCTAATTAATTAGAAATTGATTTCTTTTCAGCTCTAAGATACTGGAGCCCTCTGACAAGACTCAACAAGTCCTTTAAAAACTTAGGTGAAACTAGAAAATTTAAAATGCTCCAGAGAGCAGGACTGATACAGGGAACAAGGGGGATATGACATGCAGATATGACATGCAGCTGACGACCACAGTTGATTTTAGAATGACAGCAGAAGGCAAACTGTGGGGCGAAAACAAGCCTTCAGCAGCTCTGTAGAAATGCAAGAGCTTCTGTGCCATAATTTGCACAAAGTCGTTCTCAGTTTTCTGTGGGGATTCAACCATAATTTATAGCAGAGGGTCTCAGAAGCTTCAGAAAGCCTTTGGAAAATTATCTACTATTGTAGGGGATATTATGACTACTGTGAAATAAAGCATAAGCATATGAAAAGAGTTTAGTATTTACCACTAAAACATCCTCAGATATCTTTTAAAGAAGGGAGGTCACAATAAAATACAAATGGCTGTATTTATGACTTTGATCTTTTATGGATCAGATGCTCCAGAAGTGCATTACATGTCTCAGGTTGCTGGTTGGTAAACATAGAAAATATTACATGACAATGAAGTTTGTCTTCCACTGGCTTAATGGACAGACAAAAAAGAGGAACATATCAGTTTTTGTATTTTAGCAGGGACTGGACAAAACATCTCATCTAAGTTCTCATCTCATTTTGTCCAGGGACTGGACAAAACATGTTCTCATCTTCTGCTATAAGAAAGTGGAAAAAAAAAAATATCTGATCATTCAAAGTTTCAGAATCCAAGCAAGGGATTCATTTTACCCTTACATTCATTTTACCTAGTGATTACTTACCCAGAGGAAATTCTTACACTTAAGGGCATTTTTTTCCACTGAATTCTGCTCCCTGACTATACACAATATAAGTTTGTTATTTCCAGTGAAAAACTCTCCTTGTTTGGCCTTATTTCTTCCTGTGACAGTAGTCTCCAAATTTGCATGAACACATGAGATGACCACTATATCCTGAGTCCTCTCAGGGTGCAGGTTACCTGCAGAATATGAAGAAGCCATCTATAAGTCAGTTGTTTTCTATTTTTTTTTTCTGGATAAAGTGTGTGAGAGAGAATTTCCTTCTTACCCTGAAAATAGACAGTGGTTCAGCAAACCTATGTGACAATTTTAGATTTTCGTATATAGGTCAATTTGTGTAAATCCAGACCACTGTTAAAGGAAGAAGTATCCCCTCTCACACATTGTGATTGCCTCAAGCAAACAAAAGCTTGCTGCATTTAAATTGGAGGCTTTTCCCTCTGCCTCTAAAAAGCTTTATTTTAAGGCGTGAGAACAGAGAGTGTCTGTAGGGAAAGAAGAAAGATGATTTGTCTGGGTCTTCAGGAGACTCTGTACACCTTTGGATGTGGAATGAACTAATATCACCTATTCATGAATTTTTAATAGAGTTCCTTAAGCATCAGAGCACACACAGCGTGTACCATGAACATCCAGAGACCTAGCCTTTGATGGGAATTCATCCCAATATTTCCAGCAAGTGCAATGCACCTGTAATGTGCAATTTTGGCAACTTGATTCTGCTGTTACCAAAAAAGGAAATGTGTTTTAAAAGTACACATTTAGTGAGGTGCGATTCTTAATTCCTTGTCTGGCTTCTGATGAAGTTGAACTTCATAACAAACTTGAAACCTAGTTGTGACATAGTGACTATATCTCTTATGTAAGCTAGCCCCTACTGTATGCAAAAAAAAAAAAAAATTAAGCTTTAAGTAACATAAAAAAGAGAACCATCTACTTTTTGGGTTTAACTTTACCTTAAAAGTTAAAAAAAAAATTAAAATTAAAAAAAAAGAAAAATAGAAAAGTATTCTTTCTATGCATTATGAATTATCAGTGAAGTAAATTTTAAAAACCCCACAGGTTTGAGAAACAAATGAAAAGGAAAAAATCCCTTCATCCCCTGTTTATTACAATGCTCAATGAGTTAAAATTAATCAATCAGAAATAGCACCCCTAAACTGGGTTTTTGGTTAGCACTTCTGAAAAGACAATTAAGTCCATGGTAAGATGCAAAAGCATTCTGCACTGTCATTGAAAACTTTAACTTGTTTGCTTAACTGAAATAGCTCTGTCCCAAAGAAGGAAGTCCTGACTAAAGAGTATTTTGAATTAACATAAATGATGACATATATAAGGGCTTCCTTTTATATAAGGGCTTTCCCATTTAATACCAAAATGCTCATGTATATGCAATCCCAAACCATGCGATTATCCATTAGGACAGCTGTTTCCAGCAAAACTTTAGATAACTGTATCTATTATATTCATTATATAGTATAGTACGTATAGTATGGAGTATCTGACTTCAAGCTAAGTTTGTGAGGAAATGAAATATTTCAACTATTTTTCAATGTAGAATTACTTAAGTATTTTTTGAAGCTTCCCACTTGTTTTTCATTATTTAATTACTGTAGATATTAATTTTCCTAATGACTGTACCTCTTAAACTTCCCCTTCTATATTATTTTATTTAATGTTATTAACAATTAAAACATTTCATTTTTTTCTTAATGTAATAAAATGTTAAAATTCTATCTATAATATGTCTACATAATATTATTTTTAAAAGTAGATACATATCGAAGTATTTAAGAAAAGTGGACTCCAGGTGCTTGAAAAATGTTGACTTGTTTTCCTACAAAGCAAAGGAAATTCAAAATCATACGGCTATGTGAGATGTCACTTAGCCAAAAATGGTGTCTTGTCTGTAAATACAATTTTGCAGCAGTCTCTGGAGAGCTACACAAGATGGCTTGTGTTATGTGAAAGGAAGGAGAAAAAAATCCAGGACATTCACAATTAAAAGTTTTGTCAGAAGAGAAATATGATTCCTAAACTAAAAGAAAGAACTCAACAGAATTACATAAGGGGAATGATAATAAGTAAACTGTAGAGGAAAATACACATTTATATAATGACTTCTGTAGAGCTATGATTTTCAGTGCTTGAGGATTAGATCTTCTGTTCATATATGCTAAAATAGTTTATTGGTGTAATAATTAACTGGCATCAGGAATTAAAAATTACTTTAAATGAGAATACAACACTATCCCATCAGAATATTTGATCATATTTTATTAGTATTTTTTCAGGAGCAAAAAACAGACTTCCAAACTTTCTTGAGTTTTCCACTGACTCAGTTCCATTTTTGATTTTTTTGAGCAATGACAGTAGCACCCAGCAAAGGAAAATCAAACACCTGCTGCCAAAAGATGGCAGTTGCATAAGTGATGTTAAGATTTTGATAAATTAATTCTGTTTACCAATGTGTTCTGGGGATAGAGAAGAATCCCGCTGTTTTTTTTTTCACATATAGCACAACAGAGGAATTAAGTAGACATATAACATAAATTTCTATCAAGAAATTTAGATTAAAACAGATATATTTTCATCTTGGAATTTTGTACCTAAATCCTGAAATCTCTTTAATTCTATCCCTAAAACTTCAGAAAACCATATTCTAAATGTACCAACATATTTTCATACCTGTTTTATATATCAAATTTAGTGTCATTTGGCAATTCAAGTAAAAAAAAATGAGTGCATTTAGAAATTTTAATGCTATATATTTCAAAGGATCTTGAGAGTGCCATCCATGAACTGAAATTAAACAGAATGCACATTATATCAGACTTTATTAAGCACAAAACATTTCCTTATATAGCTCTAACATATGAATATTTTGTAATAAACAAAGACAACTTATATTAATTCTGTCACTTTATTTGTAGCTCACATCTCCCTTATGGAGAAGTGTTATATTACATTTGCCCATATTCTCAGAAGATTCTTTCTGTACCTCTAATATATGTATATGTACACTTTTTCTTTTCAGTGCTACCCTATCACATAATTTTCCTATCAAGAGATGGCTAAATATATTAGATTGGTTATTGCTCAGTCATCATCATAAAAAAAAAAACCACTTTCTTGAACTACTATTTATGTCAATAATAAGTATACTATGGCTGCTGCATATTAACATTTCAGTATTGCTCATCTCTCTGTGCTTAAGTGTAATAATGTGTGTATTTTCTCTGGAAGAATTCATTGAACCAGTGAAAAGTTGACTGTGCCAGAGAGCACTGAACAATGAAAAGACAGCACACATATTAAAATGAGGAAAGCAGGGCAATGGATGCATTCTGTTGTCTTTGCCATTTTCTGCACACATTTGAAAATGAGGAGAAAGTCAGTGTTCTTATTTTGTACAAACCACAGGACTCATTGGTCCCACTTAGCACAAATTTAGCAAAAGACTAATTTCCCTGCAGAGCTGATCTAAATGTGTGAGGTTTGTATTACAGTGTGAGGGGCTGCTACAGAAATGTGGTTTTGAAAATGTGAGTGTGCACTCCTGTAAGACTCTAATGACCTGTTTCAGTGCCTATTGGATCCTGGCTGTACCAAGTTCTTCACAATTTGCCACTCAGTCATTAGTAGGTGAATTAATTAGGCTAATGTGTTTTTTCCTTGTCATATTTCAAGTGGACTATATAATGTTTCAGCCCACTACATTCAATCCCTATTGTCATTACAGTAAATTTACTCAAAGTGTAAGCTGTAAGACTATATATAACTTATATACATACAGCTCATACAGCTGTAAGACTAAATTTCTACAATTAGGGTTTGGGATTTTATGTGGGTTTTTTACTTGTTTCTTTTAAGACTACTGCTTGCTATTCATACTAATGAATGATAACCTTGACAAGACCTTTGTATTCATTCCTCTGATTATTTGGATAAAAACACAAAATGCCCCTCTTTCTATTCTGGCTAGCCATACAGCCAAATCATGAGCAGCATACCTCCATCTGTACAGGACACATGCTTTAGTGGCAGACAGAAGCACAGCATTTTAGACACTACAGCTGTAGTCAGCTAGAATTTTAACTCAGGGGAACCTGTGTCAAAGGTAGCACAAACAATGCTCTGTCCTAGAAGGCTGAGAGACAATGCATAGTATTTTGTTTTGCTCAGTATACCATTTAGTTTTCATTTCCTAAGAGGAAAATGGCAATAGAGAGGTGACCAACATATAGTTGTTATGCTAAAGCTGTCATAACCAAATTGTGAGAAAGCTGACTAAGAATCACACTCACAACCAACTAAAAATGAGAAGTTCATACACAGGGAAAACTCCTAAAACCTGTATTTTTGGCAAAGATATTATTTAGCCCTTCATGCGTTAGGCTGAGTCCAGGAATTCTTGAGAAGATAATGGAGCTCACAGAAAGACTCTGAAAGTGATATATTTTTGCACATAATTATTTTTAAAACCTACTTTCATAAGAAAGATTACCTGTCTTTCTTGGAAGCTTTTTAAGTGCCACATTTTTCGTATTGGCAGAAAAATTTGGAATGCGTCTGGAAGCTCAGTGTGATATGAAGTGTGTTTGGAAATTCATGTATACTCTCTATAATTAAAACATAAATATAAAGAACACTGGATTTTTAATCCAGTTTTGTCTTGGGAAGTAATGCTTCATTTAAGAAGGATGAACAATATTTAGGGGAATAGTTAATTTTTCTCTTTTTATGTGCCTTGAAAAAGTTAATTAAATCAGAACTATATATTGACAAAACTAAACACCACCAAATCACAGCAAAAGCTTATCTACTTTATCTCATTAACAAGACTTGAAGTAAAGAAATGAGAATGTTAAGCATGAAACTTTTCTTAAATGGAGGTTTATCTAAAGTGTCATGTAACATTTAAAAAACATTTTTTAAATTCTCATGGTGGATAGAGCTCTCTGGAAAATTAATTCTATAAGCTTGAGTGTGTAGGCTTTTAGTATAGTGTAAGGTTCTATCTATCTATACACAATTTGAAAAAAGTCAATTTTTCCTTGTCTTTGGCTTATTTGAGAAGTCAGGTTTTATATTTGTTCACCAATATGAAATTACTTCATTCACTATTTAAAATCATTTCACCAATTATTTGTATTAAAAAGAAGAAGAGATTTTTCCTACTACACTTTCATCAACTATTTAATATGAATATTTCACATTCACTGCAGCTGGTCTTTGAAGTTACATTGTTCTTATTCTATGCTTTGGCAGAAAGGCCTAATGCTTCCCAAGCTTAAAAATAACTGTCTTGCAGGTGTTCTTTATTTATTGTTGAAAGTAAAAGTCACTTAACAAATGCAATTATTCTTGATCAATTGCATTATTCCCCATTCAAAAAATAATCTAAAAGTTAAATGTGGCCATGGGCCTTTGCAGAAACGGTTGGTTTAAGCTTCAAAAAAAACCCCTTTTTCCCCTCTATTAGCATGGGGATTTTCTGTACAAGAGAGAATCTTACAAAGCCTATGAGTTGGCATAATGGCACTGCTTTTGTGGTTGTAGGACACTTCCTAGTTAAATAATTATCTTCTTCACAACGGCAGCTCATATAACAACTGGGTAGCAATATGAAAAGAAAGCAGTATCAAGAAGAAAATTTCTAGAGCAGTAGGTTATTCTTTTCAAAAAATGTGGAGCCCATCTATTCCTTCTCTCTGTCCCCTCTTCCATGAGTAATTTGTCTTGAACAGGCTTGGTGTTACCAATCTTTTAAGTACTGCTATATGACATTTTTCAAACGACAGAATAGACACTATGGCAAGGAACAGATAGCTTTTGTAAAGGATAAACAGCGCAGTGTGGTGTTTAAGTCATGCCTTATTGAAACTGTTTCCCAAGGAGCCAGCTAATTTAAGTAATTAGCAACTAGTTTGTTGGTTTTCCATCCTGAGGGCAAGCTGACAACAGACAACTGTCTAAAAAAGCTTTGTGCCATGAAAATGGCTGCTTCCATAGGTTTTATTTTGAAGACTACTCAGTTTTACTGTAACAATGTTTAATTTTTGAAAAATCAGGACAAGAAGTATAAGAGAGGTGAAGTTATTGGGAACCAATTATGACAGATAATTAATTCTGTTTACTAGCCTTTACAACAGGCTTTCTATTATTCAGAACAAATACTTTTTATTTGAGAAATCATTAATAAGCAGCATAGATAAAAGTAGAAAGAAAGAAATCATTAATAAGTAGCATTGGAAAGATGAAGATCATTCCTTCTGCTCTGTGGTATTTTGTTTCCTTTCAGCCATCGAAGCATTTCATGTGCAGACCAAGGTTATCTCTTGTTAGTACATTATTAGCTAAGCATCATGTACTTCCATTCTTACCTGGTCTAATAAAACAGAGCAAAAGAAGTAGCTCGGGGTGGTTCCTTACTTTAAAAAGCAATTTCACCTTTTAAAGAGTGTTATGAATATTCAGAACAGAAAAAAAGTTATCTAAAAAATCTATTATTGAAAATAATATTTTGGCAAGCCAATGGGTGAAAGTATGAACTGAATGAAAATAAGTACACTATAATAGAAAGATACCAGTAACTTGTAGATAAATTACTTCATTTAACTATGCTTAAATATCTGCCTACACTTCTGTCATAAAAAGAAACATATGGTAGTATCCTCATGTTCTATGGCAATATGACAAAATTAGACATTCATTCCATAACAGTAAAATAAAATACTGAAAATTTCTAAAAGTCCTGAGAGCATTGTATTTTTCTCTTTTATTAATCAAAGTTTAAATTAATACATACTGTATTTGTAGTTACTCCTTGAGATGTACACCAGCCTCTAATGAATTGTTAACCTTTCATATCAAAGTGAGGTTAAGAAATCACTGACTCCCTCTTTTGCAAAAGTTATGTAGTATAATTAAATGCCTGTATACTTAAGACTAAAAACGGCAGCAAACGGCAGAAAACAATAATGAAAAAATTCTGAAAGTAAGTATTCTGCAGCACAAGCTGTGATACAAGAATGCCATACAATTTTTGACAATATTGTATCTTTTTAATGTATTTCTAAACTAGATGTGAACAACAGTTTAGTCTATCAAAAGGAAATGTCATCACAGACTCTTGAAGAAATTGTGTTTTATGTGCATAAAATCATTTATTTGGATATATAAAGTGTGTAATTTCCCACAGGTGTTTCTTTTTTGTGTTTATGTTTTCTCAAGATTTTTATATTGAATAACAAAATAGAACAATATTAACTGATAAAAAGTACAAGAGATTAGGAAATCTAAATTATAAATAACATAGCAAATAATTCATGAGGAATCACTGGCTAGAACTTGTATGTCTAAAACAATGAAATACCTTTTTTTTAATCAAGCATACAAAAAGATTGAAGTTGTTTCACATACAAATTTTTAATAGGAAAGTCAACTAATAATTTTTAATAAGTCAGTCATGTCGAAGGGTGCACCTGGCTATGATCATTGTCTGTCCTTATTTCTTTGTGGTTAAAACAAACAAGATCATAAAAAAAAAGAACCATTAAGCAGATAAAAGACAAACTGAAATTTACATCCCTTTGAAGATATGGCCTTGCAGGAAAGGACAGATAGATAGATAGATAGATAGATAGATAGATAGATAGATAGATAGATAAGTAGATAGATAGATAGATGATATAGCTATAGATGATAGATATAGATATAGATGATAGAAGATATAGATAGATATACACATCATAATTGTCTTTTGTACCCAGGAAGACAATGAATAAACTCCTCAGGACTGTTTTTCCTTCTAACCAGCAGCTAAAAGGAGGAACAACTTTTCTCACACTTGCAGACACCAATTCTCAAATTCTGCTGCCATATGTGCTGGAAACTTTTTTTGCTTGCATTTTACATAATCATCCAGTTTCATAAAGAAGAATCTGCTTTCTGCCTAACCCTTTGCAATGCACTTACTTTGAAGGGATGGCTTTATTTTGATATGCTGACATTATTTCATATTTGGAAGCTTGTAAAGGGTTACTTTAACCATCACAGAAAAGCATTCATAATATTTTTGACTTTAAAATCTGGTCTAAATTTTATATTTCTTATACATATGGGTTTTCTTCATTGATCATAGCTCAAGAAGACATTAAACCCCTACAAAAACACAAGAAATTGTGACATTTTAGCTCTCATATCAGCAGTTAAAATAGACAGGTTCTAGGTACATTTAGAAGCATGTGGGTTTTCATGTAAATCTGTGTAAGGAGTATCTGACTTTGATATTACCAATCCTTTTTTTCAATTAATATTGGAATATGAGTGTTTTTTGGAGTCTTCATTTAATTGCTCTATCAAAACATTGGTTTTGATGTAAACACTCTTCTGTTTTATTATATCATGTCAAAAAAAGGCTCTCTTCTGGGTGATAGAGATAGATTTCAAAATTTGCAACAGGGTTTTTGTATTACAGCTTACTTTCTGATATGTTGACTTAGAAAATAGATCTTTTCAAAATGAGCCCCTTAAAATAAGTGCATTCTTCCTCTCATATATTTACCAGCTTTGATAAATCCAAGTACGAGCTGATGAAAGTAATTCTAAAAAATTATTATTTTGTTCCATGCCTGCTGAATATATGCTATACAATGTATAGCACAGAGGAAATTTTATGATGATTCAGATGCTTCTGGTCTAGCTTTGAGAATAAAGAAGAATATACCTGGCTACCCACGATCAAAGCCATCATTCTTGCAGTTGATGAATTTGGATGCTAGGGTTTGTTTTTCTTTTTTCCTTTTTATGACCTATTTCTTTTGAACAGACTTTTTCTTTCACTTCAGAGATAACCTAGTATGGTCACATTATCTCATTGCAAGTCAAATAGAATGTAGTAGCTATCCTTGACTGGATAACAGGATGTGTCTCAGTTAAGGAAAAAATGTTGGGCTACAGTGAGGAGAACCTGAAGGTTCAGTGAAGCATCAGGCAAGCATACTCTGAACATTTACTGTGTCAATGTCTCATGTATATATGGGCATAAAAATCTCGTAGCCTTACAAATACCTCTCTGTAGACATAATTGCATTTTCCAGGCTCTTGTCCTTCTGCGAAAGGTGGACTGCCTCAGTCATCTAATGTACTGTAAGTGGCATATTACTAAGTGGTTCATAGCAGACAGATTTCCACAAGTATCCCTCTGCATATTTCCTTTCCCATGAACGTGAGCATTAACTTAATTAACTAGTGGAAGGTACAATAACTGTCTTGATGTGCCTAGGATAGGCTTGGACTTCAGTGCTTTCAGATTTCCCAGCACTGAGGCCCTCATTCCAAATTGCCCAACTGTAAACAAAAACAAGTTCCCAGTGGGAACACCTGCACGCCTTATTCCCCCAAACACTAGGTTGAGAACTACAGCCTTCCATGACTTGAAATTTCAGGACCACCTGCATACTTTCTAAGATATTCCCCTAAATCCTCTAGGGTCCACCTCTCCCCAGGTTCCCCAGAAATTCCCAGCTAGGACTTCCAAGCAAAAAATTTCACGTGTATTTATTCAGCACTTACTGAGAGAAAATGATCCAGCAGTTTCTTATCCAACTCACGATGTTCTTCTGTACAGCTATTCAAAATGTAAAATTGCCCTGGTATAACCCTTCTGCATTTGTTTCTCAGTCTGTAGATCTGTGGCAGTCTTCCTTGACAGATAATGATGCCCTATTTTCCAGCTGCACAGGAGATCTTGTAGGTAAAATGTTCTCATTTTCATGTTTCTCCCATAGAAACAGGATGTTTTCTTGTTCAGGGCATCATGTTCAACAATTCTGATCAGTACAAAGTGAAGCACTAGAGGAAGCAGAATTCTGTTAAGACTCTTTGGCTCTGAGTAATCCCGAAGAGCCAATGGTGCCAGAAATAAATCACATGAAGAGCAATACTCTGAGCATAGGAATGGAGTTGTGAAAACCTCACTAGAATTGGAATGCTCCAGAAACACAGAACAACTGGAGAAGATTTAAACAGCACCCAACTTTTGGGTACAGACATAGAACTACAGAATGAGGGAATTATTGAAATTTAAAAAAGCTACAAAGCTTCAATTCTAAATGGCTGTCTGCTCCTAGCTCATGCAAAACACAATAAAATATGTTAGTGTAGGAATGCTTGGAAGTAAAGAAAAAAAACAAAACCAAAACAAACCAAACCAAAACTACAAACCCCAATTTTTTTTCTCAGCCATAAATCTTTTTGAAAGACAATTCAGGGATATGCACTAGCCAATACTCCATATTTCATTTCATTTACAAACACAGATGAATGCACAGAGACATTGAAATGCAGCTTACCTGTCAACAGTGGCCCATGTGTTACCAATCAAGTTATTGCAATCTATTGTATGCTGATCTATACAAGCACTTAGCAATGGTACCCTGGGAGGGACTCAAAATGTAATATCAGATTTTGTGATATCTGATTTTGAAGACATTCTCTTTCTTAGAGTTTCCCAACTTATTACAAGTAAACTAATTATGAAATTACTACCTGGTTCTATGAGCAGGAAATATGTGTGTTAAACATGTAAGCAACACTCACCCCCTGCCAAGAACAGCAAACCCACATCAAAACAGAAAAAAAAAACAATTAAAAGACAAACAGTGGAAGAGAAGAGAGTAAAGATCCAAATTTGCCATTTTGAGTCTGATGAAATCTTATACACATGGAAGGTTTTGTTTGGAAATTCATACTTTATACCCAAGCTACTGGAAAACACATATATGCCTTTGAATAAACTACATCATATTCTGGTTTGAATAATTTGATACCAGCTAAGAGAGAAAACAAACAAACAAACAAACAAAAAGGTAAGTTAAGTCTCCTCAGTCCCGAGGGGCTGAAATTAGTAGTTGCTTGTTGCTTGCATTTACTGGATGCTTAGCACTCCAAGCTGTGAAGTGAGCTCAACTATGAAAATATTTTTCAGCCTTTGCTATAGCAAGGATATATAAACTTACAGCTGAGAAGCAAGTGTTTGCATTTCTGAAGGAATACCACCCTTCTCCCGCTTTTCTTTATGACACTGAGAAGTGCCACCATTTAATGCAAATTTGTAGTTTTCTATGTCTCTTAGGTTATAATGTATGATATAAAAACAGAAGTATGTATTTTATTACCATCTTCATAAGCTGTTAAAAACATATGGGGCAGTGTTCTTTATGTCTTCCATGACTTATCCCTGATAACTCTCTCTGGGGCTATCTCTACTGAAGAGCCATCAAGCCTCACTGCATGACTCAAAATTACATCATCCCATTGTGAGACTCTCCACCCAGGGGGATGAACCGAGCATTCCTACCTGGACATAATCTGGGTTTGGAACACCAGGACCAGCACTACCCACTGGATTCCCAGAGGAGAAGAGCTACATAATTAATACTGGACTTCCAGAACAGGACCAAATTCACTACAGGATTATCGCATCAACAAAATCACACTCATCATACCAACAGGACTGCAGCCATAATTTAATCAGACTTTCACTACCACCCTGAACAACAGGGTGTCAGGTCATATCCTGACTTCCAGTTTAAGCCAGTGTTTCTGTATTATTGCATTTATCTTAATTTTCTTATCAAATTTTAAATCTGACTAGGGATCTCCCACTGGTTTGCTTTCAAACTAGTACACTGTGACTTCTGGTATAGTCCAGCTATCAACTATAACACTTTCAGAGCTACAATTCAATGAATTTTGGTTTTCTGAACCAAACCAAACCAAACCAAACCAAACCAAACCAAACCAAACCAAACCAAACCAAACCAAAGGCAGTCTTTCTCTTCACTTCTGTCCCTAAGGTCCTAATAAATTGTTCAACTGCAGCCACTTCAGAGATGGACAAGTGAAGAACTGATAATTAGTATTTCTATATTATGCCACACATTCAGGTGGGTGATTTTCTGAATATAAAAAATGACTACAAAAGTCACATCGGGTGGATAATGGAGCAGGGTTTCTTTGGCCTTCTGGTATTAGCATTTAAAAAAGGAAATAGAAATAAAACCTAAAATAGTGTACATAAGGCAAGACACAAAAGAAGATGCAGAGATTTTTCAAAGTTTTTTCATTCTGTTTTATGTTTCTTTCCAGTTGCCAAGGTTTAAATAGGACATCTGGATAAAAAGAAGAAAAGTTAGAAATGCTTTGCTTCTTACCCTTTATTTAGAAAAGAGGGGGAAAAAAGTTTGAAATAAGAAGGCAGAGGTTAGAAACAATATTATCTACTGATAGCAAGATAGAACAGGGATAGTTTTTTTTTTTAGGGTAGCTTTTTTACTGTCTGTTGAACAAGGAAATACAGGGTAGAGACTTCACATTTCATTGGTAGTGTTTTCCTGGTTTCATTTCTTGTCCAGAGATTTTAAGGAGAAAGGAAATTATATGTATATACATTTTTCTGAAGACTTGAAAAGGAAAATTAAAACACACTTCAAATAGAAAACATGTGCCTCCAATAGATGCTTCTTTCATCTAGATAAGATAAGGAGATGTTGAATGATAACAAAAGGTTTCTTTTTCTAAGATGGTTATTAGTTGCTCAATGGATTATACTTTATTATTATCTGCAAAATTTAAAAAACAGGTGTGTTTTAAGAAAAGAAAGTCTAGAGACTGACTCTCAGAAGACACATTCACAGTCTTAAATTTTTGGAAAGCACAAAAGCCCAGCCATTAATCGTACCCACACATCTGAGAATAGGCACAGAAACTTTACAAAGTTAAATTGTAAAATTGAGTTAAATACCAACTCAATAATAGAATAGTAGAGACCAGACACAGTAGAAAGTGTCTGTGTTTTCATAATGTTCAATTCTGGCATGAACAGAAGATTTATACCCTTCATTGTGATTCTTGGCCAGCCTGAAAAAGCTTTACCTTGTCCTGTAGACTGAACCCAGGAAAAAAATGAAAAGCAGGTCCTTATGAGAAGGACCTGCTTCTACAATTATGATGATTCTATCGTGAGTTTTCAACTACATAGAAAGGTGCAACACAAAGGTACTGTCCCACAGTAGACACACAAATAACATTTTCTATCTATAACCTATCTCTTCTACACTTTAGCCTAAACCCTTAGATATTCAACACACTCTTCTTTCACATAAAAATTCACTGATTAGTATTGTTCACAGATAAAGAAAATTGTTCCAGTCATTGTATTTGACCATAGTGACCACTGATAACAAAAAATAATGTCAACTTTTCAAAAAGCCTATGAAAAAGTTGTTCATAAGATGACCATTGTGGATTTACTGCTTACAAATTTCCAGATTCAGGTTGTCCAACATCCTATGCTTCCAGCCTTGACATCTACCACTGTCATAGGCCATGGAACTGTAAGTGTGGTACAGAAACTATCAGAATAGTTCTGATGCTTCTGTTCTTTGAAAGTGCAAATTTTAGCTTACTGCTGAACATCTTCTGAGTTCTATTAAAAGAATGAGGACACATGCCAGACTAGATCAGAACTGCCAAGAATCTACAAGAGTGATTTAGAACTAGGAATTTCCATCATGGCTATGATCTTAATCTTGTCTTGAAACTAAAGGGCTATATGCAAAATAAAACAAGAATTTAAAAAAGCAATCTGAAGATAAAACATGTAGAACTCATTCATTTACTATGTATCCAGTTCCTTCAAGAAAATTATACTGCAGATAACTTCCATTTCAGCCTATATAGAAGTATCTAAGGCACACAGAGGTCACAGAAAAAGGCAAATATTCCAACACTAGTTGGAAGCACAAGAAGTGGTGCTGTGAAGTATGCATGTTGCTTCAACATAATTTTTTGATGAATGAGGACTATGTGTACTTGAGATGTCTCTACAGGAGACTAATAATATTTCAGTCACGAGGGTATCAATGGTGAAGAGGAGACTAGAATAGAAGAACATTTAAGCTAAAACACTTGAGTTGGGTGAGGACTTCTTTTAGTGTCTCTGCTAAACTATGCAGGTAATGTTTTAAATCACTGGACAGGAAAAGCATTAAGCATCAATTTGATATATACCCAATGAGAGGAAAACCAGGATCTTTTGAAGAGATTTTGCAGGTAATGCAAGCACTTCTTTCAGCTTTAAAATAAAGAAATAGTTGCAGCCTAGAGGACATTAGTCGTTGGAAGCTGTGTCCTTGACAGCTTACATACAGTATCTATCACTTAGATATCTGCCATCAGGGACTGGCAGGCGTAGAAAAGAAGGTGTTCAGACAGTTTTTAATGCTTCTGGCAAGTATAAACTCTTTTTGGTTTAAGTCCACGGAGGACTTAAATCAGTAACATCCACAATGCAGACAACCCTGACAGTACAAGAACTTGATACTCTAATTTAATGGTTTTCTGGCATGGTTGAGAATCCCATACTTCTGTGCTGAAATGGCTGTGATATTTTTGTTGGTATTGTTATTGGTTAATTGCTTGGAGAAAGAGCTTGTTAGTTTGGGAAAAGGGTTATTAGAGGTTAGGACAGTTTGATATGTTTTTCAGTTTGTTTTTAGGTGGTGGTCATTTGCTTTGGGGTTTTTTTGTGTTTTGTTTTGGTTTGTTTTTTGTTTGTTTGATTGATTGTTTGTTTTTTCTGTTTTATAAAAGCCTTTAGACACTGAAATGGCCCTCTTGATAATTCTGCATATATCTATAGATATTCTGCTTCCATAAAGCAAATTAATGCTTTAGGAAAGTGTCATTTAGGTGCCTTTGAGGCAGGGGTCTTTGTAGACGCTCTTTCCTCAGTACCTTTCTCTCACATGCATCAATTTCACAGAATCATTAGTTTGGAAAAATCCTCTGAGATCATCGAATCCAACCTTTGACCAATCAACACCTTGCTAACTACAGCATGGCACTGGATGCCATGTCCAGTCACTTCGGGAACATTTCCAGGGATGGTGACTCCACCACCAACTTATGCAGTCTGTTCTGGCAGTTAACAACCCTTTCAGTACAAAAAATTCTTCCTGAGAGATGTAGAGTGATAAAGTAGCATTTCTCAGTTCTTCATAGCTGTTGGCTTAATTTAGTATGAGAAGTAATTTCTTTTAATTTCGTAGATTGGCTCCCAGATCCTATCAGTTTTAAAAGATTTTAAAATCAGACTATTTTTAAAATCAGATTCTATGATATAAAATTTTAATAAATTACTGTCTGTAATCTGCAGAATCTGAATTTGTCCAGTATTAGGCAATATCACAGAAACATGGTATTAATTGCACTAATTCAAATCCCCAATTAATTCCTTAAAAAGGTATCTTATTTTTTGGCATAAATGTTTGATTCTTCTAAACAGTGTAATTACCAGGAATGGCATAGATACGAATAGTGTTCTTATAAACCATAGTGTAAAATTTTTGGTTTGTTTTGGCATGTGGTTTCAGCTTATTTGCCAGACCTTTCTCTGGAGGAATTTTCTAGTTAAAGAAAACTAGATGGAGTTACAGAGAAATTTGGTGAATATTTTGTTTGCAGTTCAGTTATATTCATACTGCTCTAATGACTAGAGACAAGTGATAGAGGTCAAAACATTTCAGGTCTTTTGGACACAAGAAGTTCATTCAATCTAGTTAGAAATTCTGTTAGGAACAAGTCTCAAGTACAGAAACATTTTTTTCAAACTCCCTGAAAGTATTGTGTTTGCTCAGTGAATTGCATTTAAGGAATTTGGTATCAATCTATGCCTTGTTTCAACTAAAGACTCTTTTGAACATATATATGTGGCTCTTGGTACTACAGCATCTGAGAAACAAGATAGAGCATCTGGTTTCTATGATTTGTTTCTACAGTTCAATGATTATAACTTGGTGTTCAATGTAAATGTGAAATTGATTACTCTAATCCCATACATTTACTATACTCTTTTTAAATGGAGCAAACTTTCTTCTCTGGTAAATTATGGTTTCTGCAAGAGATGGCAGAAGTTGCAGTAATATATATTCTGAAGACTTCTAATCTTTATTTATTTCATTGTAAAAGTAATTTGTTGGAGACCTCCAGAAGTAGAAGCAGGTTCAGTTAATAATTCCTTCCAATACTTTGAAACTGATTGATTTCATAAAGCAGCTTCATGTCCCTGATCTTTTAACTGCCAAAGGATACTACTACAAGGGGAAACTGAAATTGTTGCTCACATTTGTTGCTCAATTTGCCGATGGTGACTAAGGATGCATCAGCAATGGGAAAAGTATTAAACTACACTTTCAACTTGCCTTACAAAAAAGTCAACTACGAAACAATCAGGTTTTTATCAGAGTAAGAGTTAAAAAAATAGATAGATAAAATATTGATAAAATAGATAGAATAAAATCTGTAAAATAGCAGTGTGCAGCTTTCATTGTCTTTGCATTTAAATTTGATCTATGCTCATGATTTTCTACAGAGTATTTCTTGCATACATAGGTATGCAGGAGGTAGCTACAAATTTTCAGTCTGAATAAAAATGGATTTGGAGAAATTAAGAAAAAATCTTTGGTATAGAAGTATTTATAGTACTAATAGGAGTACAAAACTGCCTCTTGATAAGATCCTTCTTTTTCAGCACAATTTTTTTTCATGATCTTCTACACACAGCTGTTTGTAAGGTAGGTAAATTTGGATAGCAATCTCTTTCAACCTCCAGATTCTCACAGGTATGTTCTCATCTGATATTTTAAGAGCTTTAACAATATTCTCACACTGTGTTCTCCAGGAAATAGTGTTGTATACATAATGAACCTGAGGAATTAGCCTGACTTGTACACTGTTACGAACATCTGAAGGTTTTGTTATTTTCTTAAATTATTTTTGAGGACAGATTTCCAAAAAATTGGAAATCTTTTGTAGTACTTTCCTCTGCTAGTCTTCCAAATTAAAACTTCAATTCTGACCAGCTAAAATGGTAAAACTAAGCCAAAACTGTGAACCCAAGTTGTATGCTTCAAGGACATTTCGTAATTATAGGAAGATATGAGTCTAAAAGCAATAGCGGTAAATAAAACAAAACAAACTTGATACTCCTGCAGAAAAAAACTGAAAAGGTAGGAAAAATAAATACATTCCAAAGAAGGGAATGACACTTGGAGGTGGGATTATAAGGAAGAATATTTTCTCAGTGCAGCGAGCGCAGATATGAAGGTGCAGACCTGATCATTTTCTCTCCAGCACAAACTCCCAGGGCCATAGGTGCAGGTTTCAGGAAGTCATTTGAATATGGAGGCGGGGGGGCGGGGGTAAGGGGTGGGGGAAAGGGTAGTAAGAGAATTTGGGTTTGATATTCAGGAGCAGATCAACTTTTTGTAGTGGAAGAGGGAGATGAGGAATATGAAAACAAGACAGTTATGGCTCAGTGCCAGACCACAAAAGCCTTGGGACCTAAAAGCAACTCTGCTTGATGGGCACTCAGTACTAAGAGACCACAAGTGTCTCTTTTAGATTTATCCAAGTCCAGTTAAGAGGCAATTAGTTTAATTAATGAGGCAAAATAATTACTTTTTCCTTGGCAAGATTTTCAGCACAATAAGAAATTGCTAAATTTTATTCAGAGCAGTGATGTAATTTCCCTAGTTCTACATAATCTGATTTGGGACTCACCTAATTTAATTTTACGTATGGTCCCTAGTGTCTCATACCTATCCTGATCCTGCTAGATACCTCTAAAACACAATCAAACACCTTGTGGTACAATATTTTAATTTTCTTTCTTTATTCTTCTTCTTTCACCTGCAGTCTGAGGCCATATATAGGAAAAAATATATATTGTAAACAAATATAGAGAATTCTTCCACAATAGTCTATGATAAGTCAGCTCTAGAAATAAATGTACAGGAATGTTTTACTATTTTGTAGAAAAATACCTGCTTGAAAAATTCTTGATTAAATTGCATCTCTTAATTTTATGAAAATTCCACCAGTCTTATACGTGTAGTATTTATGAATAAATTTAAATTTGTCATAATTCGTTCTATGATAACATGTTACATTAGTTTTTTCTTGAACTAAATATATTTATATTCAAGACAGAGTTCAAACTAACTGTTTATTTTTATCAATGCAATTTTACTTGTTCTGCACACTAAAAATTATGCTGAAAACAAATGGGAAGTTTGGGCCTTTGCAAAAGAAAAAAGTAACAGCCAGTAAGGAAGAAGCAAAGAGTGAATGAAGACTTTTGTCAGCTTGGTCAGAAATACTTACCAAGACTAGAAAGAGTAATTAGCTCATCTCTAGTTACACCATTAACATTATGAGAAACAGGTTTTCTGCTTCTGAGCAACGCCACATTGTTGCCTATATGATTTCTCTCTCCTGCACACCACTGACAATTCAATATGGAAAGTCAGTATACCCAAGTCTTGATACAGCTGGAGGACTTCTGGGCACATCCACAGAGAAACTTCAAAATTATGCAGACTAGCACATCTACAATGAAAAGAAGAGAAGAGAGACAAGATGCTTCTTTGAACTTCAATAAATATTATGCATTGATATCCTGTTTTAGTCTGGTCTGTGACCATTAGAGGAAACTCTTCTTCATATTAATTATATTTTCCCATCTAAGAAATCCATTACCACTATGGAGCCCAGTATGCATGCAAAGTCACGCCTGAAATATCAGTTTCAATATAATTATAGTTCAATATAAAGAAAACTGGTATTTCAGCTTTTAGGCACAGACACACACAGAGACACACACACACATACAGATTTGAAGTGACAGAAACATTCCTCTTTCTGCACCAACCCTTTCTAAGGGATATTAGTCAGAGACTACCATAGCAGAGAAAAAGCTCCATCCTGTAGTAGTTGTCATTTAAGGCAGTTTGACAGTTTGTAAGTTTGATTGGTTTCTCTTATCAAATCATCCTGGTACGCAATGTCAAAAATTTGGGTCATAAATTTGTTATGTGTAATCTTGATAGACCTGAAAGATTTGTGGTAGATATGCTTTGTAATATAGTTGTACAACAGTGTGTAATTTTATTTTTAGATCTATGAATAAGTTTCAAAAAACATTTGATATCTCTTGTCAGTCTATACACACTTTTTCAGAACCACTAGACTAAATTTCCCATGTTATCTTCTGAAAAAGTCAAATAATTGGACTAACATATTCCAAAGTTGCATTTATTCAGTTAGCTAAGAACTGCAAGCAGTTTTGTAATATATTTGAATCTGTAAAAATTTGTATCTGTAAATATAGTCAGATAGCTATAACTTAGGTGTAAATTTTAATCACCATTTTTTTCCTGTGAAAATGAGCAGAAGACTAGAAGAAAATAAAATTTCTAATATATTTCTAGTTAATTTATTCTCCTCATATATATTCATCTCTCTCTCTCTCTCTTTCTCTCTCAATTTCTTTTTCTCCCCTCACCCCACCCCACTCCAGAACTTTACTACAGAATTCTATTTTAAGGCAGTTCCTAGTCTAGTGTCTGTCTCTATAATGACATCCATTGTTTTTCAAGCTTGTAGCAGTGTATCTGAATGGCAAGTCCAAGGTCTGAAAGCTAATGTTTTCCATTAATGTTTCTTAAATTCAGTTTTGTGGGTTTTCTTACACAGTTAATCTTGACAAAATCAGTCCTTGTAGATTCTATATTATTCTTATTTTAAAATATGTTACCTTTTTCTCATGCAATATAGTCAGAGCACAGTGATTCCCTTCCCTCCAAATAGAAAATAATTTCAAAGTTGGAGCATAACTTACAAAATCCTCCCTAGCTCTCTGCATTTTCCATCTAATGTCCCTCAATGTCGTCTGCAAAGTAGATATCAAAAAAGCTAGCAGCAGTACTCTACAAAAAATACAATATCCTTCCTTCATCTATCCTTATAAATGTTCTAGTTGAAAAGCTCAAGTCACAGGACATGAAAAAAAACAACCCTTTACCTCCTATTGTCTTTTTTGTTTTGTGGAAATATAACAGTGTAACAAAGTATTTGTAAGGAAATATTTTCTCAAATATAATGAATATGAACAAACTTTCTGTGACTATTAAGACCTATGATACTGGCATGATTTTTCCTTCAGTTTTCCTTTTCTTGGAGAACTATGTGTGCTATAGACTCTAGGTGAAGAATACCTACCTCCTTCCCAGGATAGACACACTGCATAACAACAGCTCTGTAAGTCTTATCTTTCTATACGCATCAATGGTCAATACAAGACTCCCATTTGGAAGGGGAAAAATAAGGACGCAAAAGGGGAGAATTTCTTTTTCTTTCTTCTTTCTTTCTTAAATGCTGTACGACAAACTACTGCTCTGGAACAATTTAAGTTAATCCCAGGAGTTTTTAAGAACAGATTTATAGGTGTTTATGTGTTTTCTCATTTAGTCAGTATTTTCACCTATTTTAAAGACAAAATACTCTTACACTTGGAAGTGAAATGAGCTGTCCAAAGACTAGCTCAGGGTGGAGCTGGGAAGATGAAGATAATTGTTACATGGTAAATTTGCCTCCCATTTTAGTACCCATCCATTAATACAAAATTCTAATTCTAATACATGTTGAGAATAAAATAAAATGCTACACAATGGGTCATTTCCTTAGTAACTTCCAAGTTTCTAAATGCATCTGTAACAGCTGGCTTCTACCCCTGGTTCTAATAAGTAGCTGTTTTTGCTAAGGCAGCTGTTAGACCAAATTGTTGTATGAATTGTGCAAAGAGAACTGAACATAATAATCTGAAAAGTTCAACACAGTGTGAATTGATTTTTCTTTTTCAACATTTCAAGACCAAAAAAGATAAAAAGTGACATAATAAAAAGTTTGATACAAAAACAAAACAGAAAATAAAAACCAAATACATACAAGTTAGCATTTTGTTAAAACAGGAAGCTTGGGAAAATGAGATGCTTGTGTAATTCTGTGCATTACAGTAGCAACTCTCTGTTGAAGTTTTATGCTGCTGCAGTGCCCTCTGTCTTTTAACATACCAATATGCAGTTAATTATCCCATGATGTACAGTGCTTTTGTTTCTTCAGAATCAGGGCAACTTTGGCTAATATTTTTGTTCTTCAAGGTAAACTATTTATCAAATAAATAATAATTTTTAACTCTTCCCATAAACTGGGATTTATTTTCCATCTTCTTATATAAATTCATAAAGTGTTTAAGCCTTATTTTTTTCCATGAGGCAACTGGTTAAATTCTAATATTCATACTAACATAACTTAAATGTATCCAGTTCAGCAACTGACAAAAGTTGTACAGACTGGAAAAGAAACTTCACTGACAGTGTTAAATTGAAAACTATCAGATGATTTATTAATATAATTAAATTTTTGGTTCAGTTGATAAGTACAACAATGTCCAGAAGTGTTATTACACTTATTATCACCTAATAATTAATACTGTTACCATTAAATCCAGAGAGCTTTGTGTTGTTTAATATACCTCAGAGAAATTCCTACCCTATTTGTTCATATCACAAACAATATTCTGAGAGTTTGAAATTCTGGTCTCAGACAGCCCATCTGTAAGATCTTGGCAGTATATTATTGAAAACAGAAAGCACCAGGATACATAAATTATTTGAGGCAAAAAGCTGTTTTGAGCAGAGAAGAGGGTCCCCTGCTATATATGGAAAGGAAAAGGTTAGAAAAGGCAGTGCTGAAAATACCTTAAAATGGCAACATTCTAAAAATACCTATGCACTTTGCTTTTCCATAAACTGTGAGCTTTGAATTCTCTTATAAAAACATATGTTCCACTTTTGCTTGAGAAGACTCTGTTAGTGTGTCAAAATGCTGCATGCTGTTTTGTATAAGCCCTGTGCTTTTGTATGTAACACATACAGGTGATATATACAACATGCCACCAGTTATTATGCTCCTTTTTCATGGGAATTAATTTCTTTTTTCCTCCACCCCTTTCTCTCTCCCATTTCCTCAGTATTACAGTTTCACCCAAGAGATCTCTAAATGATGCATAGCTAGAACAAAGGCAAGGGAATCTAGGGCAGTGCCGTAAGACTAGACAGCCTTAGATTCTGCTGTAGCATGTAACAATGCAGAGTATTAAGCATTTACACATCTGTTTTTTATCAGAATTGCTTATCTGTACTTTTTTAAAAATAACTCTTTTGATTTTACTGTAGCATGCAATCTGGTCCTAGCAGGAAAAAAATGCAAAAGTAATATTTCCCTCACCAGAAAAATCTTTTTGCAACAGAGATGCATGTGTACATGTTAAAAAAAAAAAAAAAAAAAAGAGAGAGAAAATGAGAAAATCACAAAAAGCAAAAGGAAAATAGTAGATACCACAGACAAATTTCTCTTGGTTGTCATTCCTTCTCATTCTCCAAAATGAGTGTATACAGGATTGTTTGAAATAATTACACAGGCAGAGAAAAAACTATAAAATTTTAGAGGTTCTATGGTTAAGATTAAACAACTACCTAGATTTTCCTTCTTTCTGAAGCATTTATTTTATTAGTATTAAAGAATTCTCATGGAGCAACATGTCAAACAACATGAAAACATCTCACTAGCTGTGGGGTTCATTAATTTTTTTACATGTTTTCAAAAAATAAGGTGACAGGTTAAAATTTGAAAAATACTAATGTGAAAGTTCAACATATCAAAATGCCTTGTGACAATGTATTTTCAGTTCTGTCCTGGCATAACTAACAAGATAAATAAAGCTGCACTAGATCACGAAGTTGGTTGGCAAATTCCCATGAGCATTACAGTGAAGGTGGTAATAGTGATTTAGTACATGGATCACTGCCAACTGTGTGATAGTAATGAACTAATGGTATCACACAGTACAGTGCAATGCTGTACTGAGAAAAGCAGCTAGTTACCCTGGAGCAGTTAGTAGTTGGAATTTGTCTGCCAGGAAGTCCAGGGTCCTTTCATGTCAAATATGGATGTGGGGGGTCTGGCACGCAGCAGCACTCCTGAGCTGCAGTCTACTGACTTCTGTGGGCCTCTTCCTACATTGTGGGAAGGAAATGTTCACCACGAATTGATGGCACACACCAAGATGTTTCAGTGACAGATATGTGCAGATCTCCCTGGCACAGTCTAGGCTCAATGTTTGCTTCCTTCCCAGTGCTCTAAAATAGAAGTATTAATCTGTGTCATGGAATTAAAAATTGTATTACTGTGAAATGAACTTTCTTCCAGATGCAGTGTTTAGATTACCTCTGATTTCAACACCTCCAGGTGTATTATAGAGCAAAACAGGCCAATGCATTGAGAATGTTTTCCAGATCCACCATAGCTTGGGGAAATTGATTTAAGTCCATTCATTCAATTCAAACTGTTAGTCTAAAATCCAAGGAAGCAAAACAAAATCAATATAGGCATTTGAGAAGCTGCCAATGCTGGCACCTGAATTCAGGGATATTAGAGTACATGGTCAGCAGCTATTGATCTATGTGCAAAGATCATTAATATGATGCAGTTTCTTCGTCCTTACCAGGATTTTAAAATTTCAAGAAGTATATAAGATTTTATTTCCCTTTGTGTATAAAAAAGATGTCAGGTCAAAAGGGTTATGCTGAACAGTCTATTTTAGATATAGAAATTACAACTAAAATATTGTTCTGTGCCTAGATTTTCTTTCTGGATAGTGTCTTCACAAAAAATACCAAACCAAAACAATAAATGCCACAACCAGCAAACAAACAAAAAGATGCAGCAAAACGTTGCTTGACTATGCAGAATATGTAGATGTGTCAACAGCATTGCTGCTCAAATATGTTGATACATTTATTAGCTATAACCAAAGAAAATGCCAACTGAACCAGAATAAAAGAAAATTTTTAAAATTGCTTTAAATAAAGTTTGTTTAGAGCAAAGCTTGCCGCAATGTCTTTCTAACAAAACCGGTGCTGTAGTTGACTGGCTGTAGTTGAGTTGCTCCCTCATCCTGATGAAATAATAGAAAAGCAAGCCAAGTATCTCTGAGAAAAAATAAATAATCAAAGACATTAATATTTTTCTTACAGTATGTGATTATATATCACTTAAAGGAGGGCCAAATGTTCTTTTTTTCCCTCTAATAAAAAAGATCATCCCACTCCCCTTCATTTTACATGATGTAAAAAAATCATCACTACAGTCAAAATGAAAATGAAATTTACTTGAAAATAATACCAGACTTTCTTTTCTTAAATTAAATGTGCATTTTTTTTTATTATAGATCTCTGTCAGAAGTGAGTGTTGGAGGTTGATTTCAAAAAAAGCCCCTGGTTAACCCCCTGGTTTTCTTTGATGCTATAAGGGAAAAGAATTTCTATTTTTTTCTCTGATGCAATGAATGTTCAAATATCTGCATTTAAATGGAGTATCTTTAAAACTGTTTATAAAAAAAAAAAGAGTTAAGAAGTTCTGGCTTCGTTGAGTGCCAGGAAATAGAGGTTGTTTATTTTATAGAGCTCATTTGTGCTACTGCTCTTGGATATGAGACAAGAAAGTTAAAAATTAGAACTGCACAGGAAGGAAAGCTCAGAGGCATATAAATACCAGCTTAAAATGAGTTATCTGAAAGTCTCATCAAAGGTCTTGGGGAATAACTGGCTGTTCAAAATTTTAAAACTACACCCAAAAAAACCCTCAAAAAAACCCAATCAAAACAACCAACCAACCAACCAAACAAACAAACAAATTAAAAGCAACAATCCGCAAACTTAGAAAACCTGCACAGAAATAGGTGGTTTTACATAATGTCAAGTGCCTCCATTTCACTAATTCAATTAACTTTTTACTATTTGTTACCTCTTTTGGTCTGAGTCATGTCTGTAAAGACAGAGCACTAAGGTCTCATTTTATGAAGTTTCAATCAGCAAGATATATCATAGTAAGGAAACCCACAACTCCTTAAGTTCTCATTAAATTATCATACAACCAGAACATATCCTTAGATATATAATTTCTTGTCAACAACACAATATGAATCCTGACTGAATGAGGACAGCCACGCTTTAAACCATGCCAAGGTGTACAGGGCATCAAATATGGTATCACTCTTGCTATTCACCAGCAGGTAATGACAAGTGAACATAAACACTGGTATAGTACTGGACTGAGAATAGTAAAATGTTGGAGTCAAAAAGACAAATACAGAGAAGCAGCTGAGCCTTTCATGTCCTTTAAGGAAAGTCTCAGTGGTACAGTAAAGAAGATGAATGAAATAGCAGATTTCAGTAGAAAGTCTGACATGGTCAAACTGAGAAGGAAGGAATGGGATTTCTGTTCTGATTTATCTGTTGTACATACTTAAGGATACTTCTGTTGGCATGCAGAAGCCATATGACAACAAGGTCTTGAATATTGACCAGTTTTGGACCTATTTCAGAAAAAAAAAGTTTCAATCTAAATATTTAGTAAATAAATTTATTTTAATCTAACACAGATTTTGATATGATATTATGAAGGTCAGAGGCTTGGAATAAGGAAACAGAAAAGAGATATCAGGGGAATTTCATCCCGTTATTAAATGTTACATTTTCATTTTGTCCATCCAGTGATGTTCCCTTTAAAAAGTTTTTATTTTTGCTAACTAAAGACTAACAAGCAATAACTTTAAAATATGCTCTTTTTTACTCATTTTGTCAAAGAAGTATCAAATCATCTGGAAAAAGTTTTAAGTTTATCCTACACAAAAAGAGGTGAAATTATTACATAGTTTTACTCTTCTGGAATTCAAATTCCATTATCATACCAGGCTGAACCTATTAAGTGTTAAAATTGGGCAATAATTAATACAAGCATATTTAAGAAATTATCTTCTACTAACAATTGACAAGACATCTCAGTATATGAAACTCACTCTCAATAAAGTTATGAGCATGAAGCCAATAAGGCCTTTAGTGAAATGAACTGAGATACGCTACAGTGGTCTGTTCCATCTGATTTTGGTTTGCTTGCTGTTTTTTTTCTTTTCACCTCAAAACCTTTCCCTTTCCTTTTTCCAACAAATATAATTGCTATAGTCCTTGAGGGAAGCGCAGTTTGAGTCTAAGTGATAGACTTCCAAAAGGAAATGGACAAAGAAGAAGACAAAGGACAATGGACAAAGAAATGGACAAAGAAGAGACAAAGGTGTAGGGAACTTCACATGCCAGTAAGGTCAAATCATTTATGGAAGCACAGGGGCATAAGCATTTGCAGAAGAACAAACAAACCTGCACGGTCTATCACTGACACACCATTGCACTGCTGGAAGCAATTCACCTGGTACCCAACTTTAGATTCTTTCTTCCTTCTTCCATGTGATTTTCATAGTCTTAAGTTTCAGTACCTAGATAAAATTCTTTGATTTTAAAGAATATAGAAATTTTAGCAAGGGCTACACAGACTTCTTTGATCTTAAAGAGTATAGGAATTTTCAAAGGTTGGTATAGGCTACTTTGATTTTAAAATTTATAGGAATTTTAAAAAGGTCTATCTCCTTATTTTAGCTTTGAAAACTGTCAGTTTCTCTACTGCCTTAAACATCTGTTAATGGTCCACAGAGATCATATTCATGCTCATATTTATTAACCAGCTTTTGAATGCCCTTCCCTCTTGCCATGTTTATTTCATTAGTAAAACTAAATTTATTGCACGTTTTTCAGTTACATCTTATTCACTATAACTCCCATTTCCACATCATTCTGTTTTGCAAAACACTAATTCTAAAACAACCTATTTTGTTTTCATTAGATCCTGCTGGCTCCTATCTGTGCCAAAGTATTTTTTCCTCTATTAATTTCCTTGTTACATCCTTTTATGTATAGTACAAATACAGAACTGTGTATTTTATTTGTAAATTTCTAATTATTCATGTATTTTCTGAGATATAAGTCCATGTATTGTCCTGTAGATTCTGAAGCAGTAATTGAATCAATTATAATGAGTGTCTGCTTGTTCATTTATTCTGTGATATGACTCACCAAAACAAAGAGAGGAATAAGGAGCAGAGGTGTTTCACTACAGATAAATCTAGACAGTTGTGAACTGAAAACACAAGGTCCTTTAAGGCACCTAGCACTATTATTAGTAACAGAAGTACATATAGCTACTAATTACGAACAGATGGTTCTCTCTGCACCATGACAGGCAAATAGTGAATTAGAACAGTATTTGAAGTCCAAGCAAGCCCAATAAAGCTTTAAAACACTGTTGTGAACACTCTGGTTTAAGGTCTCTGTTTTTTTCATATAGATCCTATTGCTTTAGTTACCCAGTGAAAAAGAAAAGCCAGGTAACAATTGGGCCACTTGACTTCAGCTAACAGAGCACTATTGCTTTCTTGCACACAATTTATCTGATTGCAATTTTCATTACGTAACTTCAAAATGCCCCTAGATATTCCCATGGGGTCCTGGCAAGAAATTCTACAGTACTTTCATCAGTTTTATTTTACAGATATGTATGGAGTATGACCAAGAAGACTAATGATTTTAGCAAGCCAGATCCCAAGGCTGTTCTTCCCTCAGAATAGGCCCTGGGCCAGACTCTGACTGGCAATGCTACCAAAGAAGATAAAATGATTATAATGGTATTCTCTTCCTACACAATCCCTCCCACGAGGATCACACAGAATTGCGGATCCTGAGTTAGGATCTGGAGCATGAGCTCAATTCTACGTGAACTAGTATGGGAAGTTATTATAAGAAGGAAACAGAACCAGGGCATTACCCTTATGTTCACTTTATTCGTTGTCCATTTAGGTTGCAAATTCAGCTGGAGAAAATGCCATGCTATTTATGTATCTACAGTGTTCAACAGGGCACTTCTCCCTGTGACAATCCTTAGCAGCCATATAGTTCCCCACCTTAATGACCCCTCACATTCCTCTTTGCTGTTCTGTAGTCACAATTCTTACCTGTCTATTCAACAGCCTTGAGAGCAGAGTAGTTTTTATTTTACTACATGGAGGGATGTAATCCTGAAGTGATTTTGTGAAAAATGATGAATGTTCTACAAATGCAGAAAAGTACTGCTTCTTGTAAGTGCAGGTAAAAGAGGAAAATTACCTGTGGGTACAATGAATTCTGCCACTACTTGTGGTTTCAGCCAGAAGCAAGTAGTACTGATGGAATTACTCCATACTGTTGGAGTCACCAGACTTTTAGGAAAAGATGCTAAGAAAAATTGCATTGAAAGCAAACTATTGTCAACTCTCAAATTCCTTACCTTTTATTTCTGGATTTATTTTAGGAGGAGGTCAGTGGGTTTTCCTAATATTTGGGGTGGGGTGGAGCAATTTGTTGTGGGCTTCTTCAGTCATTGTTATTGTTTAATTCTTCATTTAGTGCAAATTAACATAAAAAAAAAAAGAAATTGTTGAATTGAGTATTCCAGTTTTCTTCCATGTAATTTGTCTGTTCAAATCTCTGCTGAGGTGAAAATTAAAGATACAATCATGGAACTGTTATTCTGTCTCTATTACAAAAATATTTGGCATAGAAACATTGATACAGGTTAAACAGATGGAAAATGTAATTCACCTAGCATTTCCTGTCACTGGAAACTAGAATGCCTGATTCTCACAAATAGCTTATTTAAGGGAGCAAAATTATGTTCAGCTTGGTGCAGATCCTAGAGGGACACCCAGGAGAGGGTATGAACTATTGAGAGATAAAGGTGCTCCAAATCTCAGTAGTAAAAAACCCCAAAATTCTTAGATTACTTTCTGGGAGAAAACAATAAGAGCAATTCCACATACACAATTATTCAGATGTGCAGTCTACAAAAAAATCTGTTGAACTAGCCAGAATCTTTCAGCTTTCTTTTTCTCTTTTTTTTTTTTTTTTCCCAGTACTCTCTCTGTCTTATCTCAATTTTCTGTTTTCCCCTGGCTTTTTATTGTTAAAAACTGAAGCAAATTTCTTATCTCCAGTACTACTTCCAGAAGAGAGCTGACTACAGGCTTCTGGGACAAGCTTCTAGGACAATGAAAAGACAAAGTGACTGACAAGATTTCTCCTTTTATTTTTAATAATAATGAACAAAATAAACAAAATTTTATAATAAATAATACACAAAATTGATTTCCAAACATTTTTGTTCCTGCTGGAACACGCGTGTTACAGAATTTGAAGGAGAAATCAGTTTTCTGATTTTCTGAAGTGGCCGTACTGAGTATGACATCTACAGATTTTCTCCTTCTCCTTCTCCTTCTCCTTCTCCTTCTCCTTCTCCTTCTCCTTCTCCTTCTCCTTCTATTTCTCCTTCTCCTTCTCTGCTTATGACATGTTTGAAATACATAAATTCTGAAGCAAATAAAGATCAACCCTTACATCTGTCTTCTTCCTTTCTAACAAAAATACCTATTGTCCTAATTTACTATTACTAGCATTTTTAAATATATAGAGAGTTTAAAATCTTCTATATATAATCCTACTCCCCAAACAAATGGGATAGAAGCTTTTAACTCTTGCTCTCACAGAAGACAGAGTGTTATTCACTTAAAATCACAATTTAAAAAAAAAGAAAAAACATATCTGAGCTGCCTTGTTTAGTCAGTATTTCTTGAAGATTGTACTAGGTCAATTCATGCAGATAGATTAATAGTTTTTCAAATATTTATTAAAGTGTTCCCCTCTTTTGATATTACGAAGATATAATTACTGCACCTTTAACCACGACCATTTGCAATGCAAAGTAGGGAAGGAGCTTGTCTGAATAATATCTTATAAGTCCCTGATTTAGTTCTGCATAAACTGATTTTTATACAGAGAACACAAATTGTTGCTACTTCATCAATGCCTCATTTTTCTTTTAACAATGAACCAGCAGTGATTAATTTCTGAAGACCAGTAAACAAAAGCATAGCCTTGAAAGTGATTAAAGCTTAGCTGTAAAATATGTGCATGCACATACTAACAAATGACTGTTATTATAAAGTCAAGCACTGCTTCAAAAAAGAACATTCAAATGGAAGAAAGTATGCAACAATAGCAGAAACTGTGCAGTGCCATAGGAGTCCTTAGGGATTTTCATTAATACCAAGTATACATGAGTATGATCTATTGAGAAGGGAGAATCTTCTTTTGAGTGACATTGAGAGGTAACTATAAGAATAAATTAATTCCTGATGAATTTGGTGCAACTCCGCAATCATATTGTGTGAATGTGTTTTTGTACCCGGGTTCCACTACAATAAACACATTAGCCTAAATAATCACAATGACCCTTGCTTTTGTAAACTAAAATCCTAAAAAGACAGGGCTTGTAAGGCTTTGGGTACCTCTTGATTCCCAATCTGAATAGACTATTTCAAAGCACAATATTGTCAATTTTAATAGTATCAGTGGTATTTCATAGAATGTTATGATTAAAATAATAAAATATTTGTTTAAAATATATGAAATAGCTTGTTTACTATTTCCCATCTAATTTTTAGTATTGAACCAAAAATATATAAGATATAGTGATTGTGAACACAACATCCCATTTGATTTTATAATGTCATGAACAAGTTGGAGATGAAGGATTAAGAACCTGAAGAGAATGAAGATACAAAGAGAAAAGAATACTGAAGACACTTAAGAATTACTTGAATCTCAATGGCAATATTCTGTTACAAGCACAAGCTGTTCTGAGAGAGATAATGAAGTGCAAAAGCAGCCTACCTCAAAAAACATAGAGCTGTGGTATCTTTTGTCATTTGAAAAGACGACTTGGTCTTAACAAGTTCATGCATAGGTTGTATAAAAGGTTCCTATGCAAAATTAATAGGATTTAGCAAACTGTGAATTCAACAAATCTAGCTAAAAAGAGTGTCTTTTGATTTTTGCTACCAGTGATCTACACTGTCATGAAAAATAAATGAAGAATATATAAGAAAAATTTTGCTTAAACAAGTCAGCAAAGATAAGAAGGCAACAATAAGGCAAAAAAAATCCACCTCTTATTGCCATAATTTCATATTTTGTTTTCTGGTTTGCTTGATTAGACAGTGTTGACATTGAAAATTTAGATGCTCATTTCTTAACTGTCAGGCTTGTTTTCTAAAATTTGCTCCATGATAATGTTAGGCAGGAGATATTTTCTAGTGATATATGTGTAAAAATATGGAATTTGATATAAAATAAAATAATAAATTCTCAGTAAACTACTATTACCTTTGGGCTTTCATTCCAGTTTCATCATTTTCATTATTAGTTTTAAATAAAAACATTATTTAAGACTGTCTCATAAATTTGGGATGACTGCGCATGATTTAGAATATTTTGATGAATCTTGCCATTCAGGAAGATATTCAACTAAAAAGTGATGCTTTTTAAATATAGCTATATATTTATAAAAATGAATATCAGGGGCCAAAAGAAAGAGTCACTTTTAGAGCAGATCAGGAGAAAAGGCAATATTAGGAAGACTGAAGTGTTTGATTATCTTTTCTGACAAACAAAAAAAAAAAAAAGGAATTAAAAAAATTACTTTTATCAAAATCATATGACCAGACCCTTATTTTTTTGGTGATTATTTTTTGTTGTTGTTGGGTTTTTTGGTTTGGTTTTTTTTTTACATTTTGAGAGTTTTATTGCTTTCCAGTGATCTGTTCTAGAAAGCAATGATTAAATTAAATGAATTCATGATAGAACACCTAAACAACTGTGCATTGATCCTAAACCTCATGCAGAAGAATAAGTTTCCAATTACATGTATGACTGTGTTGCTCAGAATTTTTAGAATTGTAAGATCTCAGAAAGCATTCACAGTACTTAGCAACGCAGCTGCTCAGGCACAATACACCCACTCACACATTCTACAGAAGGCATTTATTTTTTTATTTCCCCCCTCCCAAATTGCCCTCTTTAATTTGTTCTAAGAAGTAATTAGTTTCAATTAGTCATCATGAGACTTGTTACCATAGTTTAAGTAAAAGACGAAAAACTCCAAAAAACATAAGGATTGTATAGAAATGAATTATTGAATATTATGTATCAGTTCCAGCGTAATAGGGTTGAACAATCTAGGTTGAAATACAGCAACTGAGATTTGGCTTTCTTGTACAAGTGCATTGCTTGAACATCAGGCAGGCTATTACTTTTTTCCATTGGGAATGAATTGTTTTCTCTAGCCAAAGATTCAATAAAGAACTCCCTTAGGCTATCTATGGCATGCTTGAAAGGAGCCATGAGCTGTATCAGAAAGGAAAAAAAAGAAAATTTGGAAGGCCACAAGTTCAAGAGTATTCTGAATAAGGTACACTTAAAGATGTAAAGGTTGCTTCCCTCATAACATTCATCCAAATTTGAAGTTAGTCTGCTATGTCCATTGTAAGAGATGTGGGCCATCCTGCTAGTGAATTCTTGTCTTTGCTGAGACTGTTATATAGGTTTTGCCTTTTGGTTAATCCTCAATATTTCTACACTCTTACAGGTTTCCCAGAGGACTAGTTTGCAGACTCTTGCATCCCTACATTCTTCCAGAGTAGTCTGAAACTATTTTGATTTTTTTATAATCAGTAGGAATAAGTTAATAAGCGTAACTTTCCTCAATAACTTTCAGTCATTCAGGAATTACTTTACCTATGAATTTACCTATGAATTCCTGAAGGCCTTCATGCCACAGAAACAATATCCTAACAGCTATTATGGAAAGGAGGAAAGTCTGACCAAATTCCAGTTTTGGGCTACAATTTCTAGCTTTGCAGATAGAAAATGCAACCATATTGCCTTGATTTTGCTTCACGGTTTATCATCAAAGAGTCTGTGAAAGCAATGCAAAGCTCCAAGACAAATGTCCTTTCCATAATAGATTTGATTTGTGTACCCACAAATCTCCGTGTTGTTGGAAAACCACATACGTTTCTCAGGAAAAGACAGTAAAATCGTTCTGCATGTTCCATCTGCAAATGGTGATCCATCTCACCAGCATGACTGCTCAGTAATGTTCAGTCTGCACCCTAATGAGTCCCAGATCAATGGCTGTGACATCCCTGTTTCAATATTGGTGAGTTTGACCCTGGAACTGCTGCTTATTTACACTGTCTTAAGTGATGCCACTGTCATAGACTGGCAACAATCAATATTTCATTAGCAAAACCTTTGGCTTTTTCTGACTGGTCAGGAAACCCAATGTTTTGTGTATTGAAGATATGTTTTTTTAAATTATCTTTATGATTTGGTACTATGAATGTTGATCTACAGAATATAAGGCAACTATAATTTCAACTGTCCAGAGCTTAACGACTAATCTACAGGAGTTACGAGCACTGCAAATATTGCAAGATATCAAGGAGAACCAGAGTTATCTAAGGCATCTGATGCTGAGAGAATAAAGTGAAACATAGATAGATAAATAAAGTCAAAAACTATCTGTACAGGAAAAAGTCAAATAAATTAGCAAGCATTTAAAATGCATATCTGCACTTTTGTTCAAATATCAACACATAAAACCCAAATACATAAAGATATAAATCTCAGTAAGTTTACACTCTTAACATACTCCTGCCTCAGTTCTTTCCTGCTTTTCCTTTACTGTAAATAATGGGTTTTGGTCTTAATTTTGGAATATATAAGTCAGTGCAGTAGGGGCAACTACAGCCTTTTTTTTTTTTTTTATTTATTACCTTCAAAAGCTGTTACTTGCATTAATTTCTTTATGGGTTCCGTGTTGAGAACTACTTAGTCCTTGGCAGTAATATCAAAAAACATTTTCAAATTTAGGAGCAAATGTATCAATGCCATGATTACTCAAACATCTAGAAGTTAATTATTCATTATGTAGATGTTATTCATTGAATGTAAATTCTAGTAAATTACAGAATATTTTTGCTATTGTGAAAAACTCTTGAATCATTAACTATGAAAAACAAATACAAGAGCTTTTTCTTGTCTAAGGTTTGAGGATGAATCATTTATTGCAGTTATTCAGTACATATCCTGTGGTTTTAGACCTATGTAACTTAATTACAAATAATCAAACAAGAAGAAGGTAACAAACCCTTTAAGTACAATATAGATAAAAAAATAAGATTTCTGTGTCTGAGGGATGATTTTTAGAAAATAATTTTTTAGGTTATATTTTGGACACTACTAAAATAAATGCATGACTAAAGTTAACTATTTTAAAAAAGGAGACAATATTTGCAGAAGATTATCTGTGAGCCTTTTTCTTTTAAATAATAAGAAAAAATATTTAGCTTACTTTATTTCAATTTTGGGTATAAAATAATCTGCATTGTGTGTTTAGAATTATAAACCCCAACAATCAGATTTTAAAATTCTGTTAAGGCATCTGCATCTGCCGGGACAGATTTTTCACAAACTAGAAATAATAAGCTAAAAATGTACACTTTCAGTTTCTCATTCACCTAAACTATTAAAATTGAAATACTTTATCAAGAAAGAAAAAAACCTAAAACTCAAAAAGTTATCACTCTTTCCCAATCACAAATTGGAAATTTATGTGAGATGGTCTCAGGGATACCATCTTCCTCAAAATTACACAAGTTGTTCTAACTTTGTCAGCTATTAGCAGATTATCACAACTGTTTATCTGTTAAACATAGAACAAAAGTGAGAAAAGGGGCTGAGAGAAATGTATGCTCCTACAGGAGCTTCTGACCAATATGAGGAACAAAAGAAAAAAAAAGGAAAGGATTATTTTACACACCAGTAATGGTAATATACAGGGTGTAGGAAGGCACTGAAAAATAATCCTGTAGTAAGAGACAGTACAGTAAATGCCAAACAAAAGTAAAACATTTATGCTATGGTGAGAAAGACTTGCACAAAATAAATTTGTTATGCTGAAAATATGGATAAAACCCTTAGACAATCATAGAAACAGATTCCAACCAATTATTTTTAATGAAAAATGTTGTAGGCTGTTGTCTGAGAAAGTAATGAAAAAAAGAGTGAAGTTAACATATATCAGGTTTAATTGAGAATTTGCAATTACTGAAAGGATAAGCCATGTGAAATCATTTGAAATATCAGCAATGTATGTTAAAGAGTTGTGATTGTATCCTGCTGGAGTAAACTAGCTTAAAATGTGAAATTTTAATGAAGATGCCTTGGTAAAGAGAGCCACTCTGTTTGTATGCATTTTGTGGAAGACAAGTCAATAGAATAGAGCATATGCTTTTGAGAACAAGGAAGCATTCAGCAATGTAACCTTAACACTGTCTCTTTTGTTTCAATAAGTAAAACCTGAAGGCAGGTGCAATTCTCCCTTCTGTGCATAATGAAAACTATTTTCCTTGCCCATCAGTAATTGAATAAGACAATAATTGAAGTAAAATGGATAGCTCTAATTCCTTATCTTTAAAGCAGAGCTCAGATGTTCAGCAACTCTATTTACACAGGTATCCCCCTATAACTTCAATGAGGATAAGCAATGAAATACATAAGCCATTTAAGCAAAGCCATGAAGAACACCTAGATATTGTATTAACAGTGTATAACATCTAGCATTGTGACACCCTGTCTTCTCACACCCTCCCTGGATCTGTATCAGCAGCATAGACAGATGGCCAACACAGTTCTTCTGACACTCAGTCCGCAGACTGACATTGTCAACAGAGACAAGATGCTGCTCACAGTGCTCAAGTAAGGTACAAACACGTCTTCAATCACCCTGCTTTTGGTAGAGCCAAGAGATTGCGCAACTCCCATCTGTATTCAAGCAATTTTTGCATGATTGACTGTTGGTGTCAAATGACCCCAGACATAAAGTGTCCCTGTCAGTCCACCAAAGCTATGGCATCACTTACAATCCCCTGTTTCCTGTCGTTGATAGCTGTAGGGGGGTATTGTCACTCATCTTTCTTACTGACTCAATAAATGTTTGGTTTTTAACACATTGTCAGACTCTATTACTGTTCAGACCACACATTAAGTGCTAGATCTTTCTTGATGAGTAACACTTTAGAAGAAAACCTAAGCTTAGTAGCCTGGTGCTCTGGGCTGGATTTCATTACTACTTTATGTATCAGATTTCTACATTTAAAATTCCCATGCTGATCTGAAGAAGGTTTTTTGTAATAATCTGAAAGGTCTTTTACTAAGGAGGATGCAGTTTAACTGGGCCAATTTGCTTGTGTGTTCTCCATCTGTTTTTTCCTGGATTGCCTCCTTTCCCCTCTTAACATGAGTATTCCAGTCTGGGTCTTCCTTTTACAGAAGGCATCAAATAAGAATAATGTTAGTTTTTTTTTTTGCTTTTCCTCAATGCTGAGAATAGCAATCAAAGGACAAAGGAACTGCAAACTGATTCTAGATAAGCAGCCAGATTTAGAAGAGTAATTTGGCTGATGACAAGCTATGGTGTTGCTACTGCAGTTTTTCGGCTGCACCAAAAAGGAAATGGATATGATTTCCTGAATCTTAGCTATGGTTTCTCTTTAAAATAGTACAGCAAACATTAAAATTGAAGAAAATGTTTGATTGTTTTTGGAAAAGATCATACTATTATCATCATCATACTATTATTTGTACCATTGTTAATCTCCTAGTCACCAGCCAAGCACTGCAATGTAACTTTCAAGCTATTTACAAGGAATGTAACTACGATTGGAGTCAAATAGCAGCAATATGCTTGAGAATCTTATATTTGATTCAAGCAGTGTTTCCAATATCTTCAATTTCAATATTTAAAAAGTAAGGCATTTTAATAACTTTTTTTTTCACTATAATAAGCTCTCTTAACTGAAAGTGGGTCTCCTGATTTTATTCCAGAAACATTCTGATGAAGCAAATTCTCAGCTGTTTAACAGAACACTGTAATTTGACTAGTGACCACAATTGCCTATATTGTGGACATAAGAACACTTCAGGTAAATCAGACTTAAATTTAAAAAGAAAAGCTAAAAAATGCAGTCATCTGATACAATTAAAATTCGAAACTTCATTTCAGAGTTATCTGCAGTCATATCATATCTTTCCTACCACAGATGATGACATAATCCTTAGCCCTAGCAGGAAAAACATTTAAGTATATACTTAATTGTTAGCATATAATCAAGTACTTTTGACATCAAAAGGATTTATGTCTGCTTAAAGTGCTTGTCTGAACTAGGGTCCAGTAAAACATTAGAAAAAATGTAAAATATGTTTGTAATAACACAGCCTTAGAATAGAAGCAAACATCTGTCAACAAAAAATTTGATTATTTTCTGGTTCATGTAATTTGTAACTCTGTCACTAAGGTCAGTAATGTTGCTCAGAATCAAAAAGTGATCCATGGTACATGGCAGCTCAGTGAAATGTCCCTTTCCCACATCTTCTTAACTAATTTTTCCCTACTTACTGCTTTGAAAATGGTTCTTTTTTCACAGATCACAACTGAGCAGCTAATACTATGATTACAATATTCAAATGATCTTATAACACAATTTCTGGAGTGCAAGCAGATCAACTCTCCATCCATTTTTTAACAAGTCTATACCATCTTTGATGCATGAATGTGGTTGTAAATAAATTATAAACTAAATAAATTATAAAATTGCTTATCAGATAAAGCCAGTGTCTATTCTTTTCACTCTCTGTGACCTACTTTTTCTATTTTATAAACTCAATCTTCCACAGTTCCTTTCTCCCTTCTGTTTATTTACATTCTATTTGCATAGTATTTTTTTTCTCACACAGACTATTTATTTTAAGATATGTCTAATTTTTCTGTTGAAATGCACATTTAGCATCTGAATTTTTATGATACCACCAAGGCATATTGAAAAAGCATGGCTACTTCAGAGGAACAATTCTAAAGGCTTTAAGAAGTGTTTAGAATAATAGAGCAGAGATGCAATATCCAGTAAGGTCTATACATATTGGAACTCTAGAATCCATGCCAATACCTTGTGAAAGTGTTGTAAGCCCACTCAATAAGTACTTAATTAATCCTGGTTTAATTCTGAAAAAAAAAAAAAAAAAAAGAGTTTGCAGGTTTTAACTATGAATTCCCAATATACTTCAAGTTAGAAGAATGCAAAATCATTGGTGCATCATATAGTTCAAAAAGAAGGCCAAGAGTACCAGAACCTAAAACTAATATAATTGCTGTATTTTGTCTCCTTTGCGCTTATTTGTCCTTTACAGCAAAGTAAGGAAAAGTAAACCTTTTTTATTCAAAATGCAGGACTGTAAAGGCTGAGTTATTGCAGGTTTACAAAAACTTGCAAGGTAAATTACTTGAAGGAAATATAGTCCCTCAGTTACATCCCACAGGTCACAAACACACAATAACTGGCAAGTAGAACATAGAAAGAAAACACTGTGCAGTTTTGGATGTCATGACATAGGAAGTAAATAAAACTGCTAAAGAGCATCCAAAGAGCTATGACAACAGTGAAAGGCCTAGAAAAGAAACTCTACAAGGAGCAGCTGAGGTCATCTGACATCATTGTAGTCTACAACTCTTTCATGAGAGGAAGAGGAGATGTAGACACTGATCTCTTCTCCGTGGTGATCAGAGACAGAGCCCAAGGGAATGGCTTGAAGTTGGGTTGGGGAGGTTTAAGTTCTTTACACAGCAGGTGGTTGGGCACTGGAACAGCTCCCCAAGGAAGAGTTCACAGGACTAAGATGACAGAGTTCAAGGGCCCTTTGGACAACACTCTCACACGATGAGACTCATGAGGTGTCCTGTGCAGGAACAGGGGTTGGACTCAGAATATTCCATGACTCTATGATATTGCAATATTTAGGTGATTTTGAAATGAAAACATTTATCTAAATTTAATGTAATGGTTCAAGAGAATTATGGTTTGTGTTTCTTCACTTTTCTATATTTTATAGGAGGATAGATACCTCCCTTTGCTAAACTCTTATGGAATAAGACACCTCTTAAAACAATGCTTTCCTCAGGAGGTATCAGATATATCAAGTTGCATAGACTGTGCATCTGATAGCTTCTATCTGCATTTTAAGTAATGCTTAATGCTCTTATTCAAGTTTTGAATTGACACCAAATCAATTTAGAGTCTTAACAAAGTGTTTTAGTTCCAGTGATAAACTACATATATACAACCATATTAATATTTCAGTATTGTCCTAGGGTGACTTTATGATGCTTGTATCCCCAATCATCTGTTCTGCTTATGCTATATATAAAGTTCTAGATCTTTAAAACTGGTTCCAAGAGCAAAGTGGGGGGAAAAAAAATCGTGCAGTTTGTTTGCAGAAACTGCACTCGCTTCCCCACATCCCACCTCCTAGACTGTGTTGTTTGCAGCATGGACAGACAGTGGGAGAGATCTCTCCTTTGTTTTTTATTTAGGGTTGGACTGAAAACCCAGAAGAGCATCCGGAGCTCATGCGTGTGGCCCACTGGAGCCTGGGACACAGCATTTTCCACCAGGGGCTGATAAGAGACTGAGTGAGCCGAGCTATACCCGACGAAAAGGACTTTCTGAATTTTCCATCTCTTCAGAACAGCAAGAGGTTTTATTGTTTAATATTATTCATTTTTTATGTTTGTGAATACTTTGCTTGTTAAATAAACAGTTTTTTCCACTTTTCTCCAAGGAAATATTTTCCTGAACCAGGGGGGAGGGACCTCATTTGGAAGTTTCCTCCCAAATTTGCCCTAAACCAAGATAAATATAAGTATGAAGGTGTTATTTAGTGGGTATTCCTAATGGAGAGAAAAATAATAAAATTCTTCCAAAACCATGGAAGACTTAAAAAGAAAAATCTCTTTCAATGGGAAAAAACCTCCAATTTTTTCTTTTGCAAATACTTGGGATTAAAATCAAAGCTGGTTTTACATAACCTGACCTAATAATTTACATAACTTTTATTTACCTTGACACTATAGATTTTTCTTCCTTAATATTTTGCTTTGCTACAAAGACATAACTAAATATTTTAAGTTGTATGTAGTCATAAATTTTTGTTAAGCTGTTACTTCTGCAGAGTGTTGACCTTGTTTTAAACATCTCCTATGTGTGGGAGATTTTTTGTTATCTTATAGAAAAGGAACGAGTTCACAGGTTCTTTCATGCGGTCCCATACAGCCTTCCTCAGATGCCATACAGGGGAGGCGCAGTCAATGTCAATCCTATGTACCACCTCAGTACTGCAAAGCATCCCTCACAACAGCTCATTACAGGAGGAAATGCTGCTGCTCTGTCAGGTAATGATGAGGTACACTAGCAAGATGGAAAGTGACTACTGTCACTACTTTGTGCTTCACAGTCATAGTTCTTGAAAGCAAAGAAATATAGACAAGAGTCCACTGTACTGTGATTGACACATTCTACACTCTGCAGGGCTGTTTTGTTTTGGGTTTTGTTTTTGGGTTTGTGAGCTTTTGTTTTGGGTTGCTTTTATTTTTAAAGCTGCTCCGTGACTTAGGCACTTCACAGACAAGGTAACATCTCACTGTAACAGTTCACAAAATTGAAGTTTCTATGATCACAAAACTGTGCATCCAAAATAACTTGCATTCAATTGGATTTTATCCCAGTCAAAAGTCCTATAACAAGGCTGGCTACTGTAGCAGTATGTGGCTACAGGGATGAGATCGTGACCAGGGAGGCCACAACTCCACTGCAGGGGAAACGGACAAGTCTGTTGATAAGCACGAGAGTCCATTTTATTTTCCACACCCCATGCTGGGGCGGTGGCAGGGCGAGGGGGGACAGGAAGCAGAGGCCCAGGAGCCCGAGCAAAGCCCAGAAAGCTGAGAGCAGAGAGAGAGCAGACCCGAAGCCAGGGTTATGTCAGGGGTCCCATGGAAGGAGGCTTAAAATCAGATTACAGCCTACTCAGAACTGAAAGGCTCCACAGTGTACTTCAAGGTGTGTGTACAAAACAGGCTATGAGAAATTTAGAAATTTCCATGACAAAGTAGGAGTGATGTAATGCTCCCATCAGCTGAAATAACCCTTGAAAAAATATTGAGGAGACTAAAGTGACCAGAAGTCACTTGAATTCCTCTGATTTCCACATTTCTACATATTTTTTTCCAATTACTACTAAGCATAATGTGCCTTAAAACAAAGAGGTGGGTATTTAATGTAGCAATGCTGTTAAAACACTAATTCTGAACCCATCCAATGATTATTATCACTTGAAGTGAAAATGTAATTCTGTTTTTTCTGATTTATTACTAATCAGTTCTGGATGTAATCAAGATTTCACTGAATTGATCAAAGATATATTTTTAAATTATTTCTTTTTTGTCAAAATTAATGAAAATATTCCTTTGACAGTCATGGAAATAAGGTCAGTTCAAGAGAGAGGGGTGCAATTCTATTTTTTTTTTTAACAGTGTTCCGACTTCTTATGGTTTTCATCTTCCAGCTTTATATAACTCTCTCATCTTCCATAACTGGTTTAACAAATGAAAAGAAACTTCATTGTTTTTATCAATTAACACTTCATTATTTTCATGGATTAACTAATGGTTTAAAATTGCTTTAAGTTCTCCAAAAATCAGAAGTTGTAAGAAGTGATGAACACTTTGCCATGTCACATAATAAAGAGAAATTTAGGGAGGGATGTCTGTGTAATACAGATAGTAGAACAGGATAATAATGTTTTTTTATTCTTATCAATGAAAAATGAACAATATAGCCTTGGAGGAGCAGACAAAAAGTCTGACAAAAACGAAGTAATGCAAAATGCAAGCAGGATACCAGCTCAGCTCTGCAAGGCTAACAAGGCACAAATTGTGCAAAACAACAATATTACACTTATTCAAAAGAGGGGGTCAAGGAACAGCCTCCTAAAAAAGACACTGGATGTTGAAGACCACCAAAGAAGACCCCTAAAGAACCACACAAGGATTTCCAATAAGGGGTATGACTATGTACAATAAACTGGTATATATGCATCAAGTAAGCAGGGATAGCTAATGAATATGTAATTAGTGTGTATGATAAAAGCTGTTTTCTTAGCACTTGGCACACTTGATTAGAGGAAGGACCCTCTGAGTGACCAGCATTCTGCCATAATGAACGCCTGCTTTCTAAAAGTCAAAACTGTGTTAGAAAGTTTCCATCTGGCCAATTTTGGTATCAGTGACCTTCCATTGCAGTGCTATCCTTTCTACACTGCTTACTACACTGGGGGTCATTTTAAAGGCTGTTTCCTCCTAGATATGAACAACCATGTAAGTAATTACTGAATTTCAATAACCAGTTTAAGTTAAAACATACTGAAGCATCCTATTTTCTTAATCTTTTTGAGATCATTATGGTGCCTCCATACTTATAAATTCTATATTAGTTAGGTTCACAAATATTTGGGCAGCAGAAAGGTGAGCAAGACATAACCCATAATTTTCATGAGAATTGTGAAAACTATTAAATATGAGTCATCTACCTATAGTGAAGTTATGTTTGCTAACAGAAAGAATCCAGAGATTTCAGGACAATAATGCATGCTTTTGCTTTTATTTCCCAGTTCTGGTACTTTTGTATCTTTTCTACTGTAGATTATTCCTACTTCCATTTCCTGTAAGGCTGACTGAAATTAACCTACAACAATATGAAAGGTGACCACATCTGTTTTCCACATAGTGAAAAGGTCTATGGGTATATCTTATCTATCCTTTATCCTATCCTGTAGGATATAGGATATCCTATATAGGTATAGAAATAGGATATAGTATATTTCCTATATCTATCCTATACCTATCCTGCAGAAAAAGAGATTTTTTTATTTTTTTTTGCATTTCACATTTTTGTTTTAAAATGATCTCTAACTACCTCACCTATGTGTATGCCAAAATTGTAGTTATATTTGCTTTAAGGTTCTCACCCAGGATCATTGTCATATCAGACAACTCAGTACATACCTTCTGTTTTAACATCAGGATCATTCTTTGGTAGCCTACCATGTGTATGAGTAAATTATACATCATAAGCTGGTTTGCCTCCTTCTTCTTCCCTTCCGTTTTAATATAAAGCAGTGTATTTGCTTTTATTATTATCTTCCTTTTGCTTCTGTTTCTACATCCTGTCTTCTATTACTCTTTTCCAACATTAATGGACTAACACTGGAAATCTCATATGGATCCAAATGAATTGCCAGTATTGATCTGCATTGAAAAGCTCCTACATAATGTCACCTCAGTGACCGCTGTATTCCCACAATAATAACCAGCTACATTTCCTGAGGAAACATTTTTATACTTAGTGGCAGATAGAAGCTTTAAATACAATACTTTACAGACTGTGATGCTCTACTGTGATGCATATAACAGAACACAGCTGGCTGCAAAACTTTCAAGCTGTATTCCAAGCTCCAATATTGAGATATACAGCCACTGCAGTCGACAAAGTTTCTCCTTTACCACATCCAGTCTCAAAACTGCTATGTTAATAGCCTGGAAATGGGAAAGTTTTCTGGTAATCTTGCCAGTGTTCTAAGTTCAAATGGCATTACACTTGCTTATTATCTACTTTTCCTATTATATTGTGGCAATAAGAGAAGACTACTGAAAAATTAATCCTCCATGCTACTTGGACTAATCATGGCAAGTATGCTTTATGACAATTGCTAAGAGTTAGTAAGACTGGATACAGCTCATACTGGGTGAAGGACTGTGATCAGCAGTAAAGGATGAAAGAAAATGAGAGACTCACTATAAAATCACTGCTGTAAATCTTACTGCTCAGCTGTAATTAAATAAAAAAGACACGCTGATATAAAATTACTACCATTATGCAAATTGATAGATAATTTGAGAATCAAAGCATTGAGAACTTTCATTGAGAGCTTTATTCACAGGCATAGGTGCTGTGAAATGTCTCTGACTATAGGAAGAGTATTTTTGGCTCATATCTAATAAATATTCTAAGACAAGTTGGCTGACCTAAAGGGCTAAAATTTGCATGATAGTCAAGAACATAGGATATCATCACAACAATACTTAAGCTCTTTCCCAAAAGAGTAAGCACAACCCCAGAACAGCTTTATCCATTACCAATAGCAATTAAATGAGTAAATTGAGTAATAAAATCTCACTACCAAAAATTCTGAGTTCTTCTCAAGTATCTTGGTTCATACCATTGTAGTGCAGCAACCCTCAACAGAGCCTAGTGAACTGGTGTAGTGAGTCCAGCCCTGTGGTCCCAAGTAATATCAATAAGATTTATAGTTACTAGAGATATATAGTTATCAGATATGACCAAATTATTCACAGTGGTGTCTTCAGAAAGTTTCATTTCCTTCTCTCATATGACAATGAAATGTATTTAATTTTCTTGTAAATATTTGTCATATATAAGTAACTTCTGTGTTCCTTTCAGGGTGTCTAAATGTGGAGATAACTCTGTTATTTAATGAATCCCCGCCAACAAATCATGAATGCCTGATTTTCATACTGTGAGGGGTTATATCAAAGGCCATGAAAAATAAATGCTTAGAGTGTAAAAATAAGCTTTCTTAAATGATTACCATGATTACCATGCCAGTTCGTTTTGCCTGACTCAAGGCACATCACCCTTAGAGTCAGAATTTAGATTGAAATACTAAATTATATGTGTAGACTTCATCTACAATATTTCAAAATACAAAATGAGTCTACAATATTTCCTTTAAACAAAGCCTATTATAAAATTTACACAACCCTTTAGTCAGCCTAGAAATTAAGCTGAATTTATTTAATATGGATAGTCTTATGAAGTCCTGTTTTGTTCTAATTCTCTGCATAAGGTAAATTTTGGGGAATTCTGCCATTTGACTAACTTTTCTGATTTTAATGGCTTTCAGACTTAACCTCCTTAACCTTAACCACAGAAGTGACACAAAGAGAAGCTGCTAGCAGCTTCTGTGCCTGACAAAAGAAACAATCAGTAATTAGGCTTTGAGAACAGACAATCTGTCAAACCACTAAGAAAGCTGATATAGCTCTGTGAACACCCCTGTAAAAAATAAAAAATTCCAGGAAACCTGTTTTTCTGGTTGTCAAAGAGTTGGCCAGGCCGGGCCGGGTGGGGCCAGGCCCCATCGGCTGCCAGGCAGGGGAAAGGGAGGCCACGGAGCCAAGGCCCGGCCAGGCCCCAGCAGCTGCAGTGCAGGGGTAGGGGAGGCCACCAAGTCTAAGCCTGGCTGCTGAGGTCCTTGCCTTCCCCTGCTTCCCCAGTGCAGCCACCAAAAAACCAGAGGCGGCTCTGCAGCCTGCGCAGAAAGCAGCCTAGGCCGGACTGGCTCCGACAAGATTGTACTGCCTTTGAGATTCACCCGCAACCACAGGGCAAGGGGGAAGAGAACCCATCGGCCCCAGCCGTGCTGGTTACTGTGTCCAAGCCTGGCTGCTGAGATCCTGGTCCTTCCCCCAGCGCGGCTGATCCTGACACAGCCCCAGTGCAGCTACTGCAGAAACCTCCGTCATAAAACAGCTCCGGCCATAAGCTACCGAGCCCGGCTGGGGTCTTGTGACCAGGGTCTGCAGGCCCCTGGAGAGATATTAATTCTTTCAGGGCTTCAAACCTCCCATGAGTGAGAGAAAAGGATAAAGCGAGAACATATAGAGAACATAAAGACACCGTGGTCAGTGAAGAAAGAGTCAAGTCCCAGATGAGAGGAATGAGGAAATGCCTTGATCTTGGGGCTGAAATCCTCTTGTAGAGCTATGGAGAAGGATGTAATTGATACATCAGACTCTCTTTTTCCCTATAACACATTGAAGGTACAGGGAGATAACATGTTCAAATTGTATATATATCTAGCAAAGTATATCTATCTATCCATGCTAAAGTAAGTAAATGAAGTCGCTGTGATCCCACAAGAAGTTTGAACAGAGAAAGAGAAAAGAGTGATAAAGACCCTGTGCCCCCAGAGAGAGAAGAAGAAGAAGACCTCTGCTGCTACAGATGATTTCAGAGATAAATAAAGAGAACTTTTGCTCTTGAACAACTCATCTTTAAAATAGTACCCCATAAGTTGACATGGACCATAAATGCAGCTGAGAGAAAAGCTGTGAAAAATAGGAGGGACTTCAGGATTACAGATTTTGCCAGGCACCTGTTATTCATAGAAACTAAAAGGCACAAAAGAACTATTTTCTTGTAGAGAAGTCTCCATAAATTTACTAGAAGGACTCTTCTCTCTAAGTGAACTGCAGGAAGACTATTCTAGAAGTGATAAACTAACAGAATTGTTTCTGTGAGTGGCAAAGAAAAGGTTGTGGAGGGAGGAGAAGGTTCTAAAAGTTTTATTCTGATTCTTATTATTCTTTTTTTCAGTTATGGTAAATAAATTTCCTTATATACTTTTAAAGTTTTGAGATTGGTTTGCCTTCCCCTTAATCCTATCTCACAACAAGAAATGAGTAAGTATATTCTAGTACGTGAACTGGCATTTGGCCAGCACTAAACCGCCACATCTCCCCATTTTAAATTGATTGAAAATGTCTTTATTTCTGGTAACGAATCAAATTAAATAATGAAAAATTTAAAATAAAAAATAAAAAAGAGAAAGTCATCTGAATGCATTTTTTACACACCCACAAGAACTTTCCTACAGAAGATGTATGGTTCTGTTTAGCATACAAATTTTTTCCCAGAGTTCTGTTGCCAACTTTGTTTAATTATTGCTTGGCAGTGATAGATCCCAGCTGTTACATGCCTTTGCAACACATGCATTGAACTATTCAGCATATACGGACCTTTTTTTTTTTTCAGGCAAATGGAAGATAAATTTACAAAATGTATTTAAAAGTATTTTTAAATAAATTTTTACAAGGACAATTAAATGAGTAACCCTGAAGACTCATTTTAATTACCTCAATAGGAAAAAAAATTTAGTTGAAACAAGTTATACTAAAACTTGAGGCTGTAAAGAAAACAGACTTCAAAAACTTTTGTTGTTGCTGGTTGTACTGTATATATGACTTCCACAAAGTGTCTGTCATTCCTTAGTACTATTAATTCAGCAGCCACCTCTAACTTACTGTGCAAACTGCATTGAAAACAGTTCTAAGGACTAGTGAAAAGGTTTTTGTTTTCTTTTTCATTAAACAAGTTCCCAGTTTATTTTGTTACTGAAGACTTCCCAACTTCCGGCAGCCCTAGTATTTTATCAACCTGATCTAAATTCAAGCCTTCTGCTTTGTTGTATATTGTGTTCATAGATGAGCAGGCTGATACCTTAGAAATCTGTGTTAAGGAGTTCCCCAACGATGTGTATTACACAGAGCGCTGTTGTTAAGGGGGTATTTATGGGCTTCTAAGTCAATAACTGAATCCAGGCTCCATATGCCAAATATAACCCTGCACCAGCTGGTTGAAAAGCTGTTTTTCTCCCTCTCAGGGAGAGCTCTGGGTAAAATATTCATTACTTGAAAGGAGGGCCTGGAATTTAATGCTTTTATAAATTGAGAGAAAATTCTATGCTTAAAGGATAAAAGAATCCCTGTAAATTTATGTTTTCCTTTTACTGTACTAGCTCAACACAAATAGTCACTCTGTAGCTTTATGCTGCTCATGTCACTTGTCTAGCAAAAACTTCCTTTTTCCTCCCAATTTATGAAATAAACACCTGTAATTCAAATATTTTCATCTAAGTACAAAAAGATAGTATTAAATAAGGGTGAATATCTAAACATTCATATAGATTTCAAACCTGCACACATTTCATTAGAAACGTTTAGTCTACTAGGCTACCAGCAACCAGGAGGATAAAAGTGTGTGGGTATTTGTGTGTGTGTTTCTGTGTGTGTGTGTATGTTTGTATTTTGAGTTCTCAGTTGCTCAAACAGAAAACAGTACCATGTATTGTTCCATGAAGAGGCAGTTCTGTTTTGAGTTAAAAATCAAATGCTAAGCTGTTGCTTATCTTCTAGTGAAAAGGCAAAGTCACCGTAAAGTTTTGATTTATTATAATGTTTACACTACATAGGAGCTGGGGGAGTGAGAAAAAGGCAAGGCAAACCAAGGTAAGCTAAGACAATATAATTCAGCTGATCTTAACTGAAGAAAATAACTTTAAACACAAAAAAGTGGTTAAACTCCCCAAATTTTGATGTGGGTGTATGTTTTCCTCATTTTTTATTCCATTTTTTAGAAAAAACCCAAACATAAAAAAAAAAACCCATGTAAATGCCACCACCCTCCACCAATTATTTGGGGACAAAATTGTTTAACTTCTGAAAACTGATAATTCTCCATCTGTGTCCTACATATGTTTAACATCACTAAGAAGTTGCAAAATGTCCCCTCTATTCTGTTTTGAAAGCTATCAAATATATTTTTACCACCTCATCTCAGCAAAGCAAAAATAATAGTAAATTTCAAGATGTCTAATTTTTATGTAATTTCTGAATTTTCTCAACTGTCAAACGCAAATAATTTTCCTCCAACTAGATTTAAAAAAACCCTCTCCTCCTGTATGAAATCAACATCAAAGACTGGCATGTAGTAAAAAAACCCCAACAAAACAAAAAAGCCCACCTTTTGAATATAACATACCAAGAAACTATCTTAGCATTTTTCCATCAATGAATGCTTTTCTTTCACTCTTTAAGGGCCTAATGATTTAGTTCTAAGTTTTATTATTTCTAGACCTCATTTCACTTAGTTGCATACAACATATTTATTGATCAATGAGACATTGATAAATCAATATTTATAGTTATTGATCAATTAAATATTGATCAATCAATATTTATTTCTATGCAGATTTTTGAGATAAATTCTTAGACGTATTTTAAATTATAAAACTCTTAATGGGCCAAATTTGAAATTTGCTAAGTACAGACACACTGTGGCAGAACTGATATCCCTAAGTAAACACAGGTATCACATAATTGATTGCCTTTTACCTTGTGATGCAACGCTTTGACTTCAATGAAAAAGGCAATGCTGTGGTCCATCTCCCTTCTCACATCCCAAACTGTAGAGCTACCCTGCTTACAGGACTACATTTACAATTGTATCTTACAACCTAAGCTAATACTCAGCTGCCACACCCCATGGGAATGAAGAAGTTCTAGTTTCACCTGCAGCAGCCCTTGTAGCTGTGGCAGATGAATGCAGAGCGCTTCTTCCCAGCCAACAGGATGTTGCTTCTTCCTCCAACCTCTACTCTCCTGCAGTTTTTCTAACTGTTTTCAGTTTAAGATAGACAATGTGGCTAAGAATTTCTTTCCACATTACATGGGTGCAGTGGTCTGATTTTTGACTAAAACAAATATGATTTCTGTAAATGAAGCTTTATAGCTGTCACGTCTGAGGCACTGGTTGTGAGAAGCTGTGGGCAGTAACTCTGGCATAGCTGTAACGGAAGAGGATGTGTGCTGACAGCATTGTTCCTCTGAAGTAACAGGGGAGGAATTTCAAGTAATCAAAAGGGTAGAATTTGTCCAGAAGAAAGCTCTCTGGAAGAATACAGGGCACCATTACTGAGAAAAAATGTTCTTGCCTAAATGAAACTTTGTTCTAAATTAAAAATGAAAGAAAATGGGTACATGTGGGAAAAAGAGAGGAAATGTCAAGCCAACAACAAGCAAACAAAGAATTAATAGTGCCTGCAAGAGGTTTAAGTACTGTAGAGAGTTCCCAGGCTGAGTAAGATTGGAGTTAATGATCTTTGGCTATCACATTGATTCTGATCTGGCATGGTGAATCTTATCTGTTTTAGACAGATAGTTAAGAGTGCTTCACACAACCCTGTTGTCTTTATCATTTCAGCTAATTGCTTATTCTTCATTGTAGTCCCAACTTTTATCACAAGGACAAAGCTACTATCGGTGCAGATAAATATATAAATAAGAGCGACTCAATCCACAATTAATTAGGGCATGTAATGTAAGGAACTCCAATCTGCAATGAAAGACTAGCATACTAGTTTAAAGTGATACAGAGGCAAGATTCAGTTAAACATTTTCAAGACTACATTTTCATGGGGAAGAAAATAATGTTTTAAATCTATTTTATATTATGCTTATAAAATATTAGACCAATTGACGATCTAAGTGTATTACACCTGTATCTACTCTACAGGGCAGAAATAGAGAAAAAGACAAGCAATTCAATAATGAAACAACAAGAACTAATATGCTTTTCATAGAATCATGGAATGGGTAAGGTTGGAATAGATCATTAAAGTTCTTCTGGTCTAACTTCCCTGCTCAAGCAGGATCCCCTAGAGCACATTACTCACAGTCGTGTTCAGTCAGATTTTGAGTATCTCCAAAGAATGAGGCTCCACAACCCTTGTGGGCAACCAGTAAACTTCTTTGAAAACTATAAACCCATGAAGCCCCTCAATAACCAAACAAAATCAAATGGATTTTTAGTACTGCTGATTGAAGAAAGATATATTTCACAGAAAAAAAAGTGCTGAAATATGAAACTATAAATTTCATAATAAAATGGAAAGGTATGTTTACAAGAAAACCGATAGTTAATGTAAATGAGATACTAAGGTGTAAATTTCTAAAAGAATAATCCAAAAAATTTTACATACTTCTCCTGGAAAATTAAATTAAATTAAATATAAAACTGAAATCAAAGTAAGTATAATTTCTATTGTAAAGAGAAATCTAGGGTAAAGAAATGAGCCTGCAAGTCTGTTTTCCCCACTGTATTTCTAGGGAAAAGAACAAGAAACCAAATAAAACTTCCACATAAAATTAAAAAATGAAAGATAATAAAAAAGTAAAGACAGATAATGTTCTATTTTTTTAAAATGAGCTCAAAAATTAGAGGTCAACTATTCAGTCAAAAAGTAATACATCACTCATTTTCTCACACCAGTAAGCAGCAGTGTACTTCCAGGGTCCAGTCCTGTTTAACATCTCCATTAAACACCTGGGAGCCTCCAACCTGAAATGCAGCTTTCTAGTATATGACTTTCTAAGCACAAAGAGAAAAACTGGAGGTTTCTCTGAAGTTAAGAAAACACTTGTTTCATTGTGAGCATGATTGAGCCCTGGCACAGCCCTGAGGCTGTGGTGTCTCCCTCCTTGGAGATGCTCAAAAGCCATCTGAATGTGGTCCTGAACAACTGGCTCTAGGTGGCCATGCTTGAGCAGGAGGGCTTAGACCAAAGGACCTCCAGAGCGCCCTCCGAAATTCAATATAACAACCTTCTATTATTCATATAAATAAAATAAACCATTATAAATATAATTTATGAAATTATGAATCGCTTGATGTGATTTTTGAACAAGCTAAATTTTAACAATTTAGATTTAAAATGTATGTGAAAATTGACAACATTTTGAAGACCCACATTTGCATTCTGAAAGTTTGTTCTGAAAAATGCTTTCCTATTGTCCTATCAAAAATATTATGTTACAGGCTAGTGTGAAAAATTTAAACTCTTAAATTAAGGGTTGAGTTGATGTAATACAGTCATTATTCAGTCTTCCCTTTTGGAACAACTCAAACCGTCACTTTCAGTACTTATGTAATAACATAAACACACAAAACTCACACAGGAGATTGGAGTAGAAGCCAACAATAGAAGCATCATCCAAGCAAATGGGTCAAACACTATAGAAAACATAGATTAAAAAACTCTAAGACTTTAACCCACAAAAATATATTGAAAGATTTGTGATTGGTGCCATAATAATGTTTTGTTTCTCTGTGTTGGCTTTCCTATGTTGAAGGGATACAAGTCTCTGTGGTGGTTTAGCCACCGGTAGTAAGCCCCCTTCTAGTAGCACAGTCACTTCCCTCCTTATGGATGGGGGAGAGAGTCAGAAGGGCAAAAATTTAAAAAAACCTATGGGTTAGGAAAATGGCAATTTAAAAAGTGGAAAAAAAACAAACAAACAAACAAAAAAAGTAGAAGTGGAATAAATGTAGTAAATTCTTACTGAATGAGTGATTGACAATACTCAGCCACTCCAGGAGTACCTATCTTGGACCCCTGAACCCTTCCCAATATTATAAATTTTACTTCTGAAGTGAATCTCATATGATAGAGAATATTCTTTTTTGTGAATTCAGGTTAGTTGTCACAGCTGCATTCCTTCCCAGCCTCCTGCCCACCCCCAGCCTACTTGTTAGCCAAACAGAGTGCGAAACATGTTGTGAAAGCACTGTTCAGCAACAGCTGAGAACATGCATATGTTATCAACACAGTTTTGGTCACAAAAACAAAACAAACACCATGAGATCAGCAGAAAAATGAAATAAATTAATTTGTCCCAGCAAAAGTGTGGCTGCTTTGCTGTCTGATACATTTCTTGCAGCAACCAGTAAGGAGACACAACTATACTATAAAAGAAGGAAAAGGGGGAGGGAGGACAGGGAAGCAGAAGAAAGAAAAAAAAATAAAGAGGAGAGGAAAAACTGAGGAGGGAAAGGAGGAAATCCAAAAGTCTGAAATGGAAAGGGAAAGGGAAACTTCTTCAATAATTCAAACAATTGTTTGAAAAAAAAGATAAATAGTTCCCTTTTGAAACTGGAACCAGAAAGAGGCTAGAGCCATTTTCTTAAACACCTCAAATTGTACTAGTTAATCTCTAAAAGACACAGCTATTTTACTGCTGGGATATTTTTCTTACTATTTGAATTTTGCTGTTGGTATTTCAGTAAATATACTTGCAAGTTTCCTTTTAAGAATGAGCTGGAATGCTGCAAAATAATAAAACCTTCTACATCCTATTATATACTATGTATAGCATGGAATAAGATGAAACAAAATATTACAGTACAAGTTTATTGCAAGTATAAACTTGGTTAAGGAAGTATCACAAACTAGCTGGTACACTTATCTCTATTTTTAGGAGTAAATTATTTAAAGATACATCTTCTGCAACTCAATTTGATTCTCTGTATTTTGACGTTTTCCTTTTACTAGTTTTCTACAAGGTTTGAAACTGCTTTTTTAGTTGTTTATCTGCTGCACATTTTCTTCAGCATGTTGCTGGTCACTTTTCTTCACCGAAGTTCTCATAGCATTTTATTTTTTACTTTCACGGCTTTTCTTTCGTGTTCTGGGACTTCAAATCTGACATGTTCTTCTCTGTTAGGAAGAGATGATGTTATTACAAGGCACCCTCTGGGTGCTCCCCTCTTGAGGTTTGGAAGAGCACTCACAGTATGCTCTCAATAGCACTGGAGAGAAACATGCCCAGTCAAGGGTTATAGTCTGCACAAGCTACAGTGATCAACAGTAGGGCTGATCTCCTACTGGCACTCCTTATATACCCTTTTTTTTTTTCCAAAAAAAGAAACATTCCTACATTTTCAACATGCCTACTCTCATCGTTTTCTAAATAAACACACCACCTTTTTATTATTCTTCAACTGCTTTGACACCATTTTTTTGAACTTAGGGTTGCCTTGGTAGTCTCTGTTTAGCTTGCAAACCATGAAGTTCTTGTCTGCTTTCTTGTAATCACACCATTAGCTTGTTAGTATAACTAGATCGCTAAGCTGTCTACTGTGATATCAGGAGCATGTCTATGATATCAGGAGCATCTGGCAGCTTCTCATGTTGCTATCTAGCTAGAGTAGCCATATAGTCAGGTCAAACTCCTTTTTCTATTATTTAATAGCTCTGACAAAGTGTCTGATACTGTGTTCTGCTGTCTTCCAGAGCCTGAAGCAGCTACTGAACAATTATCTGCCATACTTTAACCCCAGCTGACAACTAAGTACCATGCAGACATTCACTCTCCATCCCTGCCCCCTCTGAATTTCAACATCAGCTCATCTCTTTCTCACAGTTCTGCTTCTCACCAGAATTGACAGGGATAAAATGTCTGCAGTGCCTCAGGCCATTCAGATATAGTTCCTGAGAAACTCAGTGAAAGTCTTTGTTTAATGATAATTCACATCATTTTTGCCAGAAGTGTAGTAGACTGTAATTTATTTAGAGCAGGATTCTCTTGTCAAAGGGGTACTTCCTCCTAGAGAGGTGGATCATAACTGTGTTCATTTGTCTTTTCTTGTTTGGAAGAAGAGAACAAGGTAGAGAAGAATATGCAATCAAGAAAAACAATCTCAAATATATTTTCTCAGGCTACTGGTGCTAAGTTTGAGAATGACCCCACATTAGTGAAGTAAGCTTTGCAGCTGTATTAAGTGCTTTCAATGGTGGAAACACCAGGAGGGACAGTGAGAAATAGTTTGTCTATAATTTTATTGTGTCTCTCTGGGACAGGTAAAATAGTGCATGAAGGAACTGTTAATTCAGTGTTAAACTGGTGTAAGGATTCCTGATTTGCACTTCTTCAGCTGCTGTGACTTGAAGCTGGGCCAATTCATGTCTGTTTGCAGCTACCTCTAGAGAAATGATTTTAAAATCTCTTTCAGGGAATAGCCAATTACAAAAATTGTTTGTATCTTTCAAATTTTTTGGACAAGCACTTGTTCAAAGGGATCTATTATGTAGTGAAAACAATATGTCAAGGGAAGAAAACAAATGCAAAAACCTTTTAACAATAATCACAAAATCACAGAATGGGTCTGGTTGGAAGGGACCTGAGCTAGTCAGCTCATCCAACCTCCCTGCTCAAGCAGGGTTGTCCCAGAGCACACTGCACCGTGTTTCATCCAGACGGTTCTTTAATATCTCCCGTGAGGGACACTCCACAGCTGCTCTGAGAAATGTGCGCTAGTGCTTGGTCATGCCCAAATTAAAGTTCTTCCTCATATTAAGGTGGAGCTTCCTGTGTATCTGTTTCTGCCCATTGGCTCTTGTCCTATTGCTTGTCACCAATGAGCAGAGTGTGTCTCCATGTTTTTGACACCCTCCTTTCACATACATTGTAATTGTAGTGTCCACAAAAAATCATAGGAATCTTATGTTCAGCAGTTTCTTGTAAGAGAACATAAATCGCCTTTGAGAGTCTTGAGACTGGAAGAAAATTACTCTATTTAACTCTTATATGACAGCATGAGAAAATAATGAAAGAATCAAAAAATTTCCAAACGGTATTCAAGGGTAGGAGCAGGGATATTCTTTTTTTCTGGGATTGTAGAAGAACACAAGAAGGAACTAACCATTAAGAGAAATTCTTGTCTGTTATTTCTTTCAAGATATAATGCTTTGTTATAATATTATATTAAATTTTGTTTAAGCTTTAGGTTTTATAAGTTTTAACAGAAAAAACTCTTAGCAAATTGGCAGTTCATTTTCAATAATATCAGAAGAAACTATTAAGGAAGTTTTGGAACACATAGAGTTACACACTAATGTCTTATATTAGAATATATCAGGGTGCTGAAACACAAGATATAATCAGCCTATGTCCTCCATAGCATCATGGTAGTCAGGAGTCAGACAGTCCTGACATAATTATTCTTGAATTACCTATTCACACAGAACTTTGTCACAACTGATAGCATGGCATTTATGTGGCAGTTTCTGGTAGTGCCACTATTGCCCATGTGATGGTGCTGACAGAGGGATAGTGAGCATCAATGTCATCCTGACAGGATTTCTACGTTTCTGTCAGTGGCAATTTGGATTCCCTTTGTCCTTGAACTATGACCAGAATGACATCTGCTATATCTTGGTGACAGTTTACTGGAATTCTCTGATGATGAACATTAGTTTTGACCAGTTTGGCTGTGGTTTAGATTTTAAAGAGCTGGGAAAACTGGTTTTTTTAGGATTAAGCAATGTGTCAACACCCTAGTGTAATAAATATTTAACCAAATTTCACTTCAAGATTTTTCAAGTAAATACTAAAAATTAGCCCCATACTACCCAGTGGTCATCTGCTTTACCACATGAGCCTTCCTTATAGTTTGCTTAGAAGACAGGCATTTTCTGCTTTTGCAGCAGTATTGCAGTGTTTTGAGATTCTCTTTCTGTGACTTGAGATTGTCCTTTCAGGGAGACCAATACAAAAAGTCTTCATCAAACTAAACTAATCTAAACCAAATTAACACATTATGTGGTATCTTGGATGGGTGAATACTCAAGAAAATATTAACGTGGCTGAAATTCTCCTTTCTTCCCCCACTTCCCCCAGGAACATAGCACTTTATTGAATATATAATCTCAAAAAACATGCTGGTGTCTTTATCAGCCCAGCAAGAAGATGTACATGCTAGCCAAGTACAGCCAGACTGAGTTTCTCCAGTTAAGCTGTTATTGCAAGTAAAGAACAGAGTAACTGTTTCCTTACAGCTTATCAGCTAGGTTACTCTTGATTTCCACTTCCTGGAAGTGCTGACTCAGGATCACTGTCGTGAACTATGGTGCAAATCTCACAGCCATTATGCTGAAAGGCTGACATAATATTGCATATATATTTTTTATGCTTACAATCAGAATACATTATGACTATTTCAGTAGACTTGATTTGTAGCAGAGCTTAACAAATGCTGGGACCTTTGCTATCTATTCATAGTCATAGAGAAATTGTGTGCACTGGGAGGTAACTGCATGTCTTAATAAATAACCTTATAAAAGTTAAAAGTCAGCATTTACTCTAGTGGCTAAAATAAAATCTTACTAGTGTAGTGTTGCAGTGCTGTAAGGTTAACTGCATTCTTTCCAATGTGGAGCTAAAATTAGACTGTTAGTTTTATACTAGCAGAAGAGCTGGGCAATCTGTGGATAACTTTAAGGCATTTTATACAGTCTGCTGGCTGCAGTCAGTACTGGAGTCAGAGTTTATTCAAGAACTGGCATGTTTTTTCAAAGCATTCCATTTCATGGGTGGCAGATCACATCGCAATACGTTGCTTAAGACACTTCACCATCTTGCACTGTGATATGTCAGCATATGGTAGAAAGCTTCATTTCATCACATGAATTGTTGTAATGTTTCCTAAAACATAGCATGAATGAAAGCTTTGTGACAGCTCACTTACCCATTAAGTGCTAGTATCAGATTTGTTATCAAACATGAAGACAAGAGCAGGCAGTTGCATGGTTCATCAAGTAGTATAATTATTTCTGAATATCAGGCACACCTCTGGAATCAGTGAAGTATTTCCCTTTTTCTTTCCTTGACTTTCAATTATGGCTATGGGTATCAAAAGTGACAGCTGATGGAACAAATATTTCTGTTTATGTTGTTTATAGTATTAGTATAATTAGTGGCATCAGTCATAATAAACAGGCGGAGCATGCAGCAGTGACACAACTGCCATTAAGCAACACTAATGCAGAAGCAAAAAAATGCCATGAAGAACACTGTATCCAAAGCTGGCTGAAAGCAGTTTCTTGAATCCATGTATGTATGCAAGTTTCTGTAACAGACTGCTTTACTATATGTAAGTGTCAAATGTTCTGAGCAACTCCCCAGTGATTCAACTCTATTTTATGACTGTTGCATTTCCTGACAACCATATAATTTATACTTATTAACATCTATGTACATATACATGTACCAAAATTGTACATGAGAGAGAGAGAGAAATATAGAGATATATGTCTGTAATATAGCATACTATACTATAAATAATATCTGCTTTTTTGGGTTGTTTTGTAATGATTTGTAGTTTTCAGTCCTGGATGAAGACTAGATTTTTCTGTTCTTCCTCAGGTCTTTGAGTAATTATCCCAGAGGTGATCCAGTTTAAGTCAATCCAATTATCTGGTAGACAAAGCAGCTAAAACATCTATACAAATAGCAACACAACACAGCCACACATGAGTATTGGATTAATACTGTTTTTTAAGCTGACTAGACACAATACAAAAAGATTGAAAGGAAAAAAAAAAGGGAAAAATCCCAAAATGGTACTCTCCTCATTTTATAAACTTGTGCCCACACTCACAAACTATATAGGTGTCAAAGAGAGGATTTTCACTTCAGATTTTCTGAACCTTGTATACAAGCATACCCTTTCTTGTAGTGGGCAAGAAAACTGCATGTCATTATGCAACTAGTTTACATGCAATGTAACATGATACCAACGAAATGTCACGCGAGTAAATAATTCCTTACTGATCTATGGTAAATGTCTTGATGAAGAGTTATATGCAGGCAGAAAACCAAAGTATCATTAATAGCTCCTATTTGCACATTTTTGGTTTTTTTTTTTCCACTCAGGCTTAGGTCAGGATTTGTCTGAACTTTAGAATTCTTCTCAGAAAAGAAATTACTGACTCTAATTTGTCTGGAAGAGGGGGTTTTGATGTCATAGGGATTTTCATTATTGCTTCTGAGTTGTACCTGTTCTTCTGTAGGCCGTTGAAGTGTTAAGCTCGTGTTTTCTGTCAGCTCTAAAACCATTTAGAAAGAAACTGTTTTACAAATAATATTCTGTCACCTAACAGCATTTAAAATGATTCTAAGAGGAATTCATGCATGATTAAACTATGGAAAATTAGCCTTCCCTGCCAAAACTTTGCAGTGCTTAGCTCTGCCACCTTTTGACATGAAGTGTGAAAATACAGAACATGAAATGCTTAGTTAAAAATGGATGTCGTCAATGTATAAGTAATTGACAACATCCTATGGGTTAATGACTACTCGTACACATGTTGCTCTTTTTGGCAGCTATCAGCAAAATACTAAAACAACTTTGAATGAAAAATATGCATTGTGTGTTCTTTGACAAAATGTTACCATCCATAAAGCATAAAGCACTACAATAAATCTAATCTGCAAGGAAAATTTAGATTTTGATTGGACTGGAGACTAGGAGGTTTGGAGGATTTTACCTATTAGGAAAAAATATGTAGCTGCTTTCCCTTTTGTCCATGCATTCTTATCCCTTCAGTCCTGCAGAAAAAAAAAAAAAAAAAAAAAAAAGAGAGAGAGACACATTATGTCAGTTTACAAAAGAGGATCAATGAGCCAGAAAAAAAAAATAAAACCCCTCGTACTATACCTCAAAGTTGTTCCCATTTGGATCCTAGAAGCTGGTCAGCTGCAAATGACTGTATAAAAGGTGGGAAGTAAGGTAAACACTCTGGCAAGTCCCTCTAGAGGCAGAAGTAACTCCACCTTTGGGCTCAGGACAAGAAATAATGAAACATGCCACTAGAGAATTAAAATTCAATCTATGACAATTTTTTTTTTCTCCAGAATTATTTGCTTCTTATTCAGTGCCTATAAATGGAGATTAAGACAATTCAATGGAGATTAAAACAATTCATAGGTATGGCATTGTCTCCATTTTGATGAAAATTTAAGGCTTTTCTCAGTGTGATGTGGAGTAACACATTGTCATTAAAGCATGTAATTCCTAAGGCAAATGACATGCTATAAAACATTCCACAAGAAAAAGCTGCACCTTTGTGTAAATATTTGAAGGTATTCTTCTGCTGTTATCACACAATTCTCAAGCAAGATCCTGTCTGTGTCACAGAGTAATCAACATAAGGTAAAAGAAACAGCATGTGTGAATGGTAGAGCTCGAAAATGGACTACTATATGATGTGGTGTCAACATTTCAATAAAAGAGAAGGGAAAGTGGCAAATGAACTTATTTCCTGACAAAGAAGGACACCCTTTAATCCAAGTTATTGTTTGGGATTTTTTTGTAGTATCAGCTATAATTTATTTAAAAAAAAAAATTAAGCTGTGCCTATGAAGATGCTTCATATTACGGTGTTCCTTATTTTGTTACCAAATAGACTTCCAGGGAAGCAATAAAATTTAGGGATGGAACCACTTGCTAGAATCCTGGATATTATCTGTAGAATGAGTGTTATTGATTCACTGCCGTCATAGGATTGCAATGTTGGAAGGAAAAGTGATTTTCAGTCACTTTACTTGTAGTGATGAAAAGAAGGCTTGCATAATTATCCATTGTTCCAATAAGACATTAAAATATAGGAATTTAAAAATTCCATTGGGAAAAGAAAAAACACCCCTGTCACGTGTATAAAATATGACTTTTACTACTGAAGAACACTTTCTAATTTTCCCTATCACATATCCATCATCAGAGATGAAAGAACCAGTCCTGGTAATTATAGCTGCAATTTTTTTTATTTTTTGCTTTGTTTTTTTATTCAACGCCAAAAGAAGATGTTTCTTTTTTTCCTAAACTCCTCACACAATTGCACATAAACTGTTTCCTTCTCAGTTTCATACTCAGGTTCTTGAAGAGTGGCAAACACCTGCAGCATTTTCCCCTTAATCTTGGCCATGAACAATGAGGAGAATTAAATATAGTGCTCCTAAGAAGTATCTGTGAAATATATGACCTCTTTGTGTTGCCATTTAGGTCAATCACATCACTTCTGCTAACTTCTATGCAAGGAAATTTATGTTTATGATTAGAAATGCAAGTACTGTACCAAAGACAAAAGTTAAAAATTACAGAGCATAATGAATGCAAGGGCTATGTTTCAGATTCCATTAGTTTGGATAAAATGCTTATAGGAAAACTAAAAATAAACATTAACACAAAAATCTCAAACAAAATCCCAAGTTAAACAAACAAAACCAGATATAGGTTTGAATGGCAGTTCCATATTCTCATAATTGGAAGTGATGGTTACTTCTACAAAGGCTATATTTTATTTCCTATAAAGGAAAAAAAATGCAAACCACACTTAAGAGTGACATTCTAGAGTGTTGCTTCCAAAATCCTGATTGACTTGCTCTCCACAGCAAGCATGTAATTACCCTACTAAATAACATAAAGACATACACCATCATTTTAAAAATAATAACACCAATATTGGGAAACTTTAGTCTATATAATAATATCACTTTCTGTATAATTCTTGTAATTTCAAGCTATCTATTTCTAATGCTTTTATCAAGTTCTATGCTTCTTTTGTTTTTACTTGACACACCTGGACTTGTAGGAAAAGATTTAAAAAATAAAAAAGAAGGAAGTTTAAAAGTACTCAAAAATTTTTCTTGTCTATGCAAAAGGCACTCTTGTAGACAATCATCTTGAATTTCATAAACTTCTATTTCTGTTAAACTTGGTCGACATTTTACCAGAGTTCAGATATTTGGAATTTGGGAAATGGCTGCAAAAAACCCCACAGGAATAATAAAAATACACTGCTGGCAATATGTTAGTCCATTTTTTTAAATGTGTGATATTTTCTATTACAAATTGCACTAAACTCAGTGAAGCTGTTGATATAACAAAATGCAGTCAACTATGCAGACAGTGACTTACACTTTGGAACTACATACCCTGACATTTTGACAATATTTCTGTGACACAGTGACCAGCTTGTTGGGAGCTGCACCATGCATTCATTTTTCTATCTCAGATATTTGTCATTTGAAAATCACTTGAACTTTGAGCACCTTTCTTAACAATGACTGCATCATAATTTCTGAGTCAGAGACTTCAAGCACCTTTTGTCTCTTCAGATCTTTATGACTTCCAAAAGTTCTCCTGAAGGAAAAACAGGTATCTTTATAACTATGAGTCTTTTTTTTGGTTCATCACAGATTCCATTATAATATATCTAGATTAGAAACTCATGTTTGTATAACGAAAATTAAAACTGAACCTCTAGTCTCCTTACTGTATATATAATATTTTTTTTCAGGAGTAGATAATTTGTTTAACTGCCTAAACCACAGATATGGATAGGTATAATTTAAATAACACCCAGCCATTTTCTATTTTTAGCCAGGACACCCACTGATACCTGAAAACCAAGGATTTTTTAACCATCTGATTTTTTGAACATCTGCTTTTCCAAGTTAAATATCAAAACAAACCAAAGCAAAAGATATATTTTTGAAATGTGTTAATTTCTGGAAAATGTAGTGTGATTCTGTCCTAAAAGTGGTGGGATCAGAAAACTGCAATATGCACAGAAGCACTCTAAAACCATTATGCCTAGGTGAGGCCAGAGAATCAGAAGTCTTATATGATTACTATTTATTTAAATATCCCTGCCATAAGTATCTGTTTTGCACCAAAAATGCTAAGAATTGATGAAACTCCTGACAGAATAAAAATGCTCAGAAATGGAGAAAAAAACTGTTACATCTCTGAGCTACTCCCTGTAACTGAATCTGCAGTTTGGTGCTTAGGCACAAGATTGTAAAACAACATTAGCAGCTGTTGGGAAACAAGGGCTGGGGCAATAAACAGCATTTACAAGTATTATGTGCTCAGTAAAATTTCCCAGTATAGAATAGTATTTCAGTCCTCTTGGGCCTATTTCATGGAATTTGAGTTGATTACATAGTCTTTATTGGTCTCATAGAGGCTATCAAAGAAATGTTTGAAAACCAAATTTTTGTATTAAACAGCAAAGGCAGGTTTATAGTATTTACATTATAGCATATTTTACTAATATTTTACTTATTAATCAAGAAAATTTTCAGGTTTACTAACAGGTATAAGAAAAACTGAAGCATGTTTTTATATTGATAATTTTAATAGAATGGATACTTTATTTATGATAGAAAAATATTCCCCTAAAAGAAACTAGGTTGTTCTGAACAAATACATAGATGGATGCTTTTCAAATGATACATATTTCAGTTTTCAAAGCAAAGAGCTAGTGAATATGTTTTAAAGTAGGTGCTTTCAAACCATTGTTGTTAAACAACTTTTCTTAAATCAAGATGTGAACCTTTCCATTCAACCTCTTACAAATACTTTTATAAGACATCCTATTGCCTATGTATTTGAAAAGCTATCACAGTAATGTACAATGACATTATAGTTTCTAGGTAAATAGATTACTGAGAAAAAGATAACCATTCTGAAAAAAAACCAGAGTGCTTTTATCTGTGCATCTGGACTAATATTAACATTGGAGTGAGATTTTTTCAGTTTAATTTTTACTGATTTTAAATTGAGCTTTTTCCATGATTCTCAACAAATTTAGAATCTCAGGATGACTTGACAAGTGTTTCAGGTCAAGTCTCTCTTTTAAGTCAAATTTCCAGTTGACAAACACAATGACTTTGAGAATATCTACCTGGCTGAACAGTGTGCAGGTTTGCCATCCACCCTTTTGTAGTCAGGTTTAAGTTGGGATATCAACTGAAAATTGTAAAGGAAGGGTTTTTGCGTTCAGAAAATAATTCTGGAAGCTAAAGGAGAAAAATATTCTCTTTCTTGGCCTTAATGTTTCTAAACATAATACTTAGTAACAAATTCAGCAGACTTGTGCTTCAAGCAAATACTTTAATAGTACTTTTGAACTCCTTTATGGTCTTAAAAATGAAGTATATTAAACCTAGTGGAATATATAAATACTTATGGTTATTGTAGTTGCCTGATATTAATAATTTATAGCTTAAGATACAAATCATGAATGAAACTGTTTATTATTTATTAACAGTAGTCGACTAATGAGAGCCTAACGACAATGTTCAAACCAAGACTGAGTGTCTTTTAATAATCTGCAAAAATATAGAAATCACACTGATAGCTATTTCTGCTTCAGAGATTAAAATTTTGTTTCATTATAATGTAAGCAGAAAATTGAGATGCTCTTTCTAAATTCTTAACACCCACATTTTTTCCCTATTGATGACTGACAGAAGATAAAACCAAGCTTCAGTTTAGAAAACTGAAGATTACTTTTTTCCTCCTGTCCAGTTCTAATACAGTCATAATTTATATTGATGCAGACTTCATTTTTCCTAGTAATTATGACCTGAGTTAACATTTTGCAAGAGCGTCTGCCAAAATCTGTTGACTTTGATGCTGATTGGTGTAAAATGTGGAATTTACAAACCATTGAGAAATCATTTGATGCCATGCCCTGCAATTAAGAAGAAGTCAAGCAATAATAAAATCCAATTAACTGTATGTCTACATTTAAAATTTTCATGCTATAGTCCGGAAAAAGAATATAAAGTCAAGGGCAATAGTTTAGCATGGCTGAGCTTGGGAACGCTTAGAGGAATAAGAAAGCCTAAGCATAAGACAGCCCTCTTTCTCTGTCTCAATATAATTTCTTATCTTCCTTAGCCATTTTAATTACGATGTTAATAAATTTGCTCATGGATTTAATACTCAGTGACAATTATGGGTAATAAACTGAAATAAAATCCAATGCAATGGTTTTGTAACTTGTAAAAAAAAACCCAACTTAGTTGCCTAGTCAACCAGACTAGAATTTTTTTTTTAGTGTTTTATTTTTTTTCCTCCCTCAAGGGAAAGATTGCTGTTTAGAAAAAGATTTAAACTTTAGCCCCCACATATTAAATGGAATTAATGATCTATTTGCTTTGACACCATATATTACTTCTAGTTTATCCATCCACTGGGTAAACGATAGGCACTACTTGGTCACAATGATAGATTTGAATGCAGGCTGGGACATCAATCAGTGCTGGCAACTGATTAGTTGTTTGTGTCTTTGACAAGCTCCTCCATCTCACTGAATGAAAGCTTGCTGATTGCTCTCACTTCTCTCCACATTCATTGCCCTCCACTGCCACTATATTATATGGTTAATGCTGATGGTGGAAATACTCCTTGACAGCTAACACTGAATATCTTCCATTCCCTTATCATTACATATACGCTATTCTGTGTTCCTTTGAGGACTAGAATTTCTAAGTGAGGTCATCCATGCCATTAGGTATACAGAGGACTGGCACAGTAAGGCTGGGACCTGCTGATGAGAGAGATTTTGTGTATGAGGAAAAAAAAAAAGAAGAGGTTGAATAATAGCATTATAGGTGTCTGACTGTTCACAATTTAAGATCTGGTTATTGAATACGAGCAAATTATGAGTAAGAAGGGAAAATTCTCAAGAATGGAAACAGCTGGAAGGTTCTGCAGCAGGGTAGCAGCACACAAGGCTAAAGGCACAATAAAAAATTCAGTCTCCTTCTGTGGCCAATGGCAAAAAGTTGTAATCTTGCCTGAGACTTTCAAAGCTGTTCAGGAGACCTAGTTTATCCCTACCAACTAACAGTATTTAAAAAGTTTCAATCTTTGACAGTAATAGACTAGATTTATAAGATAACTTCAGCATCGCTGCGTTATCATCATATTTGCTTTTCTGCAGCAGATGGAGAGAATACATTAGCTGAAGTATTTGAGGAAGTACAGAAGACATGAATGTTGACTTTCATGACATCCAACATTGTCTGGCATATGTTTGACATGTGTGATTAAGCATCAGGAGGACTATAACAGCAATAAAGAAGATCAGTGATGCTTTAATCAGTTCTAAAGTGCATACTGAGGACAGGACAACAGCAACATGCTTTGAAGAGTCTTTTGGTGCTTCTTATAAGAGATACAAAGTTAATATTTACACCTGCTTTAGACGGTAACAAATTTTTGATGAATGATAAGTGAGGATTTTTAGTTGTGATTAGGGATTTTTGTTTTGTTGTTTTGTTTGTTTTGGTGTTTGCTTTATATTTTTATATTATTATTATTATTATTATTATTATTATTATTATTATTATTATTATTATTATTATTATATTTTCTTAATATAATATTTCTAAATATGAATCAGGTACAAAAAACTGGATACTGTTTTATGTATGAAAACCCAGATGATATTAATGGATATATAATGAAAAAGAAATACGGGTGTTATTATACCTAGTAGAGTATCAATGTAAAGCCAATTGTAAAAAAAAAAAAAAAGAAAGAAAGTTTGCAGTATCTCTTAGCTGCACATGTCAATTCTCTGGAGGCAAATAATATTTCATTTGTCAAAGGGGAAAACTGAAGGGGGAAATGAAGAGAGGATCACTCCATACATCTAAAATCATGCAAATAAATGCACTAAATTTCAGTATCACTAAGTAATAATTTAATGCAAGATCACGATCAGATCTGTATTCCTGCTTTCATTGGGGAATAGATACACATGGAAAACATATCTGTGATTAATGCTCTTCCTTATTCCAGGCACATGTTGAAAACCAAGCCTAAGCCTGTGGTCACTTTCGCAGCAAGTGACCCCACCTCCTGCTTTGACTTTCCGTGCTAATATTCTGGTTGCCCTACTAGGTATGCTAGAAGGGATGGTCTCTGCAGAGGGAAAACTATTTGATGGTGATTTCTGATTTTCCATGGTTCTTTTTGATATATTAGATCATTGAAGGCTATATAGCCCTTCAGAGTATATTTTCTAGTTAACAGATGGATTCTTACAGACATTCAGTGTGATGAGATGGTTGGACAGAGTAATTTTCTCTAGTTCATGCAACCTCTGACAGAGGGTTAGGAAAATAAACAGTATGACTGCAAGAGCTTTGGAATATCAGATACCATTTGGTAGAGAAACAAAACAATAGAAACTGACAAGATCAGTACTGCAGCCAAGTGAGTTATGGTTCAAAAATCATCAGCTCTTGTCCTGCATCCATTAAATGAAAACTGATAACAGCCCATGCCATTCATACTTGTTGTGCTTTATTACTCAGCTGCAGTCAAGGAATTCAAACATTGTGCATTAGTCCTAGTATGTAGGTTTATCTTTAAAGAAATCATTGCAATTTTTTATACCAGACATTATTTTCCACATTGTATGTTTTAGATATCCATCAATGCTTCTAGTTATGAAGAAAGGCCATGAAATCCTTTGCATCCTGCAGCTTGAATTGCAACATGGACCTCTAGTTGCTACTTCTCCTTTGTGTTTTGCACACTTCTTGTGGACACTTGAATCCATTCAAGCTCAGGTTTCAGGTTTTCAATTACTCTAAGACTTCAAAGTCATGCTAAATATTACTTCCTGTAATGCACTACATTGCACTGCACTGTACTGTCTTGAACATGGATGTGCAAGACTTACTATTCCAACCGTGGTGCAAAACAGACATGGTGTTACAGAAAGGAAAGGTTCAGCACAGACTCCAAGGAATCTGTAATCTAAATTACAGGGTTGTCACAGTATACGTAGAGTCATAGAACCAAAGAAATGTTGTTGAGATTGGAAAAACCTCTAAGATCACCTCTAAGAGTCCAAACATTAACTTAACACTGCTATGTTTGCCACAAAACCATGTCCCCAACAAGCTTTTGAACACTTCCAGGGATGATAATTCTACCACTTCCCTGAGTAGCCCGTTTCAATGTCTGATCACCTTTTCACTGAATAAATTTTTCCTAGTATATAGCCCATATATTAGGTTTCCTCTCTCCTATCATTTGCTACATGGGAGAAGAGACCAACCCTCACTTCACTACACACTCCTTTCAGGTATTTGTAGACAGTGATAAGGTCACCCCTCAAACTCCCTTTCTCCAGGCTAAACACCCCCAGCTCTCTCAGACACTCCTCACAGGACTTGTGCTCCAGACCCTTCCCCAGCCCTGCTGCCCTTCTCTGGACACACTCCAGTACCTCAATGTCTGTCTTGTAGTGAGAGACCCAGAACTGAACACAGGATTTGAGGTGTGGCCTCACCAGTGCTGAGTACAGTGGAACAATCCCTGTCCTGCTCCTGCTGGCCACACTATTGCTGGCATAGGCCAGGATGCCATTGGCCTTCTTGGGCCAACCTGGGCACACCCTGGCTCATGTTCAGCTGCTGTCAGCAGCACCCCCAGGTCCTTCTCCTGTGGGCAGCTTTGCAGCCACTCTGCCCCAGCCTGTGGCACTGCCTGGAGTTGTTGTGACCCAAGGCAGATTTGGCACTTGGCCTTCTTGTACCTCATCCCATTTGCCTCAGCCCATCAAAACAGTCTGTTCAGATCCCTCTGAAAATTTTCCTGCCCTCCAGGAACACTCCAATCAACACTCCAATTTAACTTGGTGTCATCTGCAAAATTACTGCAAGCTCACATTTTTTATAAATAATTGCAATTGCAATTTTGCATTTTGAGTTAAAACACCCCAAATGTCAGAACCCAGGACACCCCTCTGGGTGCCCTGGATGGCCTGAGCTGCTGGCAGGGGGCTCTGAGACCCTGGCATGCAGCCAAAGACACGAGTGGGGTTTTGATCTTAGCCCGTGGAACAAATTACCAACTCTGTATGAAGAATTACAAGTCACAAAAGTTTAACAGAGATAATCACAAAGTGAAGGGAAAAATTTTCAGGTATTGTACATGGGGGTTTTGTCCTCTGTACAAGAGGGTTTGAGTGCTGTACAGGGGCATTTTGCACTCTGAACGGGGGGGTCAGGAGCTCCAAGATGGAGGAATTAGGGCATGCCTTGTCTTTCTTCCTTCTTCTTCCTAGCCTCCATGATTTGGGTGATGGTGGCACTTTTAGATTGGTTTAGAATAGAAGCTGACTGTCTAACATAGGTGATAGCTATTGGAATGGAATTGTAAATATAGTACACGTAGTTTTTAGTATAAAAGATAGCACCAGCCTTGGGGGCAGGCAGAGAGTGTGCAGAGTGTGCCTCTGGCTGACCTGCTGAGCAGACCACAGCAGCCCAGAAGAAAATCTTTAAGATAACACACAATAAACAACCTTGAGACCGGACAACAGAAGACTACTGAATCTTTCTTTGAAGGCACGGGTTGGAGCAGAGACTTTTCCACTTTTCGTGGTCACTCTGACCTGGGGGAGACTCTGACACCCAAAGTTAGGTTTTTTCAGTTAAAATTTAAAAAAAAAAAATTTTTACCTGAAGCTCTAGAATGTAATTGTGTCTGTGAAATAAAGTAATTACTGGAGCTATGTTTCAGCTCCACGTTAATTTTAATGTTATTTATAGATTACTGTTTGCTTATTAATAATAACACTGCCTATACATACATATCTGAGTTTGGAAACAGTAACACATCCTCTTTATTTCCAACATTGTTTTAATTATCCTTTTTCTCTATTCTGTTTTATTTAATGGGAATTTATGATCTTGAATTTTGTGAAGCGATCAGTTTTGCCATATTACCAAGCTTCTCTGGTATCATACTTTACACAATTGACTTAAAACTCAACTATGGAACATTGCAGACTATTAAGTACTGGAAAAAATACATTTAGAATGGATCTTTTCCAAGAAGTGATCTACCTTTCATTGCTTTTATACTCTGCACAGAATGCTTAGAAAAATTCTTATTGTTATAAAAAATCAAACAATAATGTACAGTTACTGCTGGAAAAGAAGAGGAATGCAAACATTTTAAAGATTTAACACAAAGGAACACGTAACTTTGGAGTGTAAATATACCTTTCATTAGCTAGTTATCAAACTAGTGTTTTGTTTTTAGCTTAGAGTCTAAAAAGAAGCATACAGAAAATCTTTTTTTCACTTATGTATAAAACAAAAATGCATGAGAATCATGTTGAATCTGTACTTTCACCTTGTGTTTCTGTTTACTCTCAATCACTAACAATAGAATGAAGGTTAAAAATATATGTATATATAAATATATCTTCTCTACAGCACAAAAACAACATCCATTGCTTAGGTCAAAAATGTTACAATGACAATTTTCTTTAAAAGAAGCAGTACACTGAAACTATTATAGTATTTGACAAGGTAATGACAAATTACTTTCACTTTGGGAAGATGTGCAGATGCGGATTTGGAAACTGAAACATGTTTTAAAAATCTCTCTCTTATGCTTTGACTTTCAGGCAAAGTTTATGCTTTGACTGAAACTGGTTTTCAGCCCCTCAGAGAGACACGCCCTTTAAAATGCTTATTGCTGTTGTAGAGACACAAACATTGAAAAGCACTGAACCAGATCTTCTTCCTGTAAAAGTCACAGGGAATGCTGTCCCTGAGTTCACTGAAAGTAACTTTATCCATCATGAATAGTCATACATGCCAACGAACACTGAAACTGGATTGCAACACAAGTTATTTGGGATACTTTTTTAAAGAGTTGCATTCACTGAAACTCCCTACATTCTAATTTACAACTGAAATTAGTGTGTCAGATAGGACGTGCCAGAAAGCAGCATAGACAGCAGTACTGTTACAAGTTTTATACAGTAGATTCGAGCTATTTTGTTTATTAATTACACATCCCTTCTTATAATGTTTACGTGAACAAAATAAACACAGTATGAAAATGCTTTCTAAAATTTAACTAAATTTGCCATGAGCTACAAAAAAGGCCAGTAGAAGTTTACTTTCCCATAGTGAAATTAGTAAGTTATTGTACATAATACCTGTGAAAATCCAATGAAAATTTGCCCCTGTGTGTTTATTCAGGACACTAGCTTTGCTATATCTCCTCCAGTCTCTAATGTAAATCAACCAGATGGGATCACAGAAACTGTATTTATTGGCTTTGATCTTCAGCTAGATTCTGGAATATTTACAATAAGGTAATGTGCCAAATTCAAAGGAAATTAACTCTCTGAGTACAGTTTATTTTGATAAGGTATCTCATTCTAGCAGTACCTTGTGTAATTTTCCTCAATGGGAACAAATCACAGAGAACTACAGTATTCGCCTCCTCCTCCTCCTTCAAACACAGAGATACTTCATTTGCCATTGGTATGAGACATATTTTCAATCAAACACATTGCAGTACCCAAGCTTATATTTTTCTAAATCCTCCTGCTTGTCAGATATCCAGCTGTGCTGATGTCAGAATTTTCAGAAGCTGTCCATAAGAAAAAGATTATGTTTCAGAAACATCTTTATATGCAAACTAAGTGCACTGCATAAAGAAAAACAAAATAAGTGTCTATATTGCCCTTGTCTGTCTTCTCTGTGCTGCATATATATTTCAAACTTTTATCCTCTATCATTAAACACATTAAAATTTTTGATATCACTAACAAAGGAAAAACAGGTATTTTCTTTTTAAAAAGGGCAAAGACACTACTTTTCTTCAAAAATATTTTCACTGGAAATTATTTCTCTTATAAAGACACCATAATCTAAATGTGATGATAAACACTTTTAAAATTGAAGATAACTATCAAGGACAATGTGGGAGATCAAAAATTATTAGCAAATAATACATTTTTAAGGTCATATTCTTGTGATTTTGAAAATTTTAATGCATTTTTAGTATTTTCATATCCTTAATTTATGGAAGGACAGATGGCAGCTGTCATTTGATGGGGGAATTTGAGGGATTGTAAGGGTTGGCATGGTTAAACATGTTTATATGATGAGGTTAATAGTTTTATAGGCAACACAGCAATTACTATACAGAAGATCAGTATGAGAAAAATCAGGGAAAGGAAAAAAGACTGTAATAAAAACTAATTTATTTGTCTAGCAGGAAAAAAAAAAGAGGGAGATAAATTGAAAAGCAAAACACATCCAAGAAATCACAGAGGGTTGTGACATGCCTTGAAAAAATGAGCAAGACACAAAACAATGAGCACATACAATGAACAGCCCAGAAAAAAAGTCATCCAAGGCACACAGACAAAATCATGGACTTTTTTTCTCCTCTTATAATAACATGGAAAATATTTAGTAATGGTCATTCAGTGTTGAAAGGAGATCAAAAGCTAATAAAATATCTGACAAATTTCACAGGGTGTCTTTCTTGTTATTGTTGAAGACAATCTTTTCTCCCTGATCTGGGTCAGAGGCATGGCTAGCTCTTACCACTGTTAAGGGCAGAGCCTGCTGATACCTAAGCTGAAGGTCAGGTTTCTATGCAGATTAGCCATATGCAAATCACCTAATCAAAACTGCCCAGGGAGCACACCTGAAACTGACAGCAATTAATGCTGCTTCAGAGAAAGCTACAAAACTCAAAGGAAGTTAGAGAGAGAGAGATAGAATTAACAGGGAATAGAAGTCTGTGACTTCTGTTGACTCAAAAGCTTCTGTGTGCATCCAAATGTAATCTAATAGAAAAGGTAAAGCAGGCTAATCCACTTCCTGACAAAGATGTACTCCATACAATGATGGTTTTTGGAACTTTGTATTGTTGTTTTAGAACAGGCAAAGTGCAGATGTTTGATATTAGAGTTTAAATCTTGAAATTCTTTGGGAAAAAAATTGGATTGGTAATGAGTAATTTATCTGAATTTTAAAAATGTGACAGCTGTTTTCATTCATGCTTCTATAAAGAGGTCAATGTGGCCCTAGAGTAATTGTCTCCTAATAACATGTAAATTGTAAACCTCAGGCTGAGCAGGTTAAGATTAATCCAACTTAATATATAATGATATTCTACATGAAAAGGTGACATAACTCCCTGATAAAACTAGCAGTGCACATGACCAGATATCTCTCTCACAGTACAAATTCTGTATTCAGTGCATAGCTGCAGGCTGACTCCTTATTATGGAGCCATTAAATTGCTGAAAATGTTTTTCTCTTGCCATGCTCCAATAGGAAGATAATGCTGCTTCTAATCATGGATTCAGAAAGTAGTGGGTCACAAGAAACCTCCAGAGATCACCTGACCTAACTCTTTGTTCATAGCAGGTCTAATCAGGTACAGAGCCTTCAGACCTCGGGATTCTGAGTCATGAATGTTTCCAGTGACGTACGTCTTACAGTGTCTCTGAGTACTAGTTCCCTTATTTGATTGATCATGGTAAAAAGTGCTTTCCTTACAGCACACTGGAATTTATCAGAAGGTCTCAGACTTGTCATTTTCTTTTGTTTAGTGGACTTCCACTAGTGCAGATCCAGTTGGAGTCTGGCTTCATCTTCTCTAGGTTCTCCAACTAGGTAGTAACAGAAACCTATCAGGTATCCCAGAATCCGTATTTTCTGCAAGCTCTCTCAGACTTTATGTCTTTGGATTCTGGAGGCATTAACAGACCTTACTGGGCCTGAACAGCTTCATCTGGGGCCCTTGGGATCCCTACCCAAGTGCCCATATGTGTGCAAGAATGATTGCCTTGCCTTTTTCATCTCTCAAATATGTATTCATCTCAGTCTTTCTTGAAGTTTCCCAAGACTAGAGTACCTAAGATCCAGAAGAGGTGAAAATTAATGTAAGAGTGGGAAAAATAGGGAGAACAATCTCTTACCACTTTCACCTTTACTGACAACACACTCTTGGATTGTCTTGGTCTTTGATAGAATTTTCTCCTTGTCATCGCTTGACATTTATTTAGATACTGTCAGGAATCAAACATATATTGAGACAATGGGAAAGGGTGAATTATGTGAAAACATTGCTTATCTGAATCTGTGACTAAAGGCTTCTATTTTCCAGTTCCAGTTGGTTTTACACCTGCTGCTAGCTACTGATGTGAAACTGATTTACAAAACAGCAGCTGAACTGCACTACAGAGGAAGATCCTAGTGTCTGTTGAAAACCCTCTTCTGTGACAAGAAGTGGAATTGAAATTTATCACACCATAGCTAGTACCAGTGTTGAGTATTTATGATAGGCTGATGATAATTTGGACACTACAACTAGGCCTGATCATTTGTGTTCCTTTGAAAACTGTGTGCTTGTCGGCACACAGAAAATCAATTTTCCTGTCCATTGATTTCAGTCCTGTCACTTTAAACCAGGTCAATATGGAGGAGTTGGAAGGAATTATGTTAGTAGAAAAAAGAGGCAAAAAAATTTTTTCTTTTAGAAAATTAATAGCTTACAATTATTTCCTGAGCAGGCTGAGGAGTAAATATGCAGTAACAAATGAGACACATTCATATAAATTACAGGACAAGACAGCACAACAATCAGCTCCTCATACCTGATTCTGAAGAAGTGGGACTAGTCTCCCACTACATCCCCACTAAAAAAGCTGCACATTTTTGTTGTTTTATACATTAGACAACTCCAGCTGTACTATTATTTATGTGCAGCTTCATTAGGCTGTTACACAGCTCTGCGTCAGCAAACAGGCATTTATGTGACTGCCCTGAGGCCCCTGGAAACATCTTGCTCCTGAGCTCCTCAGGCCTCTGCCAGCCGGTGCACTCAGGGACACCTGCTGTGTTTCTGACAGGTCACTGCTACAAACAGGCTGAGCCTTATGCTATTAGGGCATTGCTTCATGCAACAAGATTTAAAAGTCTCTCTACATGTATAGATACAAGTACCTATATGTACATGTAGGCATCTTCGTGTTCTTTCTTCCTATTCCCAATATGTATCTCAACAAAGCAGCATTATTGGTGGGGTAACTGGGACATGATAGGTGGGAGTGGGTATTAGTGAAGCAGTAACAATCTTTCCCTTTTATCAGTTGGTACTCTGAAATGTCATTCTTTCCTTTAAATTTTTTTCTCTTGTCAATAACCCAGAGCATACATATATGTAGAGATGTACAACTCCTCCCTCACAATCAGCTCAAGCTTCTGCTTAAAATAAAATTCACCAGGATCAAAATTTGCAATAGGAGTATTTACATTTTCAGATAGTGAGTTTAAGAGCATTTAGATAATACTAATTTTCAGTGGTGTGCATGCTGGAACATTTATGTCTTACAAATGAAAGTGGAAATGTGTCAGTATATTGGAAGCTGTCCACTAGGTTACAAGCATCAACACAGGAACCGCTTGTGAAACATCTATCTTCTTTTGGACATAGAAAGGTATTTACTAGTAACTAGACAGCAGAAGAGCAAATGGAGGATTAGGGCCCAGCTTTAAAGTTCTGTTCTATTTTCTTTGTCCTTTTTCTGCTCTGTCCCATTAAAGTCTCTGATATAAGAATGTAGAGAAACCAGCAGTTGCTGTGAGACTTTTACACTTAAACATAAACTACCCCATGTCTCTCTGCCTTCCATAGATGTCAAGTCAAGTGGAGTGAAACAGATGTATGCTGATGCAAAATGTAACCTTTGCTTTTGTAACACCTTTCTTAGTTACTTTTTTCTCTTTAATTTTTAATTTTCTCAGGAAAAAATTCCTACTGGGAATGTTAGTGCAAGATGAGTAAAGGCTTTCATAGTAACTGTTTAGATGCCTTCTGCTTAGATGAGCTATCATGATTTGTGCTTTTCTGTCCATTTCTTTTGTTAGAGCACCAGACCTAAAAGCACAAAATGATCCCTTCAACTCCCTTTCCTGCCTCACCATTTAATTCTATATTTGTAAATAAGGCTCAGGCAGCGTGATGCAATTGGGAAAATCGTTTCATCTTTAAATGATACTTCCTATGGCAGGAGACATAAAAGGAGTAAAAAGAGTACCACAACATTAGGAGCTCAGTAAGTTTATCCAGCAGGCTGCTGTGCATTCTCTTTTAAAAATGAAGTAATATTGCGAACCATTGTGGTAAAAAGAAAAAAAAGAACAAAATGCAAGCAGGAAGATTCTTTCTGCTCTGAAAAGAATTCACTTAAAAAATTTCACCTGGGGAATAGGAAGCTAAGACAAAACTTTAATAGTTTTAGCTTAAGGAGAGGAGGAGACTTAGCTCCTTGCTTCTGTAAGATCCTAGATAACAGTGTAGTTATTTATGTATTTTCAGTGCCCTGGAGGCCTCATTCGACTGTAATTCAGTATATTACACTGTGTGTAAGGGAGGACAGGTGGGAGTAATGAGGCAGCGAAGGCTCTGTGGGAACACAGAACCTCTTGTCAAACAGATAGATACTCAGGAAGATCCTTAGGTCATAGTTTTCATAGATTTGCAAAGTTTGCCTTTTTCTTCCCTGACAAAAGAGAAAGACATAAAAATTGTGTAAGATAATCCCTCTTCCTTGGAAAACGTTTCCATGATTTTCTGCATAGACACACACTAGAAGACAGTACCTCTTCCACTTTCTCCTTCCCACAGGAAGGTAAATATAAAAAAAAAATTAAATTTAGGATTTTGTGAAAGAAGAATTCATCATATTTTTTCATTTAACCTTCAATTTTCCGTCATTTTTATAAACTCCTATGTTTTTCAAGCAAAGATCCCAATAAAATAAAGGTACCCATTTACATATCCTAGACTGTAGATTCACAGTGTTAATGAAGAGCAATATGGCATTGATTCCAAATATAAATCAGCCAAAGGTTTTTCTGAGCCTTTCATGAGTCAGTAGAGAATTTTGATTGCACAATCTTTGTATCTCCTGTTCTGAGGCATGTGGTAGCAGTCACAAATTAACTGAACTCACACACTAACTTCTGGACTATAGCAAGAGAGTACAGATGGAATACTTTACATAATTATGTTCACTAAAATAATTATAATAATAAAAGACACAACATTTGGAATAGCACTTCAAATGGACACATATCAAGTGTCTGCAGTAATGTTACGGAGGAATTTAATTTGTCAAATACAAGATAACTCTCTCTTTTTAAAGGCAAAAGTGAACCAGAAGAGCACCTTCTTCCCTCTCCACATGCTACCTTTGTTTTCCTTATGACCTGAAACATTTTTTTTTAAATATTACCCCAATGCATCTCTAAGTTTATCCTCATTTGAGGATCTATTTTTGCTTATTCCTATTATAATTGTTTACTCTGTTAAAACAGTATTTACATATAACAATAATCTCATATTCAGAATTATTGCCATTACAAATGTGTATTATTGTTCTGTCTTCAAAAGTACCTATTTATGACAGTGGTAGAAGATTATCTGTGACTTTTAAAATTAGAGCATTACTGTTAAAAATCTTCATATTGTTTAAATTGTATGTAGTACTTGAGAGAACTCACTACAGTACTGTGAATGCACAATGATTAACTTCAGCCCTTTTATTCAGACACTAGTATTTAAAGACTTTAGACTTTGGAAGTGAGTAGTACTTCAGCATTCAGTTTTAAGATGAGTGATCTTTAATATTGACCAAATATGACCTATCTATCACATATAAAAAAACAGGTAGCCTATTTCAAATTATTTTAAAAAATAATATATGGTTTTTATCTTGAAATATAAGTGAATTCTTTACCAAGAAGGGACAAAAAAGTTCTTTATTTTTTTTATCTATGTAAAAAGAGAATCTAAAACTAACTCCTAAGGTATGTAATTTTTTATTATTTCTGTGCATTTGACTGCTGAACATGGTTGGTTTTGAGCTCTGTCTCAAACAAGTAAATGTTCAACAGGTACCTTGCAAAGAAATGTGCAACTGAATGTATACATATTTTTCCGAACTGTTGTATAATGAAAATGATGTAATGGAATATACATGGTGGATTGATCCTGGGTGGAAACCAGGTACACACCAAGCAACTGAGTTAATATACCTCCTCAGCTGGAGAAGAGAGAAAAATACAAAGAAAGGATTATAGGTCAAGATAAGGGCAAGGAGATCATTCACCAATTACAATCATGGGCAGAGCCAACTTGGGGTAATTGATTTACTGCCAGTTGGAATCAGAGTGGGATATGACAAATCCTACAAACCCAAATCTTAAAAACCCTTTCCCTGGACTTCTCCCCTTCCCTGACTCCCTCTCATTTCTTGTTTTTTCTCCCTCCTCCCCCTGGGTGGCACAGGGGTAAAGTGTATGAGGGTTGTGGTCAATTCATCACGCATTATCTCTGATGCTCATTTCTCCTCTTCTTCTTCTTCTTCAGTGTGGGGCCCCTCCCACAGGAGAGAGTCCTCCACAAATATCTTCCCTATGGGTTGTTCCCACATGCCTGCAGTTCTCCACTGTCTGCTCCATTGTGGGTCCCTTCAGGCAGAGGCTGCTCCAGAATGGGTCCCCTGTGGAGTCACAAGGGCTGCCAGCATACCTGTCCCAGCCTGGGCTTCTCTCTCTCAAGCCCACAACCTCTTCCAAGACCCTAATCCATCACAGGCTTCCCATGAGTCTCCTTTGGGCATCCACCTGCTATTTGGGGTCCTCAAAAGGATACACGTGGATCCTGCATCTCTGTGGTCCTCCATGAGAGATAGAACAGCTGCTTCACCATGGGCTGCACCATTGGCTGCAGGAGAATCTCACCACCAGTGCCTGGACCACCTCCTGTCCGTTCTTCTGCACTGACCTTGGTGTCTGCAGAGATGTTTCTGTCACAGAATCTTGCTCCTATTTTCACTAGTGGAAACCGTACAGGTATTTTCCCCTTTTCTAAAATACTTTGTCACAGAGTAGCTACTTCCATTGATGATGGGCTCAACTCTGTGGCCCGTCACAGATTCATCTCAGAGCCAGCTAAGATTGGCTCAGATGTGAGAAGCTTCTAGAAGTCACACCTGCAGCTAAAACCTCAACACACAAACCTAATTCAGATTATTTCCAAGATGTAATTATTTTAAATATGTTATTCTTAATTTTTAAGGAAACATGATTAATCACATAAAGATTTAATTGTAATTATATTGAAAGTTCCTTTTTTTTTTATTTCCATGGGGAATAAGATTAGTAGACTTAAAAATCACAAAGCAGAATAAGAAAACAGAAAGTATATGTGAAATATAAACTACAGTGACATTGGAAAGTTGTTTCACTTGTCACTACTCCAGGTGCAGAAGAACACTGACATAGAAAGTAAATTATACTTTTTTTCTTGAGAAAAGTCATCATTCTTTCTAAGACACTGTATTAGAGAAAACTGGCACGCAACTGGAGAACTGCATTCATCTCTGCAGTCCTCAGTATAGGTAGGATATGGACCTGTTGGAAATGGTCCAGAGTAGAACCATGAAAACAGTCAAAGGGCTAGAATATGCCTCCTATGAAAGAAGGCTGAGATTATTGGAGTTATTCAGCCTGGAGAAAATAAAAATCCAAGGACAAATTATTGCAGCCTTCTATTTCTTAAAGAGATCTTATAAAACAGACAGAGACACTTCTTACCATGACTTGTAGTGACAAGACAATGCACAGCAGCTTTAAATTTGTAAGAAAGTAGATTTAGATTGAACCTAAGGAAGACATATTCTATGATAACAGAGAGACACTGTAATATCCCACAACTGGAAGTGTTCAAGACAAGGTTGGAGGGGTCTACGGGCAACTAAGTCTAGGGAAAGAAGTCCATGATCATGGCAGCAGACAGGATTTTTGATGATTCTTTTCAATTCAAACCTTTCTATGATTCTATGACTTTCTATTTGACATACATCTTTCTGTGCTGCTGAAAATCTCCAGCTGATTCTAATTTTCTTCAATGAGTCTACATTTCACATTTGCTTTGAACTCTATAGTCACTTTTGTGACACTTTTCTCCTGCAATTAGAATTAGTCTTTCTCTACCCTATTTTAAAACAAAATATGTTAAACCCAGAAATTTCATCAAATGCCAAAAACCTCAGTCAGCGAATTTACTGCAAGGAGAAATTATTTAGGAAGCTTCATGTTTTCAGTTTGGACTATCCAATCTGACCAGAAATCTTTCCGCTTTTGACTGTTTCTTTCATTTACAATGACAGATTTCTATCTTGGAAAGACAAACTTTTTTTTTTTTTTTTTTTTTTTTTATTTTTTTTTTTAATGAAAAAGTGTTTTCTGTGAAGAAAATTATTGTCTTCCACAAATTTGTGCTGGTGATTTCTGACCCTAGCAATTTCTTCCATGCATAAAGTCTGTCTCTCTTAACTATAACTGAATGCTATTAACCTTCTTCAGCTTTGCCATTTGAACAGTAAAATGAAAACTATAAACCATATTATATCTAAAATTAGGTGAAACTGGTACATATTGTAGGGTGTCATTACATATTAGCTTGAACACTTCATTAAATGCCATCCAGAATATCAATGTCCATTGGAAATGCATTTTTCATACTGCAAATAAATCTGAAAGAACTGATAATGGTTCTCACTTTAAAACACATTGATTATGTCTATCTGGTGACACACTATTCTTTTGTTTGATCTTCTGTCACTCTTTTCATACCTGAAACAACTAGTGCTTCCTAGTTAGGAATTATCTGAAGTCTGAAAAAAGCAGGAAAAATACGTTTTACTTCCATGCTGAGCTTGTGGGAATAGCATAAAAAATTTCTTGTAAATTATTATACTTGTAGCTTCATGGGTGAAATCTGTGTTAAAATAAAAAAAAAATCTGAGTCCAAGAAGATTTATCATTTGCAGATACTCTGGAACTGCGGCTGCATTTTTTGGACAGTTCATCTTCAATTACACTTGAACCAGCCATCTCATAAATATCTTTTCATATTACTTTTTGAAATTTTCCTGCCACTTTCACTTCCTTCTCATTTTGTTCCCTTGTATCCAGGTGTTCACCAATTCATGCTAATTCTCTTTCTCCTCCATTCTGGCAGTTTTATAATATCAGAGTGGTGGTCAACATCTGAAGTACTGAAAACATTCTCTTTTGTCACTGGACATTTTCTTTTCATTCCTAGGTAATCTAAACTACTAGTTACAGTAATCCTTCTGTGATTAGTGCCTTTATGTCACAATAGAGTATACTAGCATTCTTATCTCTAAATTTACAAAAAATCTACTTTCTGATGCTCCTTGAAACCCTTGGGGAAAATATTCTTATTTCCCCAAGGGTTTTGAAGATGCCTCTTCATACAGTATAGTTTGCTAGAAAACTGGATTTGTGCATTGAAAAAAAAGTAGTTATACATCTTCAATTAAACAACAGATCTGTGGCCTTAAGGGAAAAAGATTGGAAAATAAGGCAAGGCAAGAACCCAGCTTCAAAAGCCTACTCTAGATATATTCCACTGACTTCTTTCAGCAGACATAAATATGAAAGCAGGCATTTCTACTTTGTCCTAGCTATGCAGATCATAATAAAAGGATGTGAAATTAAATACAACACATTAGATAGGAACATAAATGTTGAGTTCATTCTCATATTTTCAAAACCAATTAGAGTTTTCCCAAGACATATTATTAAAGCTACTTCAGATATACAAACAGTTCAAGGGAGCTAGTTCACATGAAATCATATGAGTCATGGATTTTATTGAAAGATTTTGCAAAATACCTGTAGGGATTAGTACTTAGCTGCTGACCAGTGGATAAAAATTGTAATTGAATAAGCAAGGACAAGTTTGCAGATGCTCATTAGCAAGAAGTTTTATTTCATGTAGGACCCAACTAAGGTGACCTTTTGTTAAAAAACAGAGCAGAAATAGCTGTCATGAATGCTATGTATTCTCTAGTCACTTTCAGACATTATCTAAGAATGTCTCACAAAGTTATTTCAGAAATTTCTCCTTTAATTGATCATATCTAAAATGTGTAGAATCCCACTGACTGAGGGAAGAAAATAATTCAAATTAGCTTTGTCATTTTTTGTAAGTCAATGAGGTGTGGAAAAAAAAAAATGCTGCTGTATTTTAATGCAAGTTAAATAAGGATCATGGAAAGCAACACTTGACATTAAAAACTGGTTCAAGTGAAGGCCAGTAATAATAGAGAAAGTGAAAAATAACTGCCAGCATGATGTATAAAACTGGAAATATTTGTGCCATTGAAGACATAAATTTGGCACAAAAAACTCTCCAACAAAAACAACAACAAAAACTTTCCCCTCTTTCCCGACCCCGAAAATCTCGACTCCCAACTGACAAAAGCACTCCAAAACCCACCAAAACTCATAAGAAAAGAAGTTGAATGAAAACTCTATGCATCCTACTGACCCCAAATTGTTCATGGAAGAATGAAGTCTCTTTAAAATTATTTTGCAATCAGTAATTGCAAAGGAATTTTTTGACTCTCCCAAACCTTCAAGTTCCAATTGTATTGTAGAGTATGAACCTGAAGTTCCTACTGCAGAACAGTAAATATCTGATAAGGCAGGAACTTCAAAGACTCCAGGAACATATGAAACTTTTTTCTTTTTCTTGTACAAAAAAATTGGAAGAATTTTTTCATTCCTTTGTAAAGAAAGGAAATTTGTTGTCAATTATTATAAGCCTTACAATGATGATTACTCCAGGCATACAATTAGTAGGGATAAATAGACAAGAGCAGCAGAAAATAACTTGCTTTTCAGTAAGGTCTATTGGAAGTTTTCAATTTACTTTTCTACTTCTTACCCGGATTGCCATTGGTATTCTAGCAGTTTATTTAGAGAAATATGAAAAGTTTTTGGACTTTACAGTTATGTGCTCCTTCTATTATCTATGATACAGGTTGCATTAGTCTGTATTTGTATTTTTACAAGTTTATCAGTATGAATGATAAAAACCCATCTTCACTGTATTACGGTTATAAGACTGTAGATTTGGAAAAGCAGCACCAACCTGCAGTTAAGGCTATATTGGCCTATAGTTTTATAGAAAGAATACTACTGCAGACACTGTGTTTGATCATCAGAAATTATTATAGGAATGTGTTACTCGTTTTTTTGGGGTTTCTTTTAATAAAAGATAAATAGGAAATATACAATAAAAATACCTGAAAAATCTCTACATTTCAATTTGCATTGCTGTATATAATCGCATTATCCAAAGGTTCTGATCTGAGGCAACATATTTTTTTCCTAAGAAAATTAAATTTATCCTATACTTAATCTTTATTTTCTGAATATGAGATTACCTTTAAACAAAACAATGAAGAATAGAAGAGTAGCATACTATGGAGTACTTTTCCAAATATAATTTTGCTGAAAAGACAAAAATCTATAAGAGTACAAAACATTGGTTAATATGGAAAAGCACAATCTTTCTCCTTTGAATACAGCCTGAAATTCTACAATCTTTCTTATTTTTCTTTTACAGCTCTCTCGCACAACTTTTTTTAGACAAAAACAAGCTCATTTGTAGATCTCAGACTTCAGAAGATCTTTGTTCTGTGTTATTTTCACCTTTTTCAAGTTTAAAAGGTGAAATTTAAAGTGTTGAACATCAAGCCATACAATTCAAACAGAGGGGTTTTTAGAACAAGAAAGGATCTTTTAATAACTGTCACAGAATGGCAGTTCAGAAGTGTGACTCTCGCTTCCTAGTCAATTGGTCCTTTTTCTCCCCATTTCATATGACATCTCCGTTAAGAGGAAATAATGACTTTGTAAGATGATTCTCTTTGCAAGTAAGATGGGTAAGTCAGTCCTTTCCAATGACAATGTATAGCTCTGATCCACTCCGTAGAATTCTTCATTTTTGAAATGTCTTACTAAATAACTAGATTACAAAGCTGCTACACAAAACCTTTCTCATGCTGAGTTCCTGAGAATATACATGCATTACAAGACCAGTTTTTCTGAGATGATGATAATGTCGTTTTCTATTTTTTTGTTATTGTATGAGGGAAAAGATGTTTTGGTTTCTTGGGCCTTTGTCTTTCGCTCAGATAGTTTGAGCATTTTCAAACATTTGAAACTCAAAACTAAAGATTCCATTGTATCTAGCTGTCCCATAGGACCATTAAGTGAAATATAAATCAGGCACTTATATGTGTTTTAGAGAAGATATTGTAAAACAAAACATTATGGAAATATTGGAGCAAAACACGTGAAAATTGCATGCAGATCTGTGCAGATCAGTGTAGCATAAATAAATTCTTTTTTAAATCTAAGGATATGTAATTTTCTAGACATTCTAGAGCTCTCATTCTAGACATCTCTAGGCACACACTCTTAAAAGATATTCAGGGTTATTTATAATTTTTTTTAACTAGCCAGAAATTTTCCATTGTAATTTATCATTTGGAAAGGTAAATGCAGTTGCTCAAGTAGGTTTTCAACAACATAAAATTAACACTATTGCTAAATATGTGGAACAAAAGATTATGCTTTTAGCATTGAAAGCACCTCCTTCTTCCAAGATTTTAAAAAAAATTTAAAGTTTAGAGTTATTAATTCTTCTTTAAAAGATACTGAATGGCCTCTATTTAGAGCCTATTTTTCCAATCTACTTTAACCCTTATCCTTATCAATATTTTACCAGTAAAATGAAAACATTTTGATCCTTTTCAATTTCTTATTATATACTTTCTTCAGACATTGAATGATTGCTTAGATGGAGATCTCAATGAATATGTCAGGAGAGAGACATAGCATTCATACTCTTTGTGAAAAGTTATTCAGAACTGTAATAAAATATATGGTAAAACAGAAAAGTGAAGTAAAATAAAAAAATCTAAATTAGAAAACAAGAAGGCATAATAGACCAGATTTTTAGGCATTATAGAAGAACACAACTTCCTTACCAAAAGGAAATTACCTTTTCCTCAGGTGCACATACAGTTCACTCTACAATATTTCAAAGTCACAGAACTAGAGAGGGGTTGATGGTCTAGTAACACTCCTGTTTATAGCTGGGCTTCTCACCCGGAAAGTTTAAATATCTCTAAAGAATGGAAACTATACAAGCTCTCTGGGCAATCTGCCTACCTTTGGCCTTCCTCAATATTAAAAAATTAAAAAAAAAAAAATAAAAAAAGAGAAAAAAAGGTGTTTTGTGTTACTAATACAGATTTTTTTGCATTTCAATTTTCACTCATTGACCTTTGTTGTGTAAATGGCATGTTTGACACATGGGAAGCTTCTAGCAGTTTCTCACAAAAGCCACCCCAGCAGCCCCTGACACTACCAAAGCCTTGCTGTGTAAATCAGCTTTCAATGACTGTATTAGTTTTGTGTAGGTCCTACAAATTAATTGTGTTTTTTCACATACAAATCCACACGATTTTTAGAGTTTCGATGATTTGGGAGAATTTCAATAGTCAAGCCCTTGAGGTTGGGATGTTGGGTTTGGGGTGGTTTTTGTGGTTGGGTTTTTTGTTTGTTGGTTCATTGCTTTTTTGTGTTTTTTTTTTTATTTGTTTGTTTGATTGTTTGTTTTGTCCTTCTCAGTTCAATCAGGATAAAACAAATTAATAAAATTTTAGAAGAAAAAGAATATATATAGTGGTCAAGGAAGTTATAACTGGTGTCATGGTGTGAGGTGCCTTCACAACATGACACATTTGTGTCTGGTGTTAAAACCAACAGATATTAAAGTATTTAAACTCTGTTTTCTTTGTGAGGTTTGGAGTTAGCTATACTATGAAACAGCAAAAGTCTCAGTCTCACACTGTCTCTAGATGTAATATCAGCATGTGAAAATAAGATGGAATAAGCAGAGAGGGAAGCCTGTGCCAGAAACTACCAAAAAAAAAAAAAGTGTTGAAGCAAAAAAATTCCGCAAACCAAAAAACATGATAGCCTGCCTCAGATTACAAAGACCATTACCACTGACTTTCACTGTTGATGTCAGCAAAAGCCCTTGAAATAAAGGTGAAAACAGAAGGACTTTGCTCTCATTAAGACAATGTGAAAGGTGATTACCTATACAATAGGGAAATCTCTGAGTTTATTAGCTTCCTTTGTAAATCACCCCTTTAGATCTGTTTGCTTGGCAAGGAATATTTGGAAATGGCATGGATCACTGAAGTATGTCATTAGGATATCTAGCTGTTTAGTAGTTATTCACATCTTTAGATAACCACAAATTATTCAGGATTGTTTAGACTGGCTATGCAGTAACTTCTCCAAATGTTTACTCAGTAAACAGATGATGAATATGCTGATGCCAGACAACAATAACAACCAACCAACCAACCAAATAAAATAAGCATCAATATTGTTATCACAATGTTATTTCCTTCCTATAACCCTTGAGAGTATGAAAATTTCTGAACAAAGATGTAGTCTCCTATAGGTTTAGACAAAAAATTGGGTATTCTTAAATCTAACTGCTACTTTCTAAGCTGTCTAATTATGTGTTATTTTTCAGGGAGGATTGATAAGACATAATTACAGATTTTCAATCAAACTTATAGACAGCAAGCCCCTATAACTCACAAGACAAAATGGTTCAGGCATTGGTGAGTTATACTGCTACTTTATGAGTGGGATTAAAAAAATTATAAATTTAATTATAAATTAAAAATAAGGTATCAGTCACTCCCATTAGAAATCATAAAATAACAGAAAACATACATATTGTATTTTAATAAAGCTATGAGCTATGGATATTTTGTTGCTGAATTTAAATTCATATGTTAAAATGGAGTACATATTCTATCAGGAGTTTTATGGGTGGATGAATGGTTCTTGTTAACATCAATCCTGACTACATTTGTATTAATTTAAAAATTATTAGATGTATTACCTGATTTGAAGTAAAATCTCCAATCTTCTGGTGTTCAAAAGTTCTAACTTGTATTTTATAACTTCCAACTTTTTAACCTAATATCAATTACACAAAACATTTTAATATCACAACTATCCCTGACAAATATATTAATATACCTTAGTATATATATGTGCTTCTATATGTAAACATAGGATATAATATGCAAATATGTATTTTACATTTTAAAAATTGTATTATTACTAGATATACATTCCTTTGATTGAACAATTGCAATTTTTCTGTCTTAAATGAACATTAATAATTCTGAATACCATAATAATATGATATGAAATAAGGTACCATGCTAGTTAGAGTACTTTCCATACAAATTAGTGCTTTTCATATATTTTTTCACTTACTAAAATTGTTTTTGAGTATGAAGCATTAGTATAATAAAAAAAATGTAAAGAAATATCAATCTAAATGAATGCATTTTTTTCTAGTCTAGGGTGACTAAAAATGCCATGTAAAATGGTGTAAAATGACCTTCCCTTCTCTATCCTGGTGTTAATTCATACCAGATTTGGATTGGCAACAGTGTAAACCCACCAACTTCTTTGACTGCATGTGAGAGAAGATGGGAGAAATGTCTACTAGTTAATTGCTCCTTACAAACCACAAATCACAGTCCTAAGCTGCCATTATATTCAGCCACTTGCTGGGCAATCTCTAAGTCTGTTTCTAACTCCTTTAAAGAAGAATAAATCTAGGAGGGAGGTGCAATGCAATACATAATGTCTCTGAGAACTCAGCTAAACTAAAGGAAGGTCATGTCAGAGACAGTCAGTACTAGGGATTTCAGTTTATGTGGGGAGAGGAGGTGCTATACTGTGTATTTTTCTGTGGTAGCCCTGGGCAACAATGAGGCACTCAGCACTTTCCCAAAATAGCTGTCAATGGGCAGGCAAGACCCTGAGATCCTCTATGAACATTAAGCACTCCAGACTGAAGAATTTTGCAAGCGTTTTTGAGGATCAGGTTCCTTTCTTGCTATTATAGATTGTTACATTTGAAGCACAGATTGCCCTTTGGGAATAGACCATGGGCTAAAGTGAGGCTGTTCCAAGAGAGGAACATTTATTTCTGTGAGTTGCCAGAATTCAAGATTAACTTGTGCTTATGTTTTAAAGATTTCAAAATGTGGCACAGCCTTTCTAGAAGAGATAAAAAGAGATAGGTTGTGGCCCATGTGTATGTAGCTGCCATCACATGTTACCTACTTGAATATATGTTTTAGTCATTGATACATTTTAGTTGATTTACTTAAAATATCATGAGCAAAGACTCAGTACAAAAGTATGTCAAGATGTTTATACGTCAAATGTGTCTATATGAAAGTATAATTTAATGCCTGTATCCTGACAAGTTACAAATATTTCTTTCAGTACTGTATTAAGAAAAATACCTACAATTATACCTGTCTCTAAAGAGGAAGATCAAATGTAAAGAGATAATAATGTAAAATCATTAGATTGTGCTGTAAAGATAAAAGAAACTAAAAGATTAAAATTGTTAAAATTGAGAAGTTGAAGTTGGTCAAGCTTTTGTCAATGTTGGTCAATGTGACTAATCAAAAGCCATCTAAAGCCCTTGAACATTTTTATCATAATTAGACACAGGCTAGGTACGCTATATTCTGAAATCAGCCTGACTTCAAATAACCACATTAAAGAATGATTATTTCTGAGATACAATGTGACTTATAGAAAATTTTATGTAATCTTTTCCTTTAAGTTATTCATGTACTATTGAAGAAAATTTAGGAGGATCCTTCCAACTGAAACCAAGGAGTGATGCACTAGTTCTGGAAGTTGAAGCGGAAAACTTCCTTGGAAGAAAATGGTCTTAAGATCTATTTCTAAGCAGTTTTAGAAATATGGCTCATATCTTCTTTGCTTCTTTGCAGTCTTCTCTGCTATAATGATCTGAACTAATATATAAATTTTCAAGGCAATATCTTTAATACATAAGTGTCCTCACTCAAAGCTAGACTCAAACCCATAACTTGGTTTTGGTAAACAAATATTAGGAAAACATTTTTAAGACATTTGTTTGTTCCTGGCATATACTTGACTTACATAAGAAATTAAGGCCCTAAAAGATACAGATCTTTAAAAATATATCCCTATGGCTCATCCAGTAAACAACAATATATATTCAATATAATATTTTGGCATTATTTGTTATCTGGGACATCCAAGCACTAAGTTTGTCATCCTGAAATGTCTTTGCCTTCTTGGTCAACTCATACTTTTTGATGAGAAGGTCTCCATTTAAATTGCTACTTTTCTGTGTCTATGTACTAATCTCTAAATCATATAGTACTGCTGAATGTCCTCAGTCCTTCATATTAGAGACCATTTGTCACAAAATATTTAAAATCAAGACTTTAATATCCTTAGGGACATTTCCTTCCCCAATATACCATTGAAAGCTTTTAAGGTTTGTGAGTGTACACTTTGCACATTAAATTGACCATCCTTCTATGTGGAGTAAGTATTTCCTAAAAAGATGTATGATGTCTTTAATGTGTGAAGGACAATATCCCTGGAGGGGAAGGAAAAGAACATTAAAGATTACAGATTATGATTCATGGATTATACTGAGATTTTGTCCATGTTTCTTTTTATTATTGTAAGTCAAATTTTTTTACCATATCAGGTAGTAATAGCTTGTGCATGAATTCTGTGTTTTAGTTTAAACACATTGAAAGGGACAGTAAACACATCTATAATAATCAGTGGCTAAGACAAACTATCTCTGCAAGAAGAACATTGCAAAAACAAGGACTTTCATATTGCTGTGCAAAAGCGTGCAGCTTTCTAAGTTTAAAGGAATGAAAACGTTTTTTGTCACACCTCTCCATGCGAGACACAGTTTGGGGAACATGGCAAGTCATCAAGCATAGATTGTGTCACTTATGTTACTCTTCTAATAATGCATTGAAGGATCTCTGCCCTGTGCTTGTGATAATTTGCAGTAAAAGGCACAGAGTCTGACAAATACAGACTTAACCAGGGATAATTTTTTTCCTAAACATTTTACACATTGTCCTTTTGAAAGAGAAATCAGTGTTCTTGCAGTAAAATGAAGATTGTCTCTAGCTGAAAAGCTGGAGATCATTCAAGAGCAGTGCAACTAGCTTTCTGGAACACTACTATTAGAAATTTGCCTTATATAGGTTGCCCCTCAAGCTGCTTGGAATATGTTACATAATTTCAAGGGAAAAAGATAAGTAGCTATATTTTCCCATAAAAGTTATTTATTTTTAGTTAGCTGAGACATGGAAAAAAAGTTAATATTGAAAATACAAATTTTTATTATTTATTTTCTGTCATAATATTTTGAAAGAAATTTCAGTAATCAGAATGGCAGTGCAAATTTGATAATAGATTTATTACAGTTTGATAATTGATTTATTAGTTTAGAGTAAAAAATATTTCTGATCAAACAATAATGCATTTAGAAGATAAAATCTTATACTTCCATTTTACTTTGCAAAGTATTGCTTAGTTTTTCCACATGCTCCCAATCTGTTGCAATTACATTTTAACAACTAATCCACAAGAACAGAGTCATCACATTATTTGTTAAGTTCTCTGATTAAAGAAAAAACCTTAAGCAAGAAGACAAGTGTTTAGTGTGAGTCAAACTATAGTCTTAACAACCTGAGAATTATTAATTTAGTAATGATACCATGAGTTGTAGTCAACATTCCAATTATAGAATCTCATTTATTCTTTACACTATTTCTCTGTGTCATGATGTCAATGGGCAATCAGTCTTTTTCAGGAAGAGGTACGGGATGCAGAAGGTAAGATCAGTGCATTTCAGAAATGCGAGTTCTCTCCTGGGGGAGTGTGATGCTGGTGGGGTGTCTTCTTCCTCTTCTTTTTGGGATTACTTCATGTGTTTCCCAACACAGTCTGCTTACCAGGAATTTCTTCAATGGTTCTCAGTTCCACATTATATTCAAATCTGATTGTGAAGGAGACTTACTATTTTGGATTTTTTCTTACATTTAAAGTTGGTTGCATACAGATCCAAAGGTTATTCTCCTTTAATAAATCACTAATTACCATCTGTGCCTTGGGCTCATAGGCCTGCTGTTTCTGCTAGTATTTCCAAACCTTAGCTTTCAGCTCCTGCTTGCATTTTGAGATGCCTGTTACCATGCATTTTCTCTTTAACAATCCTAAGATGTGGCATCTCAGATATCAGTTTCAATATAAAATCTTTTATGACAATTCTGTTTTAATTTAGTGTAAATTGACAGTAAATATATCTTGGATTTATAATATTTTATTTCAGAATAATTTTTTTTAATAACAGATTAACACTGGAGAACAGATTTTACCGGATAGATAAATCATTATTACTTTTATGCTGACTGAAATTTGGTTCAGAATCTTATTACACATTTGGCATTTTACTGTCTTGATAAAGTGTCAGTCTCATTTAAGGTTGTCCTATTGGTCAGTATATTTTAAAAAAGTTTAAACACCAAAACCAAAACCAAACTGGAGAAAATGAAAATGCAATTAAAAGCAAATTTTAAAAAATAAAAATATTTTAAAACCACTTTCTTTTTTTTCCATTGTGAGATCATAGGTCCTGTCAAAACCTTAGCTGAGGAATGTTTTAATTCCTTTGAAGCATCAACATTTCAATATTTCTGTCTTTGACCTAAAGGAAATTTGAAAATATATTTCTCAGATTATCCGTTTAAGTGTTTAAAGAAGTATTGATTTTTCTGGATAACTTTTCACTGTACATATCCTATGCAGAATTAAGGATTGAATCTAACTTGTTTTATGTGCAGTCAGAAGAAAAGCATGGAAATAAGGTCTCAAAGCATGTGTTAAAAACATAAGAAACCCCACAGCTCTAAAAATGGAAGTGAGACCATTATTTTTGCACTGACTTAAATATCTTTCTACTGATCTGTATTAAAATTCTCTTCACTTATAGGTGATAATCAGATTCTTCAGCTGCTTTCTGTATGTTTGTGTATCATTTCTTTCTGTTTGTAACTCAGTGTGTTACTTGTCTCTTTACATAATCTTAACTATCTAAATTTTCACTAACCTACATGTAATCTTGCCTAGACAATAATTTTACATTAATTCATGCTAATGTATTCATATGCAGAACTTGAATTTAGAGGGATTTGAACTGTTATACTAATTATATGGGACTTGGATCCTAAATCATGAACTGTTCACATTCTGTACTTAGATTATTTGCATACCATGTCTATGTAAATGCTGTGGGTTTAGAGCAGCACAAAAAAGGCCTAAGACTTTTTTAAATAAGGTGACTTCTTCCTTCTTTAAATATAAAAAATATAATTAATATAATTATTATTCCTGCTTAATCATATGAAAATATTAATGTCATTTAGTGTTAATAATATGGGCTCAGTAGACTCATATAATTGCCTTAGTCACAGCTTTTTCCCCCCAGAGGTAATTAAAATTGGATTGGTTGTAATTTGCTCACAATAGTAAGATTCAACCTGGAGTAGATTAGAAGAGCCCTCTTTTAAATACAACCCAACTGTCACAGACATGAATGAAATTTAAATATAGGCTTCCACATGGTCTTGATATTGTAAGAATGTGTGGTTAATTTATTCTTTGATTGGTGCATAGGATGACCAGTAATTAAAAAATCTTGGCCATATGGCTGGGATTTAAAGTTTATAATATAAGTCAACTTGTGAAGTAAATGAGAAAAGGACTTTTCAGGCTGAATAAAAGGTGTCTGTTTTATCTACTCTGTGAAGCTGGAAGCATCAACTATCATTAGCAATTCCTCTTTGTCAGAACTTTTGATGTCTAAAAAGATCTCTTACCCTTGTAGTGGAATCTGAAAATAAGCAAAAGTCAAAAAATATTTTGTAGAAAATATAATTTACATTAGCAAAACATTTAAAATTAAAATCTCCCCCTGAATTAGAACACAAGACTATTAACCATTCTACTGCTTCAATGGAACTACACATATTAAAATATTAGAATGAAGCTATCATATAGTATTTTTTTAAAATTCTATCATAGTTAAGTGCTTTGACACTACTAAAAACCACAGTGGCAGGATTTCAGTAATTTAGTGTGGTACTCAAATGAGGCAGCATCTGGACAAAAGGCAGAATACGTGCATTTCACATTTGTTCATCACTTAGTGCTTATCAAAGCCTTGAAGAACAATATTAAATATCTGTTATTTTATAAATTTTCATCAGCAACAAGTCCAATACTATCTTTAATTTTAGCATTCTCAACGAGAAATAAGAAAGTAATAAATCATTCATTCATTAAAATTCTATAAATTCAGACTAAATAATACTTTAACTCTCTTGGATAAATGAGCCAGATAATCACATATTTGAGAGGAAAAAATGACTCTAAAACTGTGAATAAGGAAATACATATCATTGCCATGCTGAAGAACTTAACCAGGAAAGACAGCTGTAAATATAGATACTTCATTTTTTTGAATGATGAAAGAAACATAATTTCTCATTATCATAATCATGATTTAGGTAAAAAAGACTAGATATAGCTTAGCTATACAATGAGGAAGGGAATGTATCCATTTTGACAAACCTGTAAAAAGAAATACCAGCAATTGTGCAAAGCATTTGACACTTGTCTCAGAAAACATCCGTGTTTCTAAGCTGGAGACACATAGATTTAATGGGTTGACCAACCATCAGTGGATAAAACACTGTATAGATCACCATATTCAAAGAGTTGCGGTCAACAAGCCAATACCCAGCTGGAGAGCAGTGACAAGTGATGTTCTTCATCAGTATAGGGACCAGCACTTTTTAATATCTTTGCTGTCAACACACCCTAATCAACTTTGCTAGTGACACCAAGCTGTTAGGCACAGTCAGAATACAGGAGGGCAGTGATGCCATCCATAGGGACCTTGACAACCTTGAGAGGTGGGCTTGTGTGAAACTCATGAAGTTCATCAAGACCAAGGGATAAGTCCTGAACCTGGGTTAGGGCAAACCCAAGCACAAATACAGGCTGGGTGAACAATGGATAGAGAGCTGCCCTGGGAAAAAGCACTTGGCCAGCCATGCTCATGAACAAGAAGCTCCACATCACCCAGCAATGTGAGCTCACAGCCTTAAATGCCAATTGCATCCTGAGCAGCATGAAGGGAAAAATTGCCAGCAGGTCAAGGGAGATGATTCTGCCCCTCTACTCCACTGTTCTTAGACTCCCACCTGAAGCCCTCAACATAAGAAATATATCGACCTGTTGGAGTGAGTCCATAGGAGAGCCACTAAGATCACAGGGCTGGATCACCTCTTCTATGAAAACAGATTAAGGCAGCTGAGATTCTTCAGCATGGTGAAGAGAAGGCTTTGGGGAGACCTTTTAACAACCTTCCAGTACCTTATGAGGGCTTGTAAGAAGGTTGGAGAGGGACTTTTCACAAGGGCAGGTAGTATATGACAAAGCGGAGTGGTATTAGGCTGAAGGACAGGAGGTTTAGATTAGATACTAGGAAGAAATTCTTTATTGTGACGGTGGTGAGGAAATGGAGCAGGTTGACCATTAAGTTTGTGAGGTCCTCTCTCCTGGAGGTGGTCAAGACTAGGCTGGATGAGACTCTGAGAAACCTAGTCTAGTGGAAGGGAGGTTGGAACAAGATGATCTTCAAAATCATTCTATGATTTTATGATCTAAAACTTACTAAACACTTTCTCATTAAGGGAAAGACAAGGGGGGAAAGTATTTATACATATACATATGTACTTGTATAAATGTTCCTACTGGTACCTGGAACATAGGTGATAGATACATACACATACATACCCATATAATGTACATATACCTAATGTATAAAAACATATGGACATATGTAATAAAAATTGCACATATACATGTGTATGTACAGATGTACATGGAAGTATATGTATATGTATATGTATATGTATATGTATATGTATGTGTATGTGTATGTATTTATTTGCATTGCATATGTATGTATGTATAGTTTTGTATGTACACACATTGCCTTAATGCTCTTCTTTTTCAGGATAAGAAACTTATTATTTTGTTATTTCACTATTTAGTGAATAGAATAAACCACTATATGTCTAAGGACTCAGATCTCATTTTCCACAGTGCCATAGTTTTCTTTGGTTGGATGTTTATGGGGTATGTTGGTTTCTTTGTTTTCTTTTGTTCTTGTTGCTTTAAATTCCATTTTGTTGTACAGCTATAGCATAACTGTGTTTTGCTTCACAAGCTTTTTAAAAATATCTTTAACTTAACACTTGTTTTGCATTACTGTTTATTGGCATAGACTGTTAGGAAAGCCCTTTCTTCTCAGGATAAAATTGAATAACCATTTAAAAATACATGCAATATAATTTATTGCTGCAGACTTAAAGATGTTGTGTCTTGTGATTTTACTCTTTTCCCACCCTCCAATCCTTCTTGGTGCAGTCATTCTGATATGGTGACCTATCTATACTTAACACAAAAGCTTGTTCCTGCCTGCTCCCAGATCATTCTTTGAGAAACTGATCATTAATATAATCACATTTTCTTCCTTTCAGGTTTTGGATAATAGGTTTAAGAGCAAATAAAATACTCTGCAATAGTCATGAATGGAATATTGTCTGTAAAATATTGCATATATATGTGCAAGTTACTGTGGTGTTCATATACTGGTGAGCCTTGTTTACTTGTTAATTTATTTCTTCATAGTAGGGTATACACATCTTCCACCACAGTTGAGTGTTTAGTGGTTAGGTCAATGTCTGTTCACACAGTATATCTTGATTCCAGCCCAGATTCAAATGGATATTACACCCTGAGAGTTCTTATATGGTAGAAAATAAGGTGTTTCAACCTTTACATACAACACTTCTGACTACATGTTTATTTAATAAGCAGCTATCTAGGTATTAAATTTGGACCTAGTGGAGACTTCTCTGCATGAAGAAACTTGATATTGAAATTGCAAGAAGTGGGTCTTTATAAAGCTGGTTTCCCATAGCAAATTTTTAACAGAGTAAACAGACCACACTGCATTTTCCCCAGCACAGGAGTAACTACAATTCCTTCTGTAGCAAGAATAGATTAAGACATTTTACTTTTGAGAAACAAGAGCACCTATGACTGTGAACTGGCAGTTCTGAATGTACTTTTACCTCGGTGATTAGCTCTTTCTTCTACAATACTGAGGAGGCAAAATAACAGCATCTTCCTAAATACCTGATAACTCTGAAACCTTTCAAACTTCAATCAAAATTCAGATTTTGTGGACTTGTAGACTTGGATGTTTTGTTGACTTCTTTTTCACTGTAACTCAAACTGATGTTGGTTTCTGAAAGCTTTCTTAACTTTCCACAAGCTCTGTAAAAGAAGTTGACATTAAAGCCAATGAATTTCCACAAGTCAGCTACTGAGACAGTAACACTGCTAGTGACAGAAGACGCTGATTTTCTCTATGAGCTTTAGGATCAATAACACCAAAAATATTTGGCAATTAAATTATGCTAAACAAAGCAGTACAGTGCACATTGCTAGGCATCTTGATAGCTTTAGAGGCATGTTAAACATGTGATAAACTCAAAAGAAGAACAGTAGAAAGTCATTCATTAAATCTCCATCAAAAACTCATACTTGAAAGACTACAAGTTAAGTTTTCTCTTGTTTATTAAGATGCTTGAGGGGATCATTAAGAATAGGATTTCTCCTAAAGAGAGAGATCAATAAGAGTTGGTCTGGCATAAGATATAAACTTATTAGACCACAAGTACTTTTTTCCTCTGCAAGTGTTTGCTGAGAGAATTATTCACTGTATACGACACCATAGTGACTCCAAAAAATTTAAAGGGTCTAAACACTGAAAATTACCAGACAGAATAACAAGATGGTATTTTTTCTATCCTGTCCTAATGCTTCACGTGTCATTTTTCTTTTCATAAAATGTCCATTGTATATAAAAATTATCTTTGTATGTAAACCTAAACAATACATAAATCCAGAAATTTCTCTTTCTAAAGAAAGAATCAGGATAGAACAACCAATAATTTCCTACATAATAGTTTCTGAATGAAATTTATTTTCCATATAATAATCAAATATTTCCATATGAAAAATAGGATTTTCATCAATTTGCTGGATGGAACAAGTGCTGTATGTGTACATTGGTAAAAGGTCAAGTTTTCAAATCTCTCTGGTATTCAGCACAGTTTTGCTTTCCCATTCCCCTACCAACTCCTCACCATCCAAATAGTATTTTTTAAAAAGTTAAGAACATTTTACGTTTGACAAGACAATCTGTCTCTAACTTGGAACTAGAGCTAGCTAGTTTTTCTGGTTTATTTTCCCAAATAGTTCAGCCTGACACAGTCAGGAAGCAAAGAAATTTTCACATCAAGTGATTAAAGCTTAGAAAAATTGGAAAGAGTAAGAAACAGGATTTTTTCATGGAAAGCATTAGGTAATTCAGAGATATATATTAGTGACAGTTCTCTCATATTAAAGTGTTTATTTTGTCTCAGATTAAATATTTTTAAGTTTCTTCTGAACAGTTTTATTAGATGACAGAAAACTTTTGTGTCAGAGAACTATTATTTCTTTTGAAAAGTTTCATGCTTTATATATAGTAATCAAAAGCAAGGTTCTTTCTACATTTCAGTGTTACTTCTAAAGCAAAGATTATGCCAGTGGGCCATATAATGTGAATTTCTTGTGGTTTTACTGTCAATGTGACTTCAAAGACTGTTTACATGCAGGTCATTGGGTGACACTAAGTATCTTTCAAATGGTAGCTAAGAAGTATTTTCCTGAGAAAGTACTGCTATTGGATATTGGAATGCTCTCCCCTGCCAAAAGACACACATATTCCTAACTATTCACACACCTCCTGCAAAAAGACCACAGTGAAATAGACAAATAAGAGGTGTAAAAAATTTGGGCAGATTCTTTAAATGATTATCAGTTTAAATTTGAAATTTTACTAGGATTTTCACAGATACTTGGGATATCCTGGGATGGAAAACTATGTTCATGTCTGCTCTGGTTTAGCACACTTGGTTTTTTTTTTCATGCACTCTGTAGAGGGAAATATATTTTATGCTACCCTAGTCTCCATCAAAAAAATGCTCATCACTTTAGTTTACAAAAAAAATATTTGCGTGGATGATACATAGTAATCTGGTTTTATTGACAAGGTGGTGTTCAAGGAATAGATAATCTTGGAGGCCTTCTGAACTTTAATGATTCTATGAATGAGATCAGTGATTAGTCCCTGATTGGCCAACTTTTAAACTTGCATTATACATGACCATGATGAAAATTCTTTACAGTTTATGTAATTTCCTTTCTAGACTTCAAGAATACTTGGGGTCAGACTATACTGTGATACTCGGTATTAATAGAGATTTTGACATACCCAAGGAACATCATCAAAATAAAAGGATTTTCCTTCAGTATTTTCAGCAGATTGCTGTTCATTTTTTGCAATGGGAATGAAATTTAATATTCATTTTTATCATGTTACTAGCTTTCCTTTAAATAAAAAATCTTGATTTTATTTGCGACTGATTGGACTGATTTTTCTTTTATCTTCAGAAAGGCCTTGGAGAGAGCCCTAAACAAACAAAAGCAGTGGACAATCACCAGCTGTATGAAGTTTGACAAAAACAAGAGCCAGATTCTGCACCTGGGATGAAGAAATCCTGGATGTATGGACAGACTGATGAATGAGAGGCTGAAGAGCAGCCTTGCAAAATGGGACCTGGGGGTCCTGGTCAGTGGGAAAGGTGAACACAGGTCAGCAGTGCCCTGGTAGCCAGGAGGTCCAGCCCTGTCCTGGGGGGCATCAGGCACAGCATTGGCCAGCCAGGCAAGGGAGGAGATTCTCCTGCCCTGCTCTGAGCTGGAGCAGCCTCAAGTTGAGTGCTGGGGGCAGTTTTGGGCACTAAAATAAAGATATAAAGCTATTTAAAAATGCCTGGAAAAGGGCTATGAAGGGGATGAAGGTCTGTAAGGGAAGCCATACGAAGGACTGAGGACAACCCTCATCACGACGCCCAATTTCCTCATGAAGGGAAGAAGAAGGGCCTGTACTGGTCTCCTCTCCTTGGTGATTGGTGATAGGACTGAAGAGTCCTATCATGACATTAGTGGAGGTTTAGGTTGGATATTAGGAAAAAGTTCTACACTCAAGGAGTGGTTAGGCACTGGAGCAGGCTCCCCAGGGAAGTGGTCACCGCTCCAAACTGAGAAAGGTCAAGAAGTGTTTGCTCAATTCTCTCAGGCTTCTTGGGGTGGTAATGTGCAGAGCCAGGAACTAGACTTTAGTAATTCTTGTAGGCCCCTTCCACCTCAGAATATTCTGTGATTTTATGGTCTTAAGACTTCTCTTCTACAGGAGCAAAAAACAAAAAAAAAAAAAAAAATTTGCTGCACACAAGGAAGTGAGAACTCATCTCTTAGACAGAGTAAGATAATAGTTTAAAGGAATTAAACAATCCCTGCACTGATTATTTTAGATAGTGTTTTAAAATGTAATGTCTGCCATTATCTTTATGTGTCTGTATTGTTTGTGATAAGCAAAAATTCACCAGTAAATCACAAAATCTTAAAATATTACCACTTTTATTTAACACACCCATATTTTCTTATTTCACAGCAGTTGTCTTTCAACTGAAATTGAACATCTCACTTTTTTAACACAAGCTAAAATAACCACAGGAAATAGGTAGGTCAAATTTTTTCACTTGTGACAGTACGATACATAGTTTTCAACATTCTCTCAAGGGGAAGTGGAGGGGCAGGTACCAATCTCTTTACTCTTGTAACTTGTCACAGGACTGGAGAAAACAGCACAAAGCTGATTTGGGGGAGGTTTAGGTTGGATATCAGGGCTAGACACTGACAGTACTCTCAGGCTGATGGTGTGACTCTTGGGGATGGTGCTGTGCAGGGAGAGATCCAATGATCCTTGTGGGTCCCTTCCAACTCTGCAACTATGATTTGACTATATGTTTTCTGAATTTTATGAAGAATTCAGCAGCACCAGGAAACCTCCATGCTTTTTTATTTAAAATTGTTCAGTAAAGCTTCCTGGTTAAATTTTTAGGTTATGTGAAAGCTTGAGCAAGAATTTGCTCAGAAACTGCATCCGAGTAGTGTTTTTCCCTGGAAACACAGTTAACAGGTGTATCTTTTAGTCTACTTTACTCTCTTTCCTTGTCATTCTCAGGAAGTAAAAATGGATTGTTCTATCACTATGGTACATTCCACCAACAAATTGCTGTTCTTCAACTGAGTATTAAAACAGATGTTATAAAGCAACTCAGAAGGATGACAGTGGTAATTAAGGTTTTGCCCATTGCCTACCCACTCTCCACAAAGAGAAGAGTATAGACAGGTAATTGGTTCCCGACTCAAAGTCTCACTTTTAACAATTTGCTTCCTGCATTTCCTATCCCATACTTAAAACAGGTATTTTTTAAATTCCTTGACATGTGATTCACCTCTTAAGAACAAAAATTTTTAGTTTTTGTGTGTTTTAAATGATTTTTCAAGGTACAATGAAATAAGAAACAAAAGTGGGATGAGGGGTAAAGACTGCCTATTTTCTGTGAGTTGTGGCTTTATGGGGAGAGGCAAAAGAGTGAACAGGAGGTAGTAAAATTATGGGATCATTTCTGTTAAATGCAATTCAATTGAGCAAGACCAAGTGCAGTATCACAATATAGCAGAGCTGCAGAGCTGAATCAGTTTCTTTCAGTTAATGAGCTTAATTTTTTTGTAGATTTTGAGGTTATCAGACATAGCCATTTATCTGCTGAGCAGTGCTTGAAATTATTTAAATTTGCCATGTGGAAACAGCCAGTACAAAAGTATACGGTGTATATAGTTTGCTGAAGAGCATATGTATGAAACCCATTATTAACACATTGAAAAGAATTGTTGTAGAACAAATTGTGGGCATATCCTAAAAAAATACATAGATGGAATTTTTTTCATCCCTATACAAAATGTGATGAAAGAAGGCATATGAGCTGTGTGAAAATATCCACTCTTATACATCTTGTTGCAAATCATCTGAGAGCTAGGTGTTCCGGCACTTTTGAATTGGAAAAATATATGAGCTGTAACATGCTTTAGTTTATATCACCAACAAGCTTGAGAGAATAAGTCCCTCTGGGCTTCTTTGTTGCAGATCAGAAGGTGTCATTTAATAGCTGACTTTTACCTTCAAATTGAAAATGAGAAGGAAAAAGACAGATTACATCAGTGAGAAAAACAAAGGTAAAAGATGTGGTGTGTACTTCATTGTTCTTCTTATATTACTTCAGCACCCTAAGGTATTAATAAGAAGAGGTTCTCGTTCTGCCTGCTCTGTGCAAACAACTTAGGAAGTGTCCACACAACCTATGGAAGTTTCCACAAAGTTTCTTTGGGCCTTCTCTCATTCTTTGACTCTCATTGTTTCTCTCTTACGCTTTCTTTGTTAAACATATTTACTTAAAATACCTAATAAATATTGGTTAGGGGTTTTTTTTCGTATCTTCTTACTGAGAACAGATTTTAGCAAGGAGAATAATTATATAGCTGAAATTCTGCTAATCAGTCTTCAAGAATTCTTTGTGGCTTGAACTCCTATCTGTTAAGACAGCAATTAAGTAAAACAGGTCATTTCAGGCTTCAAGAAAGCTAAAGAAGGAAATCCCAAAGAAGTTTCCATTTCACACTAATTTGCATAACTGACTAGGTGAATTCCAGGAATTGCCCTTAGGATTTTTTCCCAAAGGATTTTCTAACTCCAATCTACTGGAATGAATACTGACTCAGCTTTACTTATTAATTCCTTATTTTCAATAATTTAAATTTAAAATTATTGAAGAAAACAGTCATGTAGGCTCTCTTTAAAATCAATAGAGAGAAATGGGCTTTTCATGTGCTCTGTTCTAGTTAGTGGTCTAAAGTCCATTTATTGGCAACAAAGAGAAACAGGCACTTCAGGACTGCAATTCATTTAATCCTGATGTAGATATTTGACAAAGATAAATTACTTCCTCATACTGTGTTACTCTATACTTAGAGTTGTATTACTCTATCCTAACTAAAAAGAGGTACTGCTTTCAGCTGCAGGTATCAAATTTGAAGATTTTGAACTTTAGGAGATATCAAGACCTTTTAGTTTTGTGAATCATAGTAAAATATTCTTACAGTTAACCTACTTCCACAAAACATATTACAGTTTTTCTTGTTTCACAGAAAATATTTTCTTAAATGATACTGCTGTTGGTAGAGAAAAGGATGAAGATTTCATGAATGTTTTGCAATATAGGCAGTTGTTACAAGCATTAAATCCTATATATATATATCTAATAAAAGTCTCACATGGCAAGCTCACTACTGAAGAACGTCTCCCTTCAGCATTTTCTCCCCATGTTTCTCTCTGTGAAAGTGTATTCAGCTTCTGTGCTTAATTGATTTCTACTAAAGACAGAGGGAACACAGCAGAAACTTGTGGATTTCTTCAAGGTGTTTTCATTTCTCTTGCAGAAATAATTCAAGTGTAGAAATATAACTGCGGCCTATGATAATTTTTTCAATGTTCATACTCTGGTTTAACTAGCTCTTTTATTTCTTTTCTGGTATCAATTTACCTATCAGAGCAAAGCCGTCATAGTGCCAACTCTTCAGAGTACCAATAAAGTACAAAACATGAGCAGTATTTCATGGAGGTAGTGAAGATATACTGCAGTTTTGACTTAAAAGATGACAGCAATGTTTCTGTGTAGTCACTTGAAATGACTTTAGTGTTTCCTGTGAAAATTAAAATTTCAATAAAAATGTATTACTAACTTCAAATAAACATTCTATGATGTGTGGATATTTCCAGTATTTTTTAAGGAAAAAAATATATATTGAAGCAGAAGGATGGCACAGAAGAAAATTAGACAAATTAATTTTATAACAACATAGATAATTTTAGAATTCATCATCACATAAAATTTGTGATTAATCTTGAAATTCAGATTTTTTTTCAATGTATTTTATTATAATATTTAAGAATTCAGTGTTTGTATAATTTGTATAATTTGCCTTCCAGTTTCTTCAAGAAAATAACACTTCTCAAATGGTCGGGTGTCTTCTGTCTCACAATACATTTACTGTCTTTCTCTAAGTCATGCAAGTTTTAATATCACTATTTTATATAAAGATATTCTTCTCCCTAGTATGCAAATGATTTATTTCTTGAGAAAGGTGTCCAGGAATAGCCTGCAGGCTATAGATGTTATGTCTAAGATTTTCTGCTTTGACTTTTAGCTTTTTAAGAGTATTTTCTCAAAGACTTAAAGTCTGTACTTTTAAATTTCAGCATCTCTTTCCTGAACCCTTGAGTAGTCACAACACATCAAGGGTTTTTTGTGTTTTTAAGAGAGGATGATTACAGCACTATAAAACAATGAGATTTATTGAATGTAGTTCCTGAATACACCCACATTGTTTCCAGCTCATTATTTGTAGAATACAAACTTCTCTGTTCCCTCTCCTTAAGCATTCCCATTAAATTTCTGTGCTTTCTTTTTCCACTGGATTTCTCTATCAAATTTGCATTGGCCACTTTGGGAAAATACTAACTCTATTAAAGAATTTCGTTTTGGAGACAAAATAACAGATTGTGATGAGTCATATCAGCTGTTTGTGCATTTGTTGTGCCATTTCCACCAAAATGGACTTCATTAGAGAAGTTATACTATTTCAGATTTTTAGGCTAATCCAGTTTGTTTTGACAGACATGGGTTTTTAAGTGATATATAAGCAATGCAGATCACAGATTGGAAGACGGAACAGATAAGAAGACAAATCAGATCCTGAGTAACAACTGGGGAATTAACTGTTTCAAATATGGATGTTCAGTTACTGTCTTAAGTTAGAAAAAGTAACAATCAATTCCAGGGAGAACAAAGAATTTTTTTTCATCAATTACATTTGCCTGTAACAATTTCTGTATCTTCGACATGGTTTCCAGTACATATCCATTCAATTTTTTTCTCTCTAAGCAGTCATTTTCTAAGTTTTTTTTTTCAGCTAGACTAAGGATTTTCAGCTATAATTTCATTGAGCACTGCGCTTGAAATGGGAGCATAGTCTCAGCCCACTGCCTCAACATAGAGGCTGCCCCACCACACAGCAAGTAGGGCCATACCAGACAGCAGCAATCAGACAGGTCCAAGGTCTGACTAAGGGTGAACAGCCAGACAGATGCCAGCCCAGGCAGGGCTCTGGGGATCAAAGCAACTCTTAAGTGCCAGGGAAGGTTTATCACATAGCTCTGTCTCACAATTCCACTGCTGTAAAAGAAGTCTCATCCAAAATTAACAAGCTTCACTGTGTCAGAGGGGACCTTAAGTTTAGGTAGTCACACTCTCAGTGTGTGGAGGACATTGTAGGGGTTATTCATATAAACAAAGCTCTGACACTGATAATTTTAAAACATTCCAGTACTCTTCTCAGGAGCTGCCTGTTTTCTGGAGTCCTCTCCTTAACCCTCCCTGGGGCACACTACATGTGTATGTATATAGATACAATGGAATGTATTGATAAATGGAGACAGTATATTACTAAGGAAAGCTGTATCTGCAAGATGTTTCATGAAAAAAATAAAACAGATTATAGCATTTGTATATTTTCTTCTTATTTTCCTATAAGCTGCTCATTTTTTCCAGAAGATTAACTTTTCTTACATAAAAAAAAGTTGCAGCCATTGACAGTCATGGCATTTCCTAGGTCAAATACCAAAATTTCTGGAATAGCAATGCCAGTAGGTTAAAAAGGTTATAACTCTGGGTGACTTTGGTAAGAAACCCGAAGATGTGATTTTTTTATGAACAAAATACAATGAACACCTCAGTTAGATGTCACTTTTCATAAATCTTCATTGCCTCACAGACAAAGTTAACAAACAAAATTAACTAACAAAGTTGACTAACAAAATTAACAAACTGAAGCATCTTAATTCAAATTAAAGAAAAGGAACTTTTTTATGTACAGACATTTAGAGAGTATCAGCTGAAAATTTATTTCCACAGAAAAGATACAAATGAGAGAAGGCATATGTAGGACACACATACTAAACTTCTCATTAGATGATTTCCACTGTCACAATAATGTGGAACCAATGGGTATCTCTTGCATTTTCCTGAAGGCATGAAATCTTCAAATATAATAACACTTCAACCAAATATAATAACACTTCAACCAAGAACGCATCTTAATGAATGGCCTTTGATGTCATAGGAGGGGGAATTTTAAATGCTTGATGCAAAACATTATTAGGACAAGATTTTAGCACAAGTTTCTAACTATACCTGAGTGACATTCACAGCATTTACTGGGAATTGACACCATTTTTTCACAGCATTTTTTGCAATGGCATAAGTGTAGATATACTGTTGAGAGCTTTGTGCTAAAATACGGCACATCTAAAAATTTCTAGTTCAGATACATTATTTTGAGGCCTTTCCTCCACATCAGGAAACAAACAAGAATGGGTCTATCCCAGCCACAACCACTCTTAGCTGCAGAAGCAACTTCTGTTTTTACATCCATGAGTGTATATGTACATATATGAGTCTACATACAAATATTACAAAAACATTTCCTCAGAAGCATATGACAATAATAGTGGTTACACCTTGTCCTTTACACACTACGTTGAAGAAAACAGGGCATGATTGGACTGAAAGCACTGTTCATATAAGTTAAAATGTCTGTGTGCAAAGTGGATGCTTATGTTAAATCAGCACTTAAACATCGCGGGCTATCAGAGAACCAGCTGAAGGTGTTTGGTTACTGCTGTTTTTGTCAAATCTGTTGTTCCACGATAAACGTTTTAGCTTCTACTTAAACAGAGCATGCCCCGCAAACTTCTAAATTATTGTAAATTAAAAACATGTAATAATACTCCTGAAATAATATATATCTTTAAGTCTTGTACATTTGATGCCTAGCTGGGTCCAGATTGATTGTTTACAAGGATTAATTTTAATCTTCATGGCTGCAAATCTTTATTGCTCATCCATGCAATTAGAAAGAAAAAGAATATCTCTATTACAATAACTTCTTTACTGCAAAGTATAGTTACAACCCCAAAAGTTAACTGCTCTTCTGGAAGCAAACTACCTTCCTCTGGATCTACCCAGCATGTACCAAGGCCAGACAATGATCTGATCTATTGAGAAGTTTGGTCAGCAAGAGTATTTCTTTCCAACTATTCATCTTATGTAGCTGTTAACTATCCCTTAAACACAAAGCTCATTGTCAGAATGTTTAAGTAGGTTATGCCAACTGCCCCTTAAATTCCAACGAGCATAAATTATGCCCTTTTAAAGAAAAAACTCAAAATATTGGTAGGGTTGATTCTGTTTTCTTCAATCACAGAAAGACACCAATATACATGAGGTTAAAGCAGGTTTCTAAAAATCAGACTTCTGATGTTTCACTCAATCCTCCACAGTACTGCAAGCATGTTCCTTCAATAAGTGTTGGAGGAAAGTGAGAAGACTGTGGGGAATGTGCATGTGCAAATGTGTGGTTTTGGGGGAAGAAACCATAACCTGTGCATTAGCATAAATAAGCTTAGAAGAAATATGCAACACTCTTCTCGAAACATGCAACACTCTTCTCTCACTCCTGCCAGCATGTGGATAGGAGCTGCCACTCAGGAGAGTCAGGAAGAAGCTCAAGCTGCTGACAGGATAAAACAACTCACAGCAACTGATGAGCTCTTGGTGTTTTCAAGGAACTAATGTGGGCTTCTGACTTTTGCAAAGGAGTCAATAAATTGCAGCCACCCACCAAGGAATATTTGAAGTAAAGATATTTGAAATAACTAAATTTAATTTTATTTTAATTTGCTAGTGTTGAAGAAGAATAGTGTGGTAACAGGGAAGGTTTAAATCTGCAGAAATACAACTGAACAGTGGTGATTAATCTTAGATGAGGTGTTCTATTATGTTGACTTTCATGTATCTCAAACCATAACCTGCTTTACAGTATTATTTGGACATATTCTAATTGCAGTCAAATTTAAAGATTAAAAAATTCAGAAGTCAGACCATTACACTTCTAGATAGTCAAAGCTAGACTTAATTTTGGTGCAGCATATGAATTCATTATTCTCAAATATCATTACAATGTAGATGACATACTCTGTTATTCCAAGTGAAGCCATATGCAATGTAGACATATTGTAAACCTCCCAATATTTTATCTTGAAATATAATTTGATGTTTGAACTACAAAGTACTTTGCATTTAAATTAAATGTTATTGCACAGGGACACAACATGGTCCTTCTGGGTCCCTCCCAACTCAGATTAATCTGAGATTCCATGAAAATTTCTGGTTTATACTGGTAGAGCTATTAAGGTTATGTTATAAAACAGCATATATCCATGAGAAAAGAGGACCATAAAGAAAAAAAATTAGGAAACCCACATAATATCACCTCCACCCGTAAAAAGGACCCGAGAGACACTGCGGGTTGGGGACAGGGTGTGTTGGTACCCCGGACAGCACCGCCAGCACCGATCATGCTCCTCCCCAGGAAGTCCCAGGGAGTGTCAGCTCCTGGACCAGGTTACTTCCAGCACTGTGAGGCTGGAGTGCTCTCCAGATCTCCCCACAAACTGGGACATCACTACTCATGTGTAGGAGGTAGTTTGTGGGTAGTTCATGGGATGCAGGAGCACAAAGCTTATGGGTATATGCAGTGGAAGAACCAGAGAAAGGAGACTTGGGGATCAATGTGATCTAAGCCAGAGAAAGCATAGGAAAAGAGGTTTAAAATGTGATACAAAGGGCCAGAAAGGTGTGAGCAGAAGATGGCCAATGTGTTTATGGGGTCATGCCCAGCACCTATCCCATGCAATCCAACCCTATATTCTGTCTGATCTCCACTTCTATTTCCTGGGCAAGGAGCTTTGTCTCGTGTAGCTGTGGGAGGGGGACTGTGGGTCAGAGTCCATGGGTCCATGGTGGCGGCCCTGGAGCCATCACAGCTTCATGTGCCATTCTGTGATCACCAGAAAATGTGTCACCTGACCTGACAGGAAAGGATCAAGTACCCCAGGATAGGGTTGTAGATATTTTTAAGCAGGAGGCACCTGGAGAGTTTGGTTCCTGAAGGCAGTAGGGTTCCATGCCTAGCACTAGAGGTACTGTGGAGGTTCAGGTCATGTGAGAGACTTCCCAGTGAGTGTGTGGGCATGCATGCATGGATGTGTGTGTGCAGGCAAGGGTGTAAGAGAGACACAGAAGGATCCAGGGGAAGTCCTCTGACAGATCTCATGTCGAAGCACCCATGCCGGAAGGTTCACACTTGTGTGTGAGTCTATAAATGGAATTCTGTACTTATGGCAAGGGTACGTATGTGTCCTTGGTGTTTGCATGTCCAGGAAGCAGCCACTGGGGGAACTGAAACCCAGGGGAGGCAAAAGGACAGACCATGGCTGAACCCTGCTGCTGGAGGGATCACCTTGCTGTTTTATGTACATATACCTATTCCCACTAAACAGCCTACGTCTTGACCAGCCAGAGAGGGAAATGGCAGGAGGCCATAAGTACTATTCTTCTGTGTCTAGAAGAGTACTATGGCTTCTGTCAGTGCTGATCAGTTATGTGCATAAATATGTATTGTATATGTGTGGTATTGTATGTGCTTACTGGGAGTAGGTGCCCAGTCTCACCAATAACCATCCACCAGATTTGGCATGTCCTCACAAAAAAACCACAGGCACATAAACTCTACTGGTAGACCATTACATCTGGAATCTACATAAAAGTGATGTGACTAACCAATGTTTTGAACTTTCATTTGTTTACTTACATCAGATTTTAGGTTGCCAACTCCTTGACTACTACAAACCTCACAGTATGTCCAGTTCCACAAGTGCCACTGTGGCTGTACATAGAACAGAAAATGCAGCTGCACTTCAGAACTTCAGATGCAAATGAGATTGTCATATTCTAATGTGATGTTGGGACAAAGTAAGGTTATGCCCTTAACTCTTTGAAAGGCTTTGAAATTCATAAAAATAGGATTTGTCTGTATGTTGTAGATGGAGAGAGTCACACACTCCTGACACTCACAGAGTAAGGACAGAACACTCTGACACATACATAAAACAGCGCTACTTTCACCTTACAGCAGAATAATTTTTTCAAGAGTGTCATTGGTTACTTGATTTTATAATGCAGTGGGGGAAAAAAATTCACTAAAAAGTATCCCAAGGGATCCCAAATCTTCATTTTTAAAAATGCTGATTTTTTTTTTTAATAATCTGTTTAGTGAAGAAGGAATAGAATTACAGAAATAAAGGAAATGGCATACTCTAAAATAGATTTCATCTGTGAAAGCATTCAGTAGAAGAACACCACTGGACTTCTGGAGGGCATCCTTTGGCATACTCAGGACACTGGTTTGGAGACTCTCTTGGGAAACAGTCCTTAACAAAAGGATCCAGGAAGACTGGACATATTTAAGAAAGAAATCATGAAGGAATAGAACATTCCCATGAACTAAAAGACAAGCAAGTGGGGTAGAAGGCCATCCAGACTGAACAGGGAGCTTTAAAAGGAGCTCAGGGGAAAAAGAGGGTGTATGACCTTGGAAAGAGAAGCAGACAACTCAGGAAGGGTACAAAGATGTTAGGTCATGTAGAAAGATTAGAAAGGTGAAATCTCAGCAAGAACTCAATCTGGCCACTTTTTCAAAAGACAATTAAAAGTGTGTTTATGAATACATTAATAACAACAGGAGAGAAGGAAAATTTCTGTTCTTTATTGGACACTGTGGATAACACTGCCAGCAAAGAAGCAGAAAAGGCCAATGTACTTAATACCTTCTTCTCCTCAGTCTTTAATATAAAGACTGTTTATCTTCAAGGGCAACTGGCCTCCTGAGCTGGTAGATGAGGACAGGAAGCAAAACAGACCCCATAAAATCCAGGAGGAAGTAGTTAGTGACCTACTGTGCAACTTAGACTGTTACAAATCTATGGGACCAGATGGTATTTATCTGTAAATACTAGGGGAGCTGGTGGAAAAGCTTGCTATAAGCCTCTTTCCATAATTTATTATCACTCCTGGCTAAACGGTGAAGTCCCAGACACTGGCTGATGTGATGCCTATGCACAAGAAGGGCCAGAAGGAGGATCCAGGGAACTACAGGTTTGTCAGCCTGGTCTCAATGCCTGGCAAGGTTATGGAGCAGATCATCTTGAGAGTGATCACATGGAACATATAGAGCAACCAAGGGATCAGACCCAGCCAGAATGGGCAAAGGCTGGTCCAGCCTTACCAGTCTGATCCCCTTTTATGACCAGCTGACCTGCCTGGTGGATGAGGGGAAGGCTCTGTCTACCTGTACTTCAGCAAGGCCTTTGACACTTTCACCCACAGCACTCTCCTGTAAAAGCTGGCAGCCCACGGCTTGGGCCAGGAACACCCTTCACTGGGTTAAGAACTGGCTGAATGCCAGGCCCAGAGAGTGGAGGTGAACGGCACCGCATCAAGCTGGTGGCTGCTCACTAGTGGTGTCCCCCAGGGATCAGTGCTGGGACCAGTCCCGCTAAATATCTTTATTGATGATCTGGATGAGGCAATTAAGATAATTATGAAGAGTGGCTGAGGGAGCTGCGGCTGTTTGTCATGGAGAAAAGAAATCTCGGAGGGCACCTCATTAAGCTCTATGACTCCCTTAAAGGAGGCTGTAGCCAGGTGAGGGTTGATCTCTTCTCCCAGGCAACCACTGACAAGACAAGACGACATCCCAAGCTGTTCCAGGGGAGGTTCAAGTTGTCCATCAGGAGGAATTTCTGTGCAGAAAAGGTTGTTAAACCTTGGAATGGACTGCTCAGTGAAATCGTGGAGTCACCATTCCCAGAGGTATTCAAGAAATTACTGGATGTGGCACTTACTGCTATGGTGAAGTTGAAAAGGTGGTGATCAATCAAAGGTTGGACTCAGTGGTCTCAGAGGTCTTTTGTAACGTTAATAATTATGTGATTCTGTGCAAAGTAGCAAAATAATCACTAATCTTCTGGGAAGTAAATGTGGTACCAAGAATGATATTGATGATCACACGCTTAATTTATTTTGTAGGAAAAATTTAGACTAAGAATAGAAGATGTTTCTATTTTCATTGTGCCACCTGCCAACAAAATATTCCAACAAGCATGCAGGTAATGGCTTTAGTCTGTTTCTTTAGCCTGTGGTCACACCTAACTTTCAGTCAGATTTACTTAGGTGATTTTTCTTCTATGACTAATATATATTTATGTATATATATTTATAAATACTTATGTTCTCTTGAGAAATACATTCAGGTAGCTCAGTGCACAAGCTGCAGTGTGAACTGCAGGGTGAGTTCTGTGGGGCAGGAGCCCAAGCAGGAGTCTGAGTCTGAAGCAAGAGGCCATGAACTGACAATCCATTCCATTACAAAAGGGCCCAAGGACCTGGGGCTGGCCAGGGGACTGGCCACTCAGAGACAGAGCAGGAGCCAATGACTCCAGACTTTCCTGTGCTTAGAATGCCAGTGCACAAATCCCAGGGGATCCTTTTTTTGGGGTCTCTCATTGGAGGCGCCCAGCTTAAGCTGCAATTTTGTTGTTTTCTAATTTAGTCATTTCATCATAAGGTCTAGATGTCTGAGATTCTGCTATGGGAAACCTAGGATAGATCCAGTAGGGAAAACCTGATCTGATTCTGTGAGTGGGCTGAATGTGCATCTTGGTCACAACTCAGGTAGTGTGAGAGTGACTGCTGGAGTGGTTCCTGAATGGCTGGACAGGGAAGTCCCCTAACAGCAAAATATATATCTGTGTGTGTGTATATATATGTATACATACAGTGCTACACAGATGTTATGTGTTTTATATCTACAAATATGTACGCATGTGCATAAGGTCTTTTGTAAACATTTTACAGTTAAACATAACTCAGTCCTTATGTGACAATGAAAAAATTGTGTCTTTGTACAATTGTCAAAATCTAGCAGTGTACAGCAAACCTGCAATTATCGTCCAAGAAGCAATACTATGTCACTTAAGGCAATGCATAAAGCATTTGGTCTGCATTACATTTGGACAATTTGATATGATGATCATGCGCTGAGTGGTCTTTCATTAGAAACACAATAAGAAAAATCTGGCGGAATTTTTCTTTATTTCCTCTGTAATGCTTACATTACTAACAGCTTTAGCAACTGCACCTCAGTCTGTTTGCCTCATTTGAGATTACAATCATTATGCCTGCATGCTAGCATTGTGCATTCCCCTTAGTTTGAAAACGACTTCCAGAACTGTGATTCCTAAATCTTGTTTTCAGGGCGGGGTGGAGCTTAGCACCAGGGTGTGGCTGGGTTGTGGTTCTATATCACCCACATTAATGATGAGGGTCACGGTTTTAGGAAGAAAGCACAAGCGTGCCCCAATAGTCAATAATTTTCCTTCCATCTCTCAAGTGTCAAGATCAGCCTTTGCAGACCCAGTCTTCTGCTGTAATTGCTGGTCTCCTTCCTGTCCCTTCAAGCTGCACCTTTAAGTCGTGGTGCTGAAGGAAAGAAGCAAGAACCCAAGATGCTGCTCTGAGAATAGAAGTGGCAAGACTGAGTCAATTGGAGTGCATGCCCCACTTAAAGGAAAAAAAAAATAAACACTGGCAGTGTGTCCAAGCCCCATGTGTGTGCCCCACAGCCAGTGTAGTTGAAGCACTTGAGGGGAAAAAGAAGTGGAGGACCAGTGGCAGCTGTGGGGAGTGAAATAGGGGCAGACCCAAGTGCAAAGGGATGAGCTGAGCCAAGTACTTAGAACCACAATTGAGCACAGCAGTTCGGAAAAGTGGGCAGCATGATGTGGACAACGGAGCTTTTGAGGGTTTGTCCATCATTGTTTTACATTGTCTGGGAGTCAGGGATGGGAACCACTAGCTACAGGAGTCCCTTTGCCCCCTCTTGCCTTTGTCCTCGCAGCCATGTTGCACAGAGTGCAAGAACAGCCTCCATCTATTTTTTGTCTGGGGAAACCACATGGAGCAGGTAGCCCAGGAAAGGTTGCCATGTTGTCTTTGTCCCACCAGCCATGTGGAACTAAGTAAAGGTGGTAAACACCTTTTTTGTGGGTAAAGTACCTTCTCTCTTTGTATACTTTTGTTATTAGTTAACTGCTGTTACTGTGAATTTCTTATTCCACTGCTTTTTTCCTTCATTAAATTGTTATTACAACCAACAGTCTCTGCTTTTTCCCTCTCTTACTGGAAGGAGTGGGGAATGGGGAGCGGTGGGAGTTTAATTTGCAGCTGGTGTTAAACCACCACAACTGCTCTCAATCTAGGCAATTGATGACTAACTTACCAATTCTGTCTAAATCAGGTCTAGTTTCCTTCACAATTGTCTGCATAGGTGGTGTGAGAAGATTTGCAAAGCCAAGTACCACAACAGTATTGTTGGAATTGTCCTTTTTTTTTGTATAGGCAGAAAATTCATGTTATGTTAAATAAATTTGCACTGGTCTCTATCACAAGGAATTCAGATTCTGAAAGCAGCAGGCTTGGGCACAGCTAAACAGAAATCATTTCACTACAGATTAAAACAGTTTATCACGGGCAGCACAGCAGAATTCCCCATTCTATAAATAGAGAACTATTGTATTTTATAATACAAACTTGAATTACATGTCTGGGTCAGAAAACCACCATGAGTTTCCTACCTACTTTCCCTTGTAGATACTGGGTAACTGTAGTTACCATCTACCTAAGACTGTTTTTCTTGATATATGGCAAGTATTTGTAAGTCCTCTGTCCTGTCATCTACCTAAAAGACTATGTGAACTATACATCAATAAGGTTCAATGTTAGCATAAGTAAAAGACTGCATTTACAGCAGAGGTCATTTGGATTTTGCGCTTATAAGATTTAATCTAATAAATATTGTAATGTGAAATATTTTAAATCCTAAATTCTTGCAAACACCTTCCATATTCTACATAGTTTATATGGATAGAGGATCTAAAAATATATGAGTCAGTATGTGATTTTTAATGCCAAAATACATTGGAAGCTCAGAGATGGCCTATAAAACTTAGTGATGTAAGTTCTCACTTACTTGAAAGGAGGAGCTTTAATGGAACTGCTTGCGTCAGTAGGTGCTTATCAGCCTGAGCTAGGCTTCCACAATCTGGTGTTTTAAAGAAAATTGCTTCTGTGAGTTTCAGGTGGCACATTATGCAACCTTGTACTGCAGCACCTGCAGTGCATGATATAGAACAACATATGCTTGTCTTATGGCACCATTTATTTAGAAATAGCACACCACACATCTCATGCTAAAAAGAAGAACAAAATAAATCAACACATTTGTTTTCAGAACAACCAACTGTTTTAAGCCCATGATTTTTTTGAGTTTTTTGGCTTGGTTAGTTTGATTTTTGGGGGACATGGGAGAGCCAGTTAGGGAATAGAATATGCTCCTTAAAAGTTTTTAGTACGTCTGCTACAAAGTGATGCTTTAATCAAATGAAAGAAGGCATTTGGGAAAAAAATAAGATTCTCTGAAAATTTTCAGCACATAATAATGGTTATAAAAGCAGAACTATATGCTTCCCTAGGTTTAACATCAAAATTAGCAGCAGAAAATACTCTGTGCCTCTGCTTGAAGTGCTGCTTGTGACTATCTTCTTTTTTCTGAAATTAATTGGTGATGAAATTCAATCCATTATGTTTTGTGATCTCAATGGTGTCCTATGATAAGCATCAGTGTACAGACTCTTTAGAACTACTAGGCATATTGCCAGCATGAAATTCAAGGGTAAAAAAATATGTATGTGAATTATTTAAAATCAGAAGGAGGAGGACCAGAAATTTTCATTATCACTGCTTATGAAAAAAATCCTAAGCCATGTAAAGGCTTGCTGAGTTGGCAGTAGAAGGACCTAAACATATAATTAAATATCTAAATATTGAGATATCTGTGAAGAAAAGAGAAGTGTGTCTGTAGTAGTGAAGCTGGTGACACCCACTACCTGATTTTTCTCCTGGGCATAAGCCATAAGATTCATATGTGCAATGAGATTAAGCAAGGTAATGTTATCATGCAGTTCAATAATCAATGAAACAACTTTATCAATTTTTACCTAGAAATACTATAAGGAGAAGATTAAGCATGGCAAATATGTGGTTTGGCTAATTACTACATAGTGAGAGCTAAAGGAACAATCGAAGGGCTGGAGATGAAGATCTGCAGGGTCAACTCATATTGATTTATTCCCCCTTTTTATTTCCCTGAGAACCAAGTGTTCAGGTGACAGGGCCTAAAAGTTGGTCTTGCAGACCACAGCCATGGCATCTCAGTTTAGGTTTACTTGAAAAAAAAATTGTGCATTGCACAAGTAGACTATGAAGCATCAGAAAAGAAACAAAGGATCAGAACCAGTGAGTAAACAGTAGGTCCAATATGAAAGAGAAAAATAGTACAAAAAGGTAAAATGTCAGAAAAAGTGCAAAGCTGAAAGGCAGAAACACAGACAAGTAGGGATAGAGCTCATTATGTCATGCAGAGGTCATAACTTCTCCAGATATCTTGTAAATTCCTGTCCAGCAAGTTATGTCACTAAGTTCCTGCATGAGGAATTGTAAGCTTTCTCAGGCTAGATTCAACGATACAAAGCCTTGCTAGCATAAAAGCTTAAAGTAATCCTACTTACACACTGACTTCAGCGTTTCTACACATAATAAAAGATATCCAAACACAATCATTTACTAGAGAAAATCTTGACCCTACTGCCAAACAAGAGTAGCACCGCAAATTATTCAACACTTTCAGTGTAATATCTAACACATGTAAAACATTTGCAACCAACATTCAGCTAAGTGTTGCTTTGGGGTGAAGAGCAAACCTGAATATTTTGCTCCACTATTATTTCCTGGAAATCAGTAGTTTATATATATTCTGTCATGTCATGGTCTGACACTCAGCAGTGCTAGTATTTATAAGCAATAAGGCCATCTTGCTGTTCCTTGTGTACCTTTCTGCAGTGTCAGAGTGCCTCCTCTATACAGTGCACTCACCTAAGGAAATAGTCTTGCATATGAATGAAATGACAAAATTTACTGTGCTTTGTGACAACTTTTTCTCAGTTTCTGCTACATTCTTTAAAATTTTCATGAATGGCACATCTTAGAAGTTTCAAATACATAGCTTTTTTTCTTCCCGTTAATAACTTTTACAATTATTTATAATGTTACATTACATGCTTTTCAATGACCTTCTCCTAGCAGCTACAGTTCCAGCATTATCTTAAAAAAGATGATAAGACAGCTGCATTAGCTAAGAAATTTTCTTGTTTCATAGCATATAAGGCAGGGAACGGCACACAAATTGTGGTAGTAAATGTTTTAAAACTATATTTTAAAAATTACTAGGTTCTCGTGAAGATGAAAGATTTCATAATTTTAACATACACACTCTGCTGTGGTGAGACTCTCAGAGAAAAGCATGAAAAGAATGCCTTAATTAAAAAAATAAAAAAGAAAAGAAAAAGGAGCAAAGTATATAAATGGTATTTGGCATATTACTCAAACATGCAAAATAATGCTTTGATTTATATGCACTCTTCAGACCTTAGAGTCTGTAGAATTTTAACAAAAATAAAATTGTGTTTTATGTTTTTCAGAATACTCTTAATGGGGAATCAGTTTTACCCAAAAACTTGCCAATAAAATTTCTTCTTCTACCAAAACCAGATTAATTTTTAAACAGCAGAATCTAAGACCCTGAATTTCATAAGATGGGTTGGATTCTGATAGTGTTTGTATAATTCAAAATAGTAGGCTTCCTACTGTCAAAAATAAATAGAAGAAATATCTTGCCCAAACACAGCCTGTACTGATCAGTAATCCAGTGCCTAAAACTGTGCTCAGAAATGCTTTTCCTTGAATTCACACAGCAAATGCAGCAATATTGAAGAATGAGATGGAAAACCTTGAGTTAAAGGAAGTCCTTTAGCACTGCTCAGTTCCAGCCCATAGATCAAAAGTATAGAATACTCTAGTTAAGAAGTTATTTAAAATTTAGATTTCATTATCTTTTAAACCTCATATTTAGAACAGGTATAAAAAATGAAGATTATTTGAATATTTAAAGGATCAGAAATTTTCTAGAAAATAAGAGAACAATGATTAATTATTTATGAAATTTATTTCTCATATATACATTGACCATTATTTGATATTTCATGTGTAATATTGTATGAAATATAATTTAAAGAAATAAATTGATGTAATCTCTGGCATATTTAAGGAAGGCATGAAAATGCTCTGATACAGAGCATTTTGCCAGAATAAATGTATCATAGTATAAATAAAAAACAGATTATAGGTATATAAAGTTAATGTTTCACCATAGGAAACCCTGAAAGCAATGCCAATATGTCAGAAAATAAGAAAAAAAGATGGAAAATAATTAAGAAGGGTGATTTGAACTTTCATAATGCAGATTCCTGTCAAATACAGATCCCTGGTCTAATCTAGAGCATTTTCTTCCTATTTTGTTTCAATACCACAGGCAGGATGAAGATCAAGGATTTAGAAAACAAATAATATTTGGAGTTTAGGAATGAATCAGGGATAATGCAAATTTGATGCTGAGTTATTTTGAGTTTTACCTCCAAAGAGATGGAATTTCCTATCAAAACCCATTTCCAATACATTTTCAGCAGTTTGGGGAACTTCTGAGGAATATATCAAGACTACCAAACTCACCATCTCTAGTAAATATGCTTTCTGGTCACTAAAGATGGGAACTGTTACCATTGCAGATGATCTTTGATCTCTCTAAGCATGGTATCACATTTCAGGTTTTGAGTTCTTTTGAACTGCCTAAGCTAACAATTTATCACACACTTCATTAATGTAATGCATAATGCTTTCATATCATGTATTGAAGTCTTTAACTGTCTTTAGTTAAAAGGGATCCTCATTTTCATATTCATAATTTTCATGAATCTTGACAGCGATGGTCAAGCTATCTGGCATCATTAATTCTATAGTGCTCCCTGTAGCATTTGACCAAAATTAAGATGTTCTAGGCACAGAGAAAAGAGGCACGGCTACACTTTGTGTAGCCAAGACTGTATTTTGATGTAGCGCTGTTTAACGGCTGGAACAGTTCAATAACACCTAATGATGTGGTCAGTCTGAATTGGTATCCCCTGTAGTACACTGACAAATAACATCGGTCTTTACAGTGATGTCTTGTAGTAGTTGTTTATACTTGTTTTTAAAGTTTCACAAAATGAACAAATAGATATAGATTCTTATCTGAATCTGACAGATGAAGTTCTCTTTTAATGCTAACTGTGTGCAGCCTGCCACCAGGTGATGGATTAGCTGAGGTTCAGAAGCAGTATACCATATCAAAGTTCCCAGTGCGGTGCAGTGTGAGATGACCTCCTGAAAAGTTTAAAGTATGCAGTAGCGAATAGCAAATTCTGGTCTTTCTTTTCTCCTGTCCTTCAAGTTAAAGAAGACCATAAAAAAAAACTAGGCAGTGAACCATATGTGGAAAACTTATACAGCAATTGGAAAAAAAAAATTACTTTGTTTTAGCAATTTTATACCCTTCTAAAGCTCCTTAGCATTTCCCAAAAGAGAAAATGGATCACAGGATAAATAAGAAACAAATTATAGGCATATAAACTTAACTTTTCCTTTGTTAGTAACCCTGAAAGTAATGCCAATATGTCAGAAGATGAGAAAAATAGATGGAAGGTACTTGAGTGTGTTTTGAGCTGTCAAAAGGGAGATTCCTGCCATGTAACACACTAGTATAAAGGGGAATGAAGAGCAAAGAGGTTGCTAAATCTTTGCCACTCTTCCACTGACTTTTCTCTAAGATGGTAACTGCAAGATTACTCTCTGGAAACAAGAAAAGCTTTGCAATTAGAAAATTTCTTAGCATTATTATCTTCTTTACTTGAATATTTAGAGATTAATTTTATTTTTCTATGCCACACTACTTTATTTTATTATAGTCCAATCTTCCTGAGCTGCTTACCACAAATGGAGACAAGGATCGTATTATATTTCATTTGTAATCTGCATCATTGTAGGATTTGCTTCCTAAGGTCTGACAATATTACCACATACTTTGTAGCTTGTTTCATGTCTGAGATGTCCTTTGCTTGGCTAAAAAGAATTCTAAATAGCTAGTGCCTCAAAAGAGAAAAAGGTATGTCTTCTCTTGCCTGAAACTAAGTTTTCCTGGAATATCATGTTCTCAGATTTGTGTGTTGTTTTCTTCCTTTCTTTTCCCTCTTCTGTGGTAAGAAACAAACAAACAAAAAAAAAAAAGGACACCAGAATTCTGAATTCTGTGATGTGTTAAATGAAGAGAAAGAAAAGAAAAGAAAAGAAAAGAAAAGAAAAGAAAAGAAAAGAAAAGAAAAGAAAAGAAAAGAAAAGAAAAGAAAAGAAAAGAAAAGAAAAGAAAAGAAAAGAAAAACCACAAAAACCACAAACAAAGCAAAACAGAAAAAAAAACAAAAAAACACCCAAGCTGAATCCCCAACCATTTGTCTCCTTGCTTTCAGTCTGTAGAAAAGAACACTATAGATTCTTAATAAAGCTTGTGCCTCCAGAACTGCAAAAGGGCAAAACACTATTGCATTATTACAATGACCTCTTTATTTCCTGCCTGTCAACTGGAGCACATGAATTTTGAGGGGAAAAAAAAAAAGCTTTTTCCTTGAAGTTTGTTTACAGAAGCTAATAATCCATGAGCACCACCAATTCTCTAACACTTATTTAATGGTACTTTTTGTCTGCCATCTCTTTAATGCTAGAACTCTTAAGGAATATCTTATAGGACACATATTTTTCTTCCACAACAAAAATATCACTAACCTACATATCCTCTGTGGTGTCTAAGTACTTTCTTTATGCTTCTGTGTGCTCCTCAGCTGTCAGCTAGATTCATAGACCTTGATAAACTTTGTTTAAAAGCTTGTTCTATCTTTCTTCAATACAAAATAAAAACCCAGTAGAAAAGCAGTCAGATGATAAGATGATTTGATAAGATGATAGTCATCTGAGCATGTAAAACAATATCAGTTTGGGGGAATTTCTCAGGGGGTGTTTTTTGGAAGTATGAGTTCCCAGATCCACAAAAAGTAAAGCATTCACAAAAAAATAAGGTGTTTTATGTTTCTTTTTAAATGTATCACTCACTGTGTGCTCCCCTGAAAATTTTGTATTCCACATATCTAAACTTTGTTTATATTAGTGTTATTGAATCTTTTGCCTAAGATATGTATACCTCAGTAGTGAAATGCACACGCACACACATGAACAATCACCAATGCATTTTCACCTAGATTTCTGGCAACTATTACAAAGTTGATATCATCCTAGAATGTAGTGTACTGCAACATGGAGTATGGGATTACATTTCTCTGAGTACTGTAGCAATGTAAATTAACTAGATTACAAGAAATGCTTCACAAATTTCTCAGACCTTCCAAATTCATTAAGCAGTCATTAAGCAGAGTTACCTTGCTTTGAATTGTCCAGAGAGATAGTTCTAGAAAGTCATAAGAGAGTGTAGTGAAGAGTGCTAGGTGTGGAAGTTGTAAGCATCACAGAGCCAAAGAATCACTGAAAAGTTAAGGTTGGAAGAGACCTCTGGAGATCCAGTCCAACCCTCCCTTGTCAGGGCAAGATCGTCTAGAGCAGGTGACACAAGATTGTGTTCAGGTTTGAAATATGTCTGGAATGGGAGACTACACAACCTCCCTAGGCAGCCGCTTTCAGTGCTCTGCTGCCCTCAATGGAAAAGAGTTCTTGCCCATATTGAGGTGAAACTTCTTATGTTTTAATTTATGGCCATTACTTTTCATCCTGTCTCTGGGCACCACTGAATAGAGTTTGGCACCATTCTCTTGGCACCTGCCTTTGAACTTCATAGAAAGAGGCATGAATTTTTCTATTAGCAAGACCAGATTTCTTCATTAGGTACATTAATCAAAGTGCTTGACTAAACACCACACTAGTGGTTTTACAGAGAAATGTAGACAGGCCAAATTAATGGGTCAAGGACAGTGGCATGAGGTTTAGCAAGTGCTGGGCCCTGCAATTTGTTCACAACAACCTCACACAGCACTCAGGGAAGACTGGAAAGCTGCCAGTGGAAAAGGACCTGGGGGTGCTAGTCAACAACAGCTGAACATGAGCCAGTGTGTGGCAAGGTGGCCAAGAAGGCCCATGGCATCCTGGCTGGTATCAGAAATAATGAGGGCAGCAGGATCAGGGCAAGGGTTGCGCCCCTGTCCTGGGAACTGATGAGATTGCCCCTTACCAAAGAGTACTAGACAGTACATTGAATGCTAGCAAATTGAATGCTATCAAATAAACCTTGAGGAAGTCACAGTATTAATTTCTGATTGCCATAAGGTACTTTATATTCCTATGCATCGGTAGGTGTGCAAATAAACTTGATTTATAGATAGAAGCCAAGATATTTGAAGCCAAAAGGGTGTGTAAAATTTTGTAAATCACTGAATATTCTAAAGTCATCTTTACTGAATTTTCCTTATTGTCAGAAGGAAATATATATGTATACTTTGCCTATACCATAAAGTGCTGTAAAAGTTTCCGGGTTTTTTTTCCCAAACTAGCAGTTCTTCTCACTCTTCTTGACAAAAAGTGCTTTGCTTTAGTAACAAATTCAGCCATCTTCTGTGTACACTTGTAATGGACTTCAGGTGGTTAAAGCTGAGATATAATTCAAAATATCAGATATTACTTGCATAACACAGGAAAATAAGGTGTCTTTCACCTTATTCTTGTACATAGTGAGGTGTTACAAAAATTAGTGTTTTAGCATTTTATTTTCAAGTTGTTACTTATGTTTTGTGTCATTCCTCGTAATTTATGCTGTTTATTGCATAATTTATCTCTTTATGTTACTTCAAGTTTGTTTTTTTTTTTTGAAAATCATCATTTCGGATATACTTCATAGGACTAAAAGTTTTATATTTTGTGTAGAGAAGAATGCACTCCATTCTTTTATCATCATGCATTACAAGCATTGTTGTTACCTAAATGCAAACATTCTTTAACGAATATGATTGCTACAGTTAATAAGGGTGTACTACTCTCTTTAGTCTACATTACTGAGAAAATACAATCCATTTATGGTGTGTTACCTGATTTTTGGCTGGTTTTTTTTCACCTTGTTGGGATACAAAACAATCTCTTTGAGGCAAGACAAGTTGTCACTTTCAGTTACTGTGGGTGAGTGTGATATGGCATGCAAAATTGCACACCATGTTGTTACAGCCTGAAAAATAATGGGTGTCACCACTGTAATTGTTGATAAAAATTCAGTCTTTGATACTTAAATCAATTACCTACCTAAAAGGTCTTATGTCAGAGTCCTTTCTAGGAAGAATCCAATATAGCCTACTGACCCACAGTCAATCAACCTGTATAAAGAATGATGAGTCCGCAAGAAGACATATTATACAATCACAGTATTTTTGTGTTTCAATCCTTACAACGACTTTTAAGGAGTGAAAATAATGTTCAAAATTCATAGTGAATAATAAAGGTAAAAAGTGCCTTTCTCTAAGTATGTGGTGATTACATATTGCAATGATAACCAGTCATTGCAAGAGGAAAATAGTAGAAAATGGAAAGGGATAGAAAAATTTGCGTTAGAGAAAAAATAATGAAAATCCCAGAGAAAAAAATAATTTATGCAATATATAGTTTTGAAAATTCCAGAAGGTCATAGTCAGCCTGACTGAGAACATCAAAGAGAAAATAGAACAAGAACAGAATCAGCTATATGGGCTATTTAGCTGTGAGAAGAGAAGGTACTAACCCAGGAACAGCTTAGTACATTTAGGGCAGTACTGAGCTCTGTGTGGGAAGCTGAGTGAAATGGCAGAAAACTGTTATAGCAGATGAGATCATGAGGATGTTTTTTATTTATTTCTTAACCTTCTTTTGGGCCAAACCCAGAAAAGCTGATTCAAGATGCAATTTGTACATGGTAGAAATAATGAAGAACTAATAGTATAGTAAACAACAAAAAGTAAAGGCCTAGAAATGGTGCAATTAAATTAATACATTTAATTTAATGACTTTGAAATGATGGGGTACAAAGAGAGGAAAAGTGGTTACTATTTAGTCCACCTGAAGCAAATGCTGAACTTCCTTTCGAGCTCATACAAAAAATATAGTCAGTGAGTCAGAGTGAGTGGCATAGCCTAATTTCTCTAGCAAAATTTTGTACCTGACATCGAGATGGGGAAAGACAGGAGAGACATTTTTGGTTTACACCTTGGAAGGTTTGTGTAGTTGGTAACAGCCCCTACCATGGAGGAAAGTTCTAGTTTTGTGGCCTGTGAGCAGAACTCTAAATTCTCTTCATGACTACCTGTGGTCTGTTCATAAGACCATAGTGACAGACCTTCTTATCTTTCTTGGTGGTTTTCTGACTCACTAGAACCTCATCTGACATGGACTGCTTAACCCTGAATTAGAGTGGATCACCTGCCTCACTTCTGCAGACACTTCCATGGGGAGGTAGGGCTGGAATTTAGCAGACTTCACCTCACACAAGATTTTGTTTTCAGGCAATATAGTTCTTCAGAGAAAATAGACAAAATGTAGGTGTTAGATTAAGCTGAATGGAGGGTGACCTTGAAAACCTAGCTCAAAATAGATCATCACATTCACCAAAGCTATGGCAAAGGTCCTTAAATATGTGCAGATTGAGTTACTAGTTAATTTTAAAAAGATATAAAGGCAAACACAAAATTTTTACACAAATCTGATCACACTGTAAATGAACAATAGTACAACAGTAAACAACAACAGCCCAATATTGGAAACACTGTGTATCTACAGAAGAGATAATACAATGAAGAGATGCAGATCACAACTACTGTATGAGAGAAAGTATTATGACACTATATTGAAAAGCACTTATTTGAATGTGTAGGTACAATTAAATTCAATTAACTAACCAAAATTTAACATTTTCTTATACTTTTGTAGTACACACTTATTTGTTAAATAAAAAGAGTAAATTTGCAGACTCTCTATTGCCCATTTTTGACCTGACATAAATCATCAGGCAATGTCAATTTTCTAATGTATTCTTCTTCACAGTCATGCTTTCACAATTTGAAATACTATTTCAGTGTTTGAAGAGAACTAACAATGTTTCCTGTTACTCGTGATGAGAATGCATTAATTTTGGACTACAATAATTTCAAAAATGGAATATCATACAAATGTCTACCTTATCTCACAAAAAAACCAGCAAACAAGCAAACAAAGAAAAGAAATAAAGGCGCAAAAATATAGTTTGGAGGTCATCATTAAGTTTCTTCTCCTGCACTGTCATATGAAAGATGCTAGAGAAAAACAAACCAATAAATCACTAGTGCTTATACATCTAACATATATAAAGATTCAGCCAGCTGTCAGTGCAGTAGGGAACTTCAGCTGAATTGGCCTATTTCTTGCCTAGTATAAAATTCCTGTCTCCTTCTCCACTAATTATACCATTAGAGACTATTCATATTTTCTAAATATATGTGTGTGTGTGTGCATGTGCGTGCACAGGTGCACACATCCATTTTTTTTTAACTTTGCAAGTTTGGTTTTTTTTAATTTCAGATCTATTTCTTGTTTCTGTAAACACAGGTATTTAGGCATCATCCAGAAAATAGTTGGTTTTGTTTATTAATTAGTTTAGTACTTGTTAAATATTTTTTCAGTCCATAGTTAGTCCATTTTTAGTCCATGAGGATGTGAGGTATCCTCACATCCTCTAAAGCAGGAAAAATAACTAATATAACACTAGAAGAATCTAAGATTAAAATTAGATTCTTTTGTTATAATCAGCTTTTCCACTGGCTTCAGTATTACAGCTCTTCATCCATACTGTTTTATTTCACAAGGATAAAATAAGTTCATTTTTGAAAAATGTTTTGTGAAGTATTCAGAGTCTCACCCAGAATGATAAGTCTTTAATGGTTATTTTAGCTTCAGAATAGCTGTGTTTGAACACAATGCACCACAGAGGTGAAATGGAGGAGACAGAGAATGAGCAGGAAATATGGTATTCTTTATAAAAGTGAATGTTCTCGGGTCACAGTATCTCTGGCTTTGTATAGAAGAATTTTTTTCTTCTTTCTTTTTTCTTGTCCCATTTTAGGGATAAAATCCATGGGACACAGTGAAGCAGGAGAAGTAATTTTTTTTTTTTAATTTTGCTTTAAAGAATGAAAATATATTTGTACCTGGTTCTGTAAAGAGGATGTGGGTGTGGGTTCAAACAGGCCCAACCTCATTTTAAAAAAGATCTAGGGCAATCATATTCTCTATACTCCCTGTGGTCTAAAAGCCATCCTCTTTGTCAGAAGATGCCTTTTCAAGGGAGACAGATGGCATGAGCTGAACTGCGTGGAAAAAGTGTTTGTGCTTTCTCACCACACCTAGAAGCATTGCATCTAAGGTACAATGCTGCTGAATATTTTTGAGGTGGGCAGAATCTAAAGAAACCTGAAGAGGGTCATGATTATGCTTGTTTGGCATGACAAGTAACAACTGAAATTTCTACTGTAGGTCCTCTGCTTCTGCTTGCTAATGGAACAATTTTTTTGACAATAATTTCATTTATGTAAGTGATTTTATAAATATCTTTATAAATACCTTCTGGTGGCTTACAAGTTCCTCAGAAACCTACAAGAAACATACCTAGGTTCAACCAAAGGTGCACCTTCATAGGCCTTTCTCTAACTTGTGCCCTCCATCAGAAGCAATGGAAAGAGCACAAGGACACGACACAAAAAAATGCTTTATTGTCTTCAAGTCTCCTTCCACTAGTGCCTGTGTTTGCCGAGAAGATAAGAAAACAGTGGTGTTGTAGTGTGGGTCCAACCAAGGTGCTAGCATTTGTACAAAACCACCAACTGAATTCTTGCAACTTCTGCAACAGGAAGTGGACATGACGTTTGCTTGCATTTTGCTATCTGCAGAGGACATGATGTGTTTGTAAACAAGAGAATCTTTTGCCCTAAGATTAATTGATGCTCACTCAGTTAGGTGAAAATTTCTTCCTGGAAAGCAAGACCCCCATCTTTTTAGGTAATCAAGCAGAGCTGAAGGAAGGAAAATAGGGAGGAGCTTCAGGTGTGAATAAAGAATATAAAACCCACTATGCATTCACGGTGACAGAAGAAGTTTATTTTCCTGAGGACTTTGCTTCAGCTTGTGAAGATATATGGAGTTGTTGAACTTGAAAGTATGAGTAGACAAAGCTCCAAAAAATTCTGCCAGGGCAAAATTTATCATGTCCTTGTTATGTATGTGAGACAATAAATCTTATCTTTTTCATTTGAAAGTTATCCTTTCTGTAAATTTATCCTAATAGCATATATCATTGAGGTTTGAAAGCCATTTCTATGCTTTTGGAGTGCCTATTTTTACGAAAAATTCCAATCAAATGTGCTGAAAACCTGTGCCTATCCAGGGTCCCACCTGCACTTGAGACTACTCATTGTCCTTAAGTTTCCTAAGTATAAGTTTACCTTCTTCTCTGTCCTGACACCTTGCCTATTCTATTGACCTTCTGTTGAGAAGCAGTACCAATAGCAGTGTCACATAGAAATGAGGATCTTACTCCATTGCTAAGGCTGATTCTTTGTTACTCACGCTGTAAAACCTAGTCTTTTTTAAAATAATAGTTGAGATATAAATAATATCTCTTTCAAGAAGACCATTAAAATTAATCATGCTTACAATATGTAGATGCTCCCATGGAAATGCAAATGCCAAAATATTACAGGGTGAACACCTTTCTTCCTCATTATACTTACAGGCTATAGTTCCATTTTGCCATAAGAAAAAAAAATTACCTTAAAGCTGAGGAACTTTGTTAACCTACTTAATTAGATCAGCAGCATCTGTTTTCTGCATCTCCAAAGAGAACTAGAAAGAAGCCAAGAAAAAAGAGCTCTAGTTGTGATCATCACAGTGACAGCAAGTTTGTAAGGTCTGGTGCAAGGTTACATAGTGCCTCATGAAAATTCCTACATCCTTTTCGCATGATTGATTTTCTGTAAAAAACAAGAAAGCATGATTTGAAGTGATTCATACATTAACTTGGGCCCTAAGTTTATTTAATCCAAACAAGCTTTTTAACCTCTACCTTTACTTAGCACCAGCATGCTGAAAGTTCTCCATGCCTGACTAAGCAGTTCTCCATGTTGTAATATAGTAAGAAATTTACATATTGAAATTACAGAGAAGATTGTCTAGAATACAGTATCTTTTTATCTCAGAAAGTGACAGTCTTAATAAGAAGCACATTTCATTGTCAATATTTTAATGTTTATCTTGCCTAATGTAGAATCAATATTTTAATATTAGCTAATTACCTCCAGTGATAAGTTACAAATGTACTCCTCTTTCGGCTTGTAAACAAAAGAAAACACAAGACAAAGCAGCTTTTTACTAACATAATTTTTGTCCTATTCTCCCCCTACCTGAAGTAAAAAAAAATCTTTTAGATTATTTGTATGAGTGTCTGGAGACTTTTACAAAAGGAACGACCTTAAATAATTATAATAGTAATTGCTTAAAGTTACATAAAGTCTGTCATCCCATGAGTTAACACAAGTCTGTCATTTATGAATACACATATTTTTTTTTATTATCCAGTGACCATTAGGGTTTCTGCAATCTTTTCTGGTTTTATAGCTGAACTTAAAATAATTAATGTTCCTTTAAATCTATGAACAGTCACATGTGTTCCTAGCTTATATCTGTGAGGTATGCACACATCATTTTTCAGAAGTTAAAAGAGAAAATATGTGTAGACATTAAAAATCTCCTTAAATAAATTATGAACTAGGAATGCTGAAAAAATATTTTATTTTAAATATGAAATAGAAAGGTCTTATAAATGAAGACAAAAATATTTCCTCTAGTTGCCAGTGTCTTATTTCATTCTGCTAAACAGCATTAATAGGATGCCCTTTACTGGTCATCATTAGAAGCAATTACAATAAGAGGAAGCAAAAGAACACTGCCAAATGAAAAACTTGTCATTTTCATATAATGAGATAGTATTTTATTTTTAATTTGTGCTACAATCTCCAGCCCAGATGGAAATTAAATTGTGCTAGGAATATAAAAGCATGAGGAATACAGTCACTGCCCTAGATAGAAAACAGCAGCCTAAACAGAGAAGTCAGACAAAGAGAAAGAGAGAGAAAACCTGCATACTCAGATGCTTCTTCCTGTGTATTTTTCCCCTAACCCCTTCCCCGCCCATTTCTTTTTAAATAGAACCTGGATTGATGTTGACAATATGCCTTTGAAATACAGAAAGCGGTGTGATGAAACAGTGAACTACTCAAGAGTGTGAACTGAAAGAAAGACAGGATTGCCACTTACCATAGCAATAAGCAGTCAGTGTCACAGCAAAATAATATTTCTTCACTTATATGCAGCATTTTTTTTATTTGGTTATATGAAAATAAGGATGCACATATGTTCAAAGGCTAAGAGCACAGGCTTCCATTACTGTAGCACTGTAGCAAAAAAGATCGTCCTTCTTCCTCAAGGATTTTTTTTCTCTGGTAAATACAGTTTTTACCTCTGCATACTGCTTTCTTTCCTTGTGTTTAAGTCCAAGCACCCCTGAAAAAAAAGAAATTAATTGTACTCCTTGTTTCTTTTTTTTTTTTTCTTTCTTATATGGGTTATTTCAAAGCACTGAGACATCCAAAAAGATCTTGCTGGTAGCATCTTCTTCATTATAGAAATTTCAACTGTCTCTATTACATGTCTTTTGAGGAAGAGCTGAGAATATTGATCTCTCCATTCCATTGGTGAGTTGTTAATCACAGGAATACTCCTGAATTCATGACTGAGTGCCTAGTAATGGAAATAAAGGATTTACTATCTGGCTTTGTAAGAGTAGTATTACTGTAGATTACTACGAATGCATGGAAGCAGAGAATATGATAAATCTTACACAGACACTTTGCGAAATATTTATAACTGCAGTAGTTTTCAATTAGCTTACTTTGTGCGGCACTCTGCTCTGGAGCTGCAGGAAGCCTAAATTTACACAATTTCTTGCTTAAAATTGTGTAAATCTAGTGTAACTGCCATTGCATTCTGAGCAAAATCAACATATAGAAGGGCAAAATGAGGCCACATTGTTACTAGTGCACCCTATCAAATGATCCTGTTTAATTCATGTGCAGAGTGTGTATTTGTTGTGAAAAAATGATGCAAAGGATATGTGTGCCTGTTGTGGGCAACATTACAGGCTGAACACTTAGAATTATTCTGGTGATTTAGATCATGGTAAACACAGTCTCAAAAATATCAAACTTAAATTACATAAGATGCCTGGCTGGACTGATGAAATGGTTTTATGCCTCTACAAAATCTAGGGAATTTTAATCAATCACTGGGAAAAGCAAATAGATCAAGTGAGTACTTTCCCATTAGCTCTGCAATGCTTGACAGAAATAGGACAGCAGAGAACAGTTTTTCCTGGTGCACATAGGGTTCTGTTTATGTCATCTGAATTTTATTCTGCGCTGCTTATGCACTGTTGCCTGGAGGAACCCTGCAGTCTTGAGGTAAATACAGTAACTTAAAGCTTTATCACTGAACATATTCCTGCCAGTCTATTATCAAGATAATGGGCTCTTTTTTAGGAATTAGAATAAAGTTCTACCCACATACTCCACAAAATTAACAAAATAAGTAAAGAATAAGCAATGGGATTGTTGAGTCCACTTAATGTAAAATCACAGAATCACAGAATATCTCAGTTTTGAAGGAAGCCATAAGGATCATTAAGTTCAACTCCTGTTCCTTGTAGGCCTACCTAAAATTAAATCATATGACCAAGAGTATCATCTTTCATGAATGAAGCTTCTTTCCATTCCTTCATGCTGTACTGCTGGTCACTAGAGAGATGAGACATTTCTTTCTGCAGAGCTGCTCCCCAGCCTCTTATTCCCTAATTTTTACATATACCCAGGATTACTCTGTCCCAGGTGGAGAACCTGGCACCGGCTCTTCTGCAAATCATGCAGTTGGTGACTGCTCAGCTCTCTAGTCTATCCACAACTCTCCACCCTCAAGGGAGGCTTCCTCCTAATTTAGTATATCTTTTCAAAATTATTAAAATTCTATTATAGTAACAACAAATTAGAAAAGTATTTCTGTATTCACATTCACTTTACCTATCTCATTAGCAGCTCTATGCCATTTATAACCAGAGCTTACCTGATGGCAAACTGAATTAATGCCCACCATAATGTGTTGAAATATGCAATATAGTTCCTTACGAGAAACAGCAAACAATTAAAAAATTTACAGATCTGTTGGAAGCAGAGCTAAATTCACCTTACTCTATATGTTTGCATTTTCATATAGTTGCATTTGTTCTTTGCACTATTTTTATGGTATTTTCCTAGATTTCTGTTCTTAATCCTGTTTTCTGTCAGTTCTGTCTTTAAATTTAGGATATCAGCCTATTAATATTGCAAATTTAGTACCTGGATATAATTTAGTGGCCTGTGTAAGAGAGGATGTAAAAGATGGTTTGGTTTATCTGAGTCAACTTATTTTTGAGGTGACCTAGACAGTTTGGGGCTTTTTGTGTGAGGCTCATACAACAAGAGCTGTGCAGAAGCTCTGAATTGTTATTTTTATTCTGGCAAGTAGCAAAGCGTCAACAAATTCTAAGAGCAAGGCATAAATTTTCAGAAGTATGATAAAGAAATTGTTGAGAAATTAGAGAGCTCCTTGTCTCACATGTCTTTCCTAAATCATATCTTCAACCCATTTCTAACCTTTCATAATAGTTTCTTCCATCTATTCTTTCTATGATGCATTTTTAGCTCTCACTAACTTTTGTCTCAATCTTTGGCAGTCTTCAACCTCCATGACTCATTCATTCCCTTTGACTAAATGATGCTCGTGTCCTAATTTGGAAATTATATCCTGTTGTATCCTTTTAACTGGGTGTGAGCAGCTGCCATAGAGAATGTTCAGAATTATTTTTAATACCGAATGTTCCCAAAGGATACAGAGTATGTCCAGTGACAGTGATGATCTGCTGAGCTCAACCATGTACTCATTCATTGTTATTCTCCTTAAATTAAAAAAAAAGGTGTCTTCTTAACCAATTTTTTTAATTTTAATTTTTTTGTTTTTTATTTTATAAGATTCCAGTGTAAGTGCAGCTTTTGCTCTCTTATTAAGGTTGCTTGTATCAAGTCCAACTCTCCCTCTCTTTAAAGAATTTGCAAAATATGTGACTGAAATGAGAAGAGTGTAAAGAAAGCTGTGTTTCATTTCACTATATGTGACAAAGTAAAAAAATAGTTTGATCTATCTTTTTTGCGCATGATGTGACTGTGAAAAGAAAAAGAAAGCCTTAACAAATGCCCAGAGAATACTTGAATTTACCTCACAGGTCCTTCAGCATGACATAATTCAATAATTCAGTAACCATATATTCATGAAGAAGAGTTTTAGACCTAAAATTCTTGTAAAGGTTTGCCTTTGCCTTCCTGAGCCTGTGCTTCAATATCACATTCGGAACAGCAATGAAGCAGGGCCTGTTTTGAATATTAGGAGGCAAAATTTTCCTTGACAATTATAACCAGATAAACTGAAATCTTTTCCCCATTTTTTTTCATGTCATAAATAATAATTGCTAAAAGACTAAGGGACATAATCCAAATATTCAATTGCCTAAATGTTACCAAATCAAGTGACCAATAAGTCTACTTCTTTAAAGCTTCATATCTGTTGAATGCTTTTCCAGAAAGCTCCCTGGCTCTAAACTTTCCTCAGAGTCATATTCTCAGTGCCTGTTCAGGAGGTTTTTTAATTTCTGTTTCTGCTTTAATTTTTTTCAGTGATGCTTTTGTAGTTCCTTTCTCTCTCTTACATGCAGACACACGTCTCTCTATGGAAAGAAACCACAGAAAAATTAAGCAAATTTCCCCAAATAAAAGAAACCCAAAATCAAACAAAAAGACCCAACAAGCCAAAACACACCCCATCAAAGTCTTATCACCCAAATATGTTTTTATTGTAGAAAAGTATGTGCTTTCAGTGATGACTATTCCTTTTTTCTAGAACAATTCACAAGTGGCTTGTTACAGCTGTCCTCAATGAAGGGTGACAGTTATTCTCTACCACAGTGACATATATTCAGCCCACAGTTTTGCATAAAGCTAATATTCATTGTCAAGATATTGCACCACACCTATTCTGGTTAATTTTGTTTGCTTTCTGTTTTTGTTTTTTTGTTTGTTTGTTTGCTTGTTTATTTTTCTGCAGTTGCTTTCACAGGAAATGTTAGAAGGCTTTTTTAGGCTTGTGGGTTTTGTCCTCTCTTAATATACATATATTTTAGTAATTTGTACTCAAGAAAACTATGAGATATACTGTACTTGATTTACTACATTTATGCAAGAAATAGAAAGCTCTGCAGACAGGGAAAAATTTGAAAAATTGACACTTAGTCTGTGCTGGGTAAGTATAAGTGGCAGTCACTTAGAGATATATGTTGAGTAAAATGTGCACTGACACAATAGAGCTAAGACAAACAAGGGATCTCAAGAAACAGAACATTTTTTTTCTATCTGAACATTAAAGTATAAAGAGGACAAAAACTTTTATATACAAAGAAGCTAGACAAGAAACTTTTCACACGTTTACTAAGAAAGAGACTTGCATACTTAGATTTCAAATCTGGTCTGTGTTCCTCTTTCAGTATTATTTCTTGCGTTTCAGGGAAATGCAGCTATGACAACTAAGAATCCCACTGCCATAAATACTATTCACAGGTAAACACTCCCTGCTCTGATCCATGAATAGCATCAAGAAAAGCATATTTTTTTTATGATGAGTGTAGGATGTAAATGAACAGAGAAGTCAAATAATGGAGACAATAAAAGCATTGTCTGCATTTTACAGTCAGTAAAACAGAGCAGAAAGATTTGCTGGCATTCGTCTACTCTGCATGCAGATGCTACTTCCTTTGACATGGGGATTCAGAGTGAAAAAATCTCATAGTAATGTAAAAAAGGTTGTTTCCCAACATACAGCCAGGGCTTGAAACAGAGCAACCATTTAGTTGACTAGGCTTCTGTTGAATGTTTAATAATGAGGATTTTGTAACAGAGATGCCCTCTAAAACAAAACAGGAACAAAGACTACAGAATTTTCTTCATACACTCTTTCTAACTGCCATCAAAGAGCTGTGATTCAAACCCTGCCAGTCATGGCTGCACTTGAACTAATGACTTAGCAGTGAAAAGGCTCTACAGTCTATTACTAATCTCCTGATTCATCTGAGCTTTCAACCCTTTTTAAAAGCTATATTTACTGGGATCGGAACAGTTGCCCTTCTTAGAATAGATTTTATGCTCACAGTCCAGAGTTCAAGAGTCTTCCATTTAAAAAAGAATAAGTCATAGTGTAGTCACTTTCTGATAGCAGGGCAAAAACTTACCCATCCTAATAACAGGATATAATTAAAAATGTCTTTCTCCCATGTTAGGTATCTCCCCTTCATGAATGAATGCATAAAGACAAGTGCCTTCTATTTTATCTTATCCCTTACTTTTTCACATTAATTTATCTTCATAGAAGATAGACAAGTCTAAGTAAATTATTTTGAAAAAAACAAAACACCCAAATCAAATCTGACCAACTATTTTTATGTTACCATGTTAGCTGCTGGAACAAATGAAGATACTGTAATATGAGAGAAATAAAGATATATAAGAGAGGAAAAATCAATTTGAATAAATGCATTATGTTTAATAATGTCAATAAATTGTAATTATTTGATATCTCCCATTTTATAAAGTTAGCAACAATTTCACAGGACATATGGAATGTCTTTTTGCATTGTCTGTCTTCTGCAGTTCAGAACTATTATTTATTCTCTTGAATTATTTCAAATTGAGAATCAGTGTTACATCCAGATTTTAAATATCTTTCTTGTATCATGATTTTCCTATCTGTTTTGAAGGTCATGCTATACCTTTTCAAGTGGATAGATATGTACCAGTGAAGTGCGTGTGCACAAGGCACATTTCTGATTTCTGCTGCTGAAATTCAGCACTGAACCCGGACTGGAATAGAGCACAGGTGCAGGGGTCATTTGCGTATGTTCGGACATATTTCCACAGTAGAGAAACAGTGAATAGAACCAGTTTTGCTGCACTGTGCTTCACACAGCACATGCTAGATGTAGATTTTTGTGCTGATGCAGAAAGACGAATGCATTCTAGACCCGAACAGTTATCATGGAAGAGATGTGGAAAAGTTCCATGCAGAGGAAAAATAACTTTGGCTACTCACTTGGCATGAGCCTGCCCCTGCTTCTAGACATACCAAATTCTTTCTAGGCATGGAGTATACTGTAGTCTCAGCTCAGATAACAGCAGTTTTGTACCATACTAACATGCTGTTATTTGATTTGTCTGATCTTTTCCATGGTCATAACTGATATCGATCCTTATATAAGTTTGACAGACACCTAGGAAAAAGCTGCACAGTTGCTAAGTGCTATCACAGCACTTGCTCTTCTCCTCTCCTCAGTATACTAACATATTGTGTTGGAGCACTGCTCCTTTTCAGGTTGGAGAAAGTTGCAGAAATCCAGAGAAAAAATTTTGTTTGCATTTGTGTTTCCCAGTCGTGTCAGCAACACTTGCTGTATTTTAGATTGTCACATGCACTATGCAGGTATTTCCTGGGCATATATGAAGTTTCTTTTTTTGTCTGGGGAAGGATAGCAGGTATGTGTATTCTTTTGTGTAGGACTCTTCTTCAGTTCTCTGTGGGAGATTATACCTGTTCTTCATGTTCAATAATGAAAGAGGAACAGGAAAATATTCAGAATACTTCATTCACTTATATCTTCACCACTGATGTATCATACTGACTCTTAATGGAACCTGTGTTCCATCTTGGTAAAATGGATAAGATTTAAAGCCCTTTTAAATCCTGCTCAGAGCTTCTTTGTGCAGATGGAAAGGGATAATAGATAAATAACGGCTAGAATTAACTATGCAGTAAAGATATACTGCCTAGGAAAATCTGCAGAAAGTGAGTTATTGTTTTGATTGAACCTCTAAGTGGCTTAAAAATGTGTTTTCTAAAAATATCTGTTGGTATAGGCAAAGATTACTGTATCTTTTTTTTCCTGACTTATTTTCAGCCTCAGGATATTTTAGCCATTTATAAAGAAGAGTTACACCTCTAAGTTTTGTTTATGAACACCTATTCAGCTAGGAAAAAATCTATTTACAACTGTCATTCTTCCAAGAGTCACGATGTAAGTTCAAGTGCATGAACATTACCACGTCAGAAATACAGTGACTGAAGCAGTTAGAATTTTCTTAGAGAGTCTTTGTTCATAGGATATTTAAAATTGCATTCTGGAACAAGTAGAAGGAAAAGTAAATTACGGTACAGTATAGTATTTTTCAAATCTTCTGATAATTAAGTTATGAAACTTAATTTCTATAGAATAGAGTTTTTAAGACTTTTTTATTCAAAGACTGTATGGTGGTTTCTGTTTCTTTATAAATGGTTGTCAGCAGGAGAACTGCCCTCATGTTTTAAAAGATCTGTACCTGAAAATCATATAAAACCATATGTAAAGAAACTCCCCAAAGACTTTTAAAATACTGAATGCTATTCTAATACACCATATCACAGTATTGAACTTTTCTGAGGCCTCTACATCATGCTAAACTGCATCAACACAGTGTAATATAGAAAAGTCATTTGGAAAGAAAGCATACAACAGAATATTTCTAGGAATATTTAGAACAGGCAGTCTATACATACCGTATTAGAAACAGACAAGGAGTCATAAATGTATCCAGCCACAGAACTACTACTACCTCTTTATTTCAAGTTAGAGTTCAAACATTCTGACCTTATTCACACAACTATTTTTAGCCTAACTGTGGAATACAATAATAAAAGAGGAATGGGCAGGTATAATTTACTGAGTTGCTCCTCCCAACATTCTCCTGGTCCTTTAAAGGGCCTTAATTTTCTGCAGCTGATTTTAGATTACATTTTAAGGTTCATTTTATAAAACTTCTTAGACCTACAACTTCATGACAGCCATAAGTGCCACAAATGACAGATGTAGCATAAAATTTTGATGGAAAGCTTTGCTTGTACCAGGATTAAACTTTTGTTACTGCATTTTGAAAGATATTCATACTTCCATTTGTCTTTAAATTACACCAACCTCCTTAACAGTTTGATTAGATTAGTAAAACATTCATTAGCATGTTTAAATTATATGCTTTGATTATTTAAATACAGTTGTATGCTTTTCCTCATCAGCACTATGACTTTATGCTGCAGAGCACTTCTAGTTATTTGTCAGCTAAACTTAGGCAAATAAATCTTTACACAAGTTCAGGATAGGCCTACAGGTCTTCTTCAAAATGTTCTAATAATGAAAGCAGCAGGGAATGAAAAAAGACATAGAAAGAAAACACATTGTTCTGTCCCAAATACCAAAGGAGATTCTTTCAAATAAAATGGTTTATTTTGATTGAAAAGCACAAACTGTAACTATGCAAGGCCAGACTTGAACAAAGATTAAAGTATTTAAAGGTGGTGTGTCCAATTTTATGACACACTTCTCACAATTCACACAGAGTAAAGCAACAAGAAAAACAGCCAATCCTTTAGGGAGAGACTAATTTCTGTCTTGAATACTGACAAAATTGAATTCTTTGTTCTTTTTATCACTTTCTTTAGCCATACTAAAATTTTAAAAGTAACAAAAAGACACTGAGCAATAAAAAATAGGAATACTCTATTGACATCTTTTCTTGAAGTACTTCCAAAGCTATCCTTAAAAATGCTTCTGCCACTTTTGTAATATTGTATACTTCCAACAGAAATCCTGGATTTTATGAATGGGGATCCAATGATTATCTGTTTCATTCTGAAGCTTGGGGAAAGTTATGTTCTGCTTTAGTGATTAAACAATTTTTGAGATGACTTTTTTTTTCTATTCTGTCCAGCTTTCCTGAATTATCTCAAGTGCATATTATTCTTAATGGCTTTGACAAACTGAGCTCTAAAAAACAAACTGTATCTACCATACAGAGCCATGGGTTGTTACAGCATTATACATGGTGTACAGCCAAGAAGAGGGGTACATACTGGCCAAGAGGCAGTGTGTGCTAAAGAGGAATGGAGCAGCATTAGTGGATCTCCAGCTTTTATATGTCACATAAAAATTATACAACTATATCAAGATAATTTATGCAGATCTGGGCAGATCATTTGCCTTTGGTAATATTACTCATTATGAATTAATTCCTTCTGGTATTGTTTCGCAAATGAGCCAATATTTAATTTAGTGTAAATGTTTCCATTTTATCTTAGTATTGAAATTCATCCCCTAGAATTATCCTGGCCTGATCTGTGTTATCATCATGATTACACAGTGCAGCATGCTTAACAAGCAGTGAGATCTTTCTTACTACAGCCTTCCCATGAAGCAAGGTGACCACTTATGCTGTTGTCTTGTCAATTATAACAAAATTTTGGGATTCATCTTACTGAATTAGCACTGCAAGAAACTCATGAAACTCAAATATATAGCCCATGTCTTTGCTTGTTTGGGCTACTTTTTCATTGTTGTTGCTGTTACTGTTTTGTTGTTAGTTTGTTTTGTGGTTTGGGGTTTGTTTGGTTTGCTTTGGTTTTTTTGGTTTTTTGCAATCGGGACATACTGCTAAAAGTGAGGAAGAATCTAAACATAAGTGGAGAAATGCATACTCTAAACTCTTCTCAGGACAAAAAGTAATTTCAGCATTTTACCCGAACATTGATGATATTATCAATTAGAACTGTGCCAATAAAGTTGCTATTATCAGGTTTCAGAAATAAATATATTTAAAGGAATGAAAAATGACCTTTTTTAACATATTTCCTCCCATATACTATCTTTACATTTGAATAAATTTTAAAATGTTCTGCTTAGATTCAGTAACATCCAGGAATTGAGCGTGGGGGAGAAGGGGAGGGGTGGACATGGCCTCTGAGAGATTTCATAAAAAAAGTAAAAGAAACCCTCTCAAATTCAAGTGTTACAAATGTTATAATAGTATTCATTGTAGATTCATTAATGTTATCCAAACACAGATGTAAATCATCTGAATTTGTCTAGGCAGCATCTGTTCAGATAAACCTAGAATTTGTGTACCAGATAATGACAGCATGGTAAATTAGATGTATTTAAATGATTTTTTTTTAGCCAAGGATATTGTAATGAAAGAAAAGCAATTTTCATCATATTTTTAAGCAAGGAAACAAATCTCTAGAGTATAATGTGGCTGAAAATTATTTATTCTTTATCACAGAAGTTTCCAAAATTTTCAACTCTATGGCTGCATTCTATTCAGAAAATGTTGTTGGTTTTAAATAAGTTCTGGCATGTTCGCAAAGGAAATGAAAGTGTGTTGTATCAATGGCTTCCAGCTATGAAACAACCCATTGCTTTATCTGAACAATGCTGTTGGGGTTCATTGAATTAATTTACTTTACTCTAGAGGACCACTCACTTGTATGACAACATTGAGACATTCCAGGCTGCTGACTCATTTGTACAATATTCTATTACTTTATTTGATCTTAAAGCAATATTTGAGGGAAATTCAGCATTACAATAAAACAGAGTGTCTCCAATGATGTTCACCGATGTTCAAAGTCTTTTCTGTTTTCCAGAGCACTGCATATGTCCTCTCTCTGGTCACCCATATTCTCTTGGGGAAATGAAGTATCTTTGTATAATGGAGCAAGAACAATGTCATTTATTCCAAACATGGGAACTGGAATATGATGCAGGTACAAATTAATCTCAGGCAATTTTAAGCCATTTGCTTTAAGACAGTGTCTTGGGGTGACAGAGAAAGAAGAATCACAGAATCACAGAAATAACTAGGTTGAAAAAGACCTTTGAGATCATCAAGTCCAACCTATGACCTAATACCTCCTCATCTATTAAACCATGATATTGAGTGCCATGTCCAGTCTTTTTTCAAACACCTCCAGGGACAGTGACTCCACCACCTCCCTGGACAGCCCATTCCAATGCCCAGTCAATCTTTTGGTGAAGAATGTTTCTCCTAATGTCTAGCCTAAACTTCCCTTGGCACAGCTTAAGACTGTGAATGTCCTGCCATTCTATCACCATTTGCCTGGAAGAAGAGACCAACCCCCACCTGGCTACACCCTTCTTTCAGGGAGTTGTAGAGAATTAAATGGTCTTCCCTGAGCTTCCTCTTCTCCAAGCTAAACAACCTGTAAGCTGCTGTTCATAGGGCCTGTGTTCTAGACCCCTCACCAGCCTTGCTGCCCTTCTCTGGATGCATTCGAGCATCTCAACATCCTTCCAAAACTGGGGGGCCCAGAACTGGACACAGCACTCAAGGTGCAGTCCAACCCATGCTGAGTACAGGGGAAGAATGACCTCCCTGTTCCTGCTGGTCACACTGTCCCTGACCCAGGCCAGGTTGCTGTTGGCCTTCTTGGCCACCTGGGCACACAGCAGGTTCATGTTCAGGAGGAAAGAATTGTACTGTTGTACAGGGCTGTACTTGCTGCATATTGCTAATTCATTCATCAGCTTTATCTGGCACAAACCTGCACGGCGCGTATAAAATAAAATGCTCTTCGCTTCTAATCCCTTCTCTATTCTCCCCTTTTTCCGTGCCCCTTGAAGAGATATTTTTCCCTTTTCTTAAAAAATACCATGACAGTCTCCCAGCTTTAAAGTTTTACCATAAAATCAGCTTTAACCACTCAGCTGGTGTTCTTGCTTCTGCGGGCTATATGTCTTAACAATTTCCAGCACCCTTCTCCTCAAAAACTACTTACTGAAAGCTAAGAAAAATGAACAAGAAATGAATAAAAGAAAAGGAAATAAGTTTACAGTGATGGAAAAAAATAATGGCATAGATTATGACTGTGGAAACAATGTGCTGCTAGAAATATATGTTTTCAATATTTTCATCCTGCAGTCAAGTAAATGGGAGAACAAATGGCACCAACAAATGGCATTACATAACTGAAGATTGGAAACATAAAGACCTATGAAATAGCAAAAAAATCTAGCCAAAAAACCTCCCAAAACTGGAAAAGGGATTGAGTCACACTAATATAAATACAAAGTCATAAAGATGTTTAAATTTTTGGAAAAATACATTTGTATACACAGATACACACACATACAGAAATATGTACATAAGTCTATAGAAATATATGTACATTTAGACACATATATGTGCACATATGTGTGTGTGTGTTTCTGTCTGTCTGTCTGTCTATTTGTGCATGAGTAGTGGGTTGACTTTGGGCTGGATGCCAGATACTCACCAAAGCAGATACATCATGCCTCTCCATAGCTGGTCAGGGGAGAGAAAATGTAACAAAGGGTTCATTGAGAAAAGGACAGAGAGGGATCACTCACCAAATACTCTCATGGGCAAAACAGAATCAAATTAGAGATATTCATTGCATTTATTAGTAGCAAAAGCAGAGCAGGGTTGTGTGAAATAAAATAAGACCTTGAAAAGACCTTCCCCCAACACCTCTCTCCTTCCCAGCTCTACCTCCTGCCCTGCCGTGGTGCAGGGAGACAGGGAATGGTGGTTATGGTCATTTCATCACAAGCTGTTTCTCCCACTGCTTGAGGGAAAGGAGTCCTTCCCCTGCTCCCATATGGGGTCCTTGCCATGGCAGGAAGCTCTCCACAAACTTTTCCAACATCCCATGGGCAACTGTTCTCTCCCAACTGTTCCAACGTGGGTTATTCTTCCATGAGGTGCATGTGTCCTTCCATGTGTGCTTCAGGCACAGCCTGCTCCAGCGTGGGTCCCCAATGGGGTCACAAGTCCCACCAGGAGACCTGCTCTGCTGTGGGCTCCTCTCTCCCCAGGTCTGCAGGTCCCTGCCAGGATCCTGCTCCATCATGGGCCTCCCAGGTGCCTGTGAGCACACTCCTCTCAGGCATCTGCCTGTTCCCATGTGGGTTTCCTGCATGGGCTGCAGGTGGATCTCTGCATCCCTGTGGACCTCCATGGGCTGCAGGAGCACAGCTGCCTCACCATGGGCTGCACCACGGGCTGCAGAGGAATCTTAGCTCTGGCTCAGCCTGGAGCACCTCTGGTTCCTCCTTTTGCACTGCCCTTGGTGTCTGCAGAGTTGTTCCTCTCACAAATTGTCACTCTGCTATTCTTTGGCTGCAATTACATCTTCATAATAACATTTTTTTTTCCTTAGATGTTATCACAGAGGCATTACTGCCATCACATCCAATAGATGCAGTCTCGGGTAGGAGAGTCTGTCTTGGAGCCACCAGGGCTTTACTCTGTTGGACATGGAGGAATCTTCTGGCAGCCTTTCCCAGGTGCCACCCCAGTAGCCTCATGCTATCAAAACCTGGCTACACATAGCCAGTACAACTGCAACAAAGCAAGAATCAAAGCAAGATTCTCGACTATATTCCTTACATTCTACTCATTTACCTGATCAGCAAATTATCAGTAGCAGCATTCATAGGCAGTGATTTCACTTTCTGCACCATGAGAGGATGTTTCTTGGTTTAGAGACAAGTTTAGGAGAAAAACACTCTGGAAAGAGTGCTTCTTCTAAAAAATAAATAAATAAATAAATAAATAAATAAATGGGTGCTAGTGGATGAAAGTGAAAAAAACAACTCTGTATTGACAAACCAAGTGCCCACATGGCATGGAAAAAAAGAGTAAATAAATGCTAGATATTGAATAATCAGACCTTATTCCCCCTCCACACACACCCACACTGGAACAAAAACCCAACATGCCAGGGAAAGAAAAAAACCCACAACGGCTGGCAATGACATGGGGAGAAAAAATGTCTCAAGGAAAAAAGACCCAAAAGGTTCCCACAGCAGCTCCAGAAAAACCAGATGGAGCGTGGTGAATCTCTTGATGTTGGTCCCCTCTTCACAGCAGATGAAGCAGATGGGCTTTCTCTTGCCTGCTTGGCTTTTCCGAGGTCTGGGGCCAAAACAAAGCAGCCCCTCACCTTTCCGCCTGATCCTGGCTGATCCTTCTCTTGCTGGTCATTCTCTCTGATCTTGGACTAGAACCAAACTGTCCAATTGACTTTGAAAAATGCTGCCAAAGGATTGCTGCTGCAGCCTCTCCAATGCCACTGAAAGAAAAAACCTTCTTTCCTAAGCTAACAAATGCTAGCTAAGCAAAAAAAAAAACCACAGTCTGCATGGCACCTGGACATCTGGGGGTGAGGCTTTCAAAAATGTCTGCTGAAGATCCCCAAGGCTCCCTCTGGGCCCCAGACCCACCTTACAGCTACAGCAGCCATTTCTGGGCATAAAGCAGATGATCAGGGAATAGACTAATCACCATAAAATCCCCCAAGACAGGGTGATATGCTGCTCTTCTAAACTGAAACTTTTTGCAACAGCAACAAGGGAATTTAGCAGCAGGACTATGCAAGAGTTAAAGAGGCAATGTGGAGGAAGGAGTTACAGGATGAACCTCCAAGCAAGCATGAAAAATTAAATAGAGCAGAGTGAAGATGCTAGTGTTAAGAGCCCTGTTTTTGTTAATATCTTCACCTTAAGGTTTTTGTCAGTAAAAAACGAAACCTCTCAGACAACAAAAAAGATGGCATCTTTTTCCTTAGAGCACTGTTAATGACGTCTAATAGGGCAGAGGTAAGTACTGTAGGAGAACAGTTTCACAGAATCTGTTTCACAGGTTTAGTTGTTTTGGGTTTTTTCTTTAGAATATTCATTTCTCATTATTCAGAGAGCTTCTGAGAATGTCCCCTTTTGTAAAGAACACTGGAAAGAGAGTTGGAAAAGTGGCATCTTATTAGCTCACTGCTCTCAGAATTCATTTCCTTCTTTACACTACACAGCAGCCCTGCTGGGCTTTAAAGCTCCATGTCCCATTTTATTGTTAAGAACAAGAAATTAAGAAATCCATATGAGTCAGTGGCCGCTAGGTATACTTTTGAAAATGCAATTACCAACTCTTTCATTTTATTTTATAGTACTGAGTTTAACAAGGTTAGAAAGATGGGATTAGATATTTACTCACATGTAGGGTATATAAAATGAAATGCACATCACTCTAACTACCCACTGTGGATTCAAATTAAAAAAATTTTTGCTGACTTCTCAATCTCTCTCCAGTTCCACATGGTAAATCTTCTGACTGAACATATCCAAACTGATCAGTTTGATTAAAGACCTTTAAAAATTCAATAACATTTTTGAATTGTATGCTTACAGGTTCTCTCACTCTGCATCAACTGGGAAAAAAAATCCCAAAACAAAAAAATCAAACTATAACAACAAATCTTCAGAAAACCAACACCAAACTCTTCCAGGCTTGAATGCTTGTGAGCCATTTATTTTTCTTGTTGGCAGGGCAGACTGGAGCTGTAATGGACAAAACTCTAATGTGTCAGAGAGGACACCCTTGTGATTGTATTTTGCCTCTGTGTTGACTTGAAAGATAACACTAAGCAGATACAAATATGGAATAAAAAATAAAGTCGTCTGTCTTTATGAGAGGTCTTGGGCAGTTATACCAGTCCTTTTCCAAGCTCCTATAGAAAAATTCCACAGGAAAAAAATCATCAGATTATTTCAAAGTGTTAATGTTTCTCACAGATATTACTGGGGTGACACGGTTTAATCCCAACCAGCAATCAAGTCCTATACAGCTGCTCACTCACTGCCTTGTCAGCAGGATCAAGGAGAGAATGGAAGGGTAAAAGGTAGAAAACTCATAGGTTGAGATAAAGGCTGGATACTGGAGTCAGAAGCTATGCGCAGAATCAAAACAAAGCAAGGGATGCATTCACCACTTCCAATGAGCTGGCAGCTGTTCAGCCATCACCAGGGGAGCAGGGCCCCACCCCATGTACAGTTCACTTGGGAGGACAAACACTATCACTCTAAATTTGTACCTTGTTCCTTCTTCCCCTCACCTTCTATACTGAGCATGATTTTGCATGGTCTGGAATATCCCTTTGGTCAGTTTGGGTCATTTGTCTTGTCTGTATCCCCTCCCAACCTCCCATGGACCCCCACTGGCCTGGCAGTATGAAAAGTAGAAAAGGCCTTGCCTGTGTGTAAGCCTTGCTCAACAACAACAAAACCATCTCTAAATTGTCTTCTCTGTATTCAGCACAATCCAAAACACAGCCTCATGCCGGCCACTGTGAAGAAAATTAAATTACCCCAGCAAAAATCAATACATGGGGGAAGGGTCCTTTTGCCCTATTATTTTCAATTCTGTGATTCTACCTATAGTATATATAAACATATCTAAAAATATATGCTTTAATATTTTCATAATGATTTCTGGTTATGTCACAAATAATTTGTTAGCTGTAATTTTGTCTTGAGGTAATATCTCATGTGTTTGCCTATGGCCAAAGCTGTTACTGAAAGAGGAGTACTTTAATACACTAAGGAAATACTCTCTGTGTCTTTGCTACATCAGAGACTGAAGCTCTTGAGGGACAAGGTACCTGTGCAGAAAGAAATTGCAGCAATATTTGGGACTCTTTGCTGGAGCCAGAGGCATAGGTCTTGGCGTCTGTGCGAGGTGTGCTCTGGTGAAGGGGCTATACTATCAGTAGTGGAGGTGTTTTTTTGTGAGAGAATTGTCAAACACTGGCACAGGCTGTCCTGACTGTTGTGGTCTCCATCTTTGGAGGTACTCAAACGCACCTGGACACAGTCCTGAGTAACCTGCTGCTGCTAACCCTGCCCTAGAAGTTGTTGGACTAACAGATCTCCACAGCTGCTGCACCATCTCAGACAGTCAAAGGTTCTGTGATTTCTGAAGCAAATTCTTTGACAATATGCTGCATGTATCAGCCCTTCAAGATCTTCCTCTTTGCATTATTATGACCCTCTTCTGCTCATTTTTTTATTTTTTTAAAATTAGTTTATTGTTAAAGTTTGATAGCCCTAATTGCATTCACTATGAAGTCAGTTGTAAAAATCAGTCTGCTTTGTATAACTTGTAATCAGATCTTGCTGGGCTACCACTGATAGTTTGTAAAAATATATTTTTTTTTAACATTAGCTGTAGTATTATATTTTCTTCAGGTTTTGTCTCATGATGGTTTACCCCCGATAACTGTAATTTTTCTTGTCTATCTCTTCTTTTTTCTGGTTCTCTCAGTGCTGTCCTTATGTCAGCTGAACCCATGCTCATGTTCATGCCTCAAAGTTACACAGATAGTGACAGCAGGCCCCAAAGATGTAAAAATAAATTTCCTTTTGCTCCCATGGTACTGTTTTCTTCATTCTAATCTCAAGTCTTCTAAGCAGTGTGTTCTGTCTTCACAGACAGAGCAGGTCATAATGCAAACTCTTTGATTTCATGCTGAGATAAGACAGAGCGTTCATATGATATTCATGATGAAATTTACATTAATAGTGGTTTTCAAGACTGTGCCCTCACTTGCTCATTGTCACATGCCACCACCACAAAAATGTGAACTGTTATAGATGAAAAAAGAAACAAAACTCTCTTGATATCATGTAACAAAATGACAAGTAGAAATTAAGCCAAATTTCACCTTTTCAAATTGATCCTTATTTGCTGGCGCACCATCCTTGTTGCAGCAGAATTACTTGGTATTATATGTGCTAGGAAAAAATCCATGCCCTTGATGCTGAAAGAATCTGAGAAAGAATTGTGCTTCAGAAAGGGAATCAATGCAACTTGTTTTGCACAGCAGCTTCAAGCAACAGTCCTAACTTTTTTCTCTTTTATGTATGAACTTTATCACATAGCACCCCTGTGAGAGACAGGTACCTTACTGCTTCTCTGTAAGGCAAACAATACCACCTCCACTTGTTGTTCCTTGCCTATTCAAAATTACTCTGTTATTACCTGTTCATGTTCTTGCATGATATTCATAATACATGAGTAGAACTTGGTAAGCCACATTGATAATTAAATATATAAAATATTTAGTGATAGTTGTGTGCAACTGAATAATTCAGGACTAAATAATTGATATGTTCTAGGGAAGTTTCAGAAGGGGTTACACTATGTCTGTACTATATCAGTTCTCTATGGCTAACACTGTATTTTTTAAACCCGAAGGCCACTCTGACTTCTTGGGTTCTCTTGCATGTTGGATGTGTTCTGATTTTTACTGTGGCAAGATCATGGGCTCACTGCATGGACACTTTCACAGGCCTTCATTTGTGAGGAAATCTGTGCACATAGGTGGGCTGGGATCCAACTGACTCAGAGGCCTTGAAGCCTGCATAAACAATAATGCATACACAAGTGGGGAAATGAGATGCAATCTCATAGTTTTCACTTGCTTCTGTGAAAGCTTTCCTGCTGAAAACAAGTTACATTGGAAAAAGAAAATTGGCTTTCATAATGATCGCTTTTTTCCATACACTAACAAACTCCTGCATGGGAGCAGTTGCCTCTTTATTCAGCCAGTGAATCTTCAGGGAAGAATTAGGTTATTGCATTAGTGGTCTTAAATTATAGTTGCCACAGAAAACTTGGACTAATTGCTTTTTGAATGGAAAATACTTGTCAGTTAATTATGATACATATCATGAAACAGTCATAAGACTCCCTGTGTTTTGATTTGGAGAAACATAAAATTACGTCCAAAGATTCAAAATTTCAAGCATCTACATAGATCCAACTATTATAAACTTTGTTTTAAAAATCTAAGTTGAAATTATTTCCTTGCACATGTTCCCAATTAAAAAGTTTTATTATCTGTTTTCTTCCTTTCCTTAAATTCATTTCTCCCCCTCCTCTCCGGAATGACAATAATGATGTATATTGAAAACCCTTTCCAAGCTGAATGCCAAGATTGTAATTCAATGAAGTGCTCTACTCTCATTCATAAATCACCTGAAGGCTGCTCTTGGGTCAGCAGAACTCTTCGATTGAATTACATGCTTCTACTCAATCAAGAATCATCTATATCACATTATAAGGTGACACAACTCACTCTGTGATAAGGCTGTGAGATCTATGTAGCGTCACTTTTCAGAAGCCTGTGTCTCAATAACTGCAGCTTACTCTTAGTTCAAATTTGACGCAGTTGATTATCACTGGTAGGTCCATAAAAATGCCTGCTTTACTTATAAAATATATCACTCTTCAGGTGTACTCACATTTAAGGATTTGCTTCTCCTGGAACATCAAAGCTATTTTGGAACTAACAGACTTTTTGGAAGCATCTGGTCCCTATCTCAAGTTACCAAAAATTTCAAAAATATTTATCTAATGTATTACTGATAAATATATCAGATAGACAGTATGAGTTGCAACTAGCTTTACATATTGTAATGATAATGCTGTTAATCATGTTAATGGCCTTACTAAAATACTGTTGCTTGATATCTCTCATTGAAATTGAATCCTATATTTTCCAGTTCTCACTTATTGTAACCTTCAAATATTTACATTTTGAAATATGTGAGTCTGATATACACAAATTGCAAAGATCAGCAGATAAACTGGTTTTACATAGATTTAAAAATTCTGAAAAAGTTACACCCTATGTTGTAGATAAGAAATTTAATTCACTAGGCTTTTGAATTTGAGCTTTTTTATTCCTCTAGGCTTTCTCTGTCATATGTGGTTGATTATATATGTTAAGACTCATATTAAAGAAGAAAATATCCTAAATAAAATAGATGCAAGCCTTAAAATGAGAAAATCTGCCTACTCCCTGCTTTAAAAGATTTCACATTGAATAAGCAATTTAATCAGTTTAATCCCTTCATTATTCACACTTTCCTAAATGAATAGTTTCCTTCCTTGTTCTCCAAACCTTGCCGTTATACCTTGACATCATAGGAAAATGCAGGATCCTTGCTACTCCCACACTGAAGGCTACTAAGCTATCAATTGATGCAATGTAAGAACTTGCAAAGGGCCAGATCCTACAGACTTATACTTTAAAATTGCAAGTGAGGAGGAGTGAGAAGTAAGAATGTAGAATAAAAACAAACAACACATATTCCTTTGTGTCCTAAGTAGCCTTTTGGGCTCCTTATGCCTACAGCTGGATCTTTTTCTCAGAGGAATGCTTTAAAAAATCTAATCACTGATTATGTTGAACTTCTAGCGCAGACAAAAAGCATATGAATAATTCTGCCTTTTAGAACATAGTCTGAACAGTATTCAATAAGACAGGCATAGGGCTAAATAATAAAACCAGAGAAAATATATAAATAGATGTTTCACAGTGAGTATTCTTTGCCTTAAACACTGAAGGTAAGAGTCCTCTGGCGTGAAGTGTGTTATAGTTAAAGAGTCTGATTAAATATGTATGTGTAGGAGACCGATAAAGGCAAATTTGAAACTGGGGTATCTAACTCCTGAGTGTCTGACTTAGCAGCTTAAATATTGGTTTATCATATATCATAGAAAGATAGGATAACTTGAGTTGGAAGGGAATCACAAGAATAATTGGTCCAAGCTATTATTCCTTGTGTGGCTACCTAAAATGAAATAATGTGACTAATATGTCATCTAGCTACTAATGTCTGCATCCAAAATCATAGGAAATAATTTCAAATAACCTAATGTTGACAACTGTGAAACATAACTGGGACTTCATGTGTGTGTTACACACACCTCCACAGACCCCACACACTCCATTTCACTTTCTGCTCTCTGTGATGGTGCAATCTGGTTTGTACTAAGATAAGAAGACCAAGTGGGTTTTGCAGGAAGAGCTGTCTCTATGCTCAATAACTGTATTCCAGAGATGAAGAAAGAGATATTTGCAATCGGCTTTGTTGCTTGCGTAATGATAAAAAATGTGCTGCCTATCTGGCCAGCTGGGCAAACTGACGTCTCAATATTGCAAGCAGCTTCTGGGTGGATTCCCAACCCCTCAGCAGGGATATCTTTCTCACTTTTGGTTGTCTGAGTAAAAAGCACTAAGATCCAGTCAAATAGAGGTTAGGGGCTTGGAACACAAGCTCTATGAGGAGCAACTGAGGGAGGTGGGGTTGTGGCCTGGAGAAAAGGAGACCTTACACACTCACTCTCTACAACTCTCTCTGCAACTCCCTGAAAGGTGGTTGTAGTCAGGTGGGGTTGGTCTCTTTCTCCAGGCAGCAACTGACAGAACCAGAAGACATAGTCTCGAGCTGTGCCAAGGGAAATGTAGGTTAAATATTAGGAAAAAGCTTTTTATGGAAAGGTGATAAAGAACTGGAATAGGCTGCTCAGGGAGGTGGTGGAGTCACCATCCCTGGATGTGTTTAAGAAAAGACTGGATGTAGCATTCTATCGGTGTTAAGATGCCCAATGGGCAAGAAGCATGATGCACAGAACTCCATGATATCAGAAGGCTAATTCATCTCTTTATTATACTATATTATACTATATGTTATACTATATCACACCAACAAGTACTATCACTAACTAACAAACTAGAAAACCTGTGACTCTGCCTGAGAGTCCCAACATATACACATGGATCCAATTGGTCAATGAATCCAAAACACCATCACCAGAATCCAATCATGCAATCACCTCGGGTAAACAATCTCCAGAACATGTTCCACATGGGCACAAACACAGGAACAGCAAATGAGACAAGAATTGTTTTGATCATTCTTTTCTCTGCTTCTGTCACAGCTTCTCTCAGGAGAAATCTGAGAAAGCTAAATCTCTCTATGTTTAGAGGGCATGTGAATACCACACCATTCAGTGCCATGGTATTGGTTGAGGTATTTGGGCGTGGTGTGGGTCGGAGTTGATGATCTTGCGTGTTTCTTCCAACTTAGCGATTCTGTGATATGTAGATAAAATCCTAAAGTAGCTACATAGGGACTTTCTTGCTTGGTAAGTGTTGGAATTTGTTGCTTGGAATTTTGCAGGGCCAAAGGCTGCAAACACGTATGTTTCTAGCCAAACTCTTTAGACTGTTGACCAAATCTGAGACTAAGTCACGCCTAGATTTCTCTGAGAAGTTTAGAAAGCAAAGTGATCTCACTGCACCTTGGGACTATGACTTAGTTATAGTATAATCCACTGTAATAGAGTTGTTATTTGGACACTGCATTGACAATATTTAGGTATTGTATTTGCAATAAATCTAATCATAATCATCCATGCAATCACTGTGTCCCAATTTTTGTGCCTGGCTGAAAGCCTTCTCTCAACTACTCTGCCACAACAGTAAAAAGATAAATGCAAAACTCCTACCTAAGCTTGGGAAATAATATGATGTACTCCTGAGTAATATATAGGTTGAACTCCGGTTGAGGAAAGCGTTCTTAGTAATGAAAAACATGGAGGAGAAGAAAAATTAAGTAATTAATTTTGTTCTATCAGCATTGTATAAATAAAAATCAGAGTTAACAGTTAACCCAAGACAAATGACTGATATGTGCTGACAATTGAACTGCATAAGAACCTAGAAAAATGCCAAGTACTCTTAATATTTAAAGCTATCTGTCCTCTGAACTTAAAAGCATTAAAGAAGTAATCAAAACACAGTTTAGTTATCACTTTATTTGGAGGGATTCTCTCTCACAAGTTGATTGCTTTTGCCTTCAAAGAGAAGCTTTAGAAACAAGACAGTATTGTAGTGGTGTGGCTGATTTTTTGTGTAGGTCTTGCTGAGATTCTCCTTCAACCCAGTATTCACAAAGAATACCCTAGCCACCTGATGGGATGCTCTTGACTTAGTGAAGAGGTACAGAATTTTAGAACTTGGCTTGCTCTTATGGTTCTCTTTACAACTTGAAATGGGACAAACAACCAACATTTGTGGATGACACCAGAGATATTCTGCAGAATGCAAGAGGCTGTTGTGAGAAGTAATTTCCTATGGAAGGATGAAGAATAGGAAAAATTATTAAGATTGCTCAAAATTTACTCAAATTTTCACTATCTCAATGCCACAGATACTAATAGACATGAAGAAGAGCTTGGGAGAAAAAGTTCTAGTTCAAGTTTTCTTCCTCTTTATGCCTAGATGGAAAAGGGATAATAAAGCAGATCATGCTTTTCATCAAGTGCTTGAAGGTCTGAAATGCAGAAGACTACACAATATTTTTTTTAATTTTCAAGGCAGTATCAAAACTTGCCTGCTCCAGAAGAGAAGATGAACCAGAAAATCCAGTGACAACCTCTGAGTACCCCCAATATCTGAATAAGGACTGGCCTCATAGAAGAATCATACCAAATAAAAGTCTCAGAGCACATGCATAAAAACCCCATAAAAATTTGAGTGTCTCCCATTTTCTAATTAGAGCGTTTTGGTTGATTGGTTGCTCCTTGAGTAGACTTTTCTTAATAGTACACATAATATAGGAAAAGTACAATTATTATTCAAGCTGTTCAATAATTTTATAAGTACTTTTTCTATAATACCACAATTTCAGTACTAATGGAAAATTTTGATAAAATTCTGATAAAATTTTGAAAGGGCCACAATTTTGCTAGGAATCCAACATTTCACAGGTGTGTTAAGACAACAGAAATGGTTTTTTACAACATGATGTGGTTGATTTCTCAAGGTTATTATGAACTCTAGGGAAAAATGGACAAGTAGAAATAAAGAAATTCTTACCTTGGGATGAACAATCTCTCTATTTCACTGCCTGAATGTCATGTTTTTGCTGCCTGCATGGATACTTTAATGAAGATGCACTGCATGGGAAGAGACTTGCTGTGGCTTTGCTGATCAAAATTTGTTTCATTATACTAAGGCTGTCTCTCTATATGTCACTTGCAACTGGTATGTATTGATTATATTGACAATGGTAATAAAGTGCATTACATACCACGTGAAAATGTGTGTCATTCATCATTCATGATATCATTGTGATGTGTTCTGTCATATTTCCCCATAGATGCAAATTTTAAACACACACCTTAAGACGTATACACACACACACATACATACACACTCAGTGTTGTTATCATTCTTGTGGTAATTTTTCTTTTCTTCTGACAGATGAATGCAGAGCCATGCTGTATTGTTTACATGGCCAAGTTTTACAGGGGGGCTACAGGGGTGGCACCTGGGAGAAGTTATCAGAAGATTCCCTGCGGATTTCTCCATGTCACACAGAACTATTGCCAGCCAGGTCCAAGACAGATGTGCTTCTGGCCAAGATGGAACTCATCAGTGATGGTGGTAATGCCTCTGTGATAACATCTAAGGGAAAAAAAAATGTTATTATGAAGATGTAATTGCAGCCAAAGAATAGCAGAGTGACAATTTGTGAGAGGAACAACTCTGCAGACACCAAGGGCAGTGCAAAAGGAGGAACCAGAGGTGCTCCAGGCTGAGCCAGAGCTAAGATTCCTCTGCAGCCCGTGGTGCAGCCCATGGTGAGGCAGCTGTGCTCCTGCAGCCCATGGAGGTCCACAGGGATGCAGAGATCCACCTGCAGCCCATGCCGGAGACCCACATGGGAACAGGCAGATGCCTGAGAGGAGTGTGCTCACAGGCACCTGGGAGGCCCATGATGGAGCAGGCTCCTGGCAGGGACCTGCAGACCTGGGGAGAGAGGAGCCCACAGCAGAGCAGGTCTCCTGGTGGGACTTGTGACCCCATTGGGGACCCATGCTGGAGCAGGCTGTGCCTGAAGCACACATGGAAGGACACATGCACCTCATGGAAGAATAACCCACGTTGGAACAGTTGGGAGAGAACAGTTGCCCATGGGATGTTGGAAAAGTTTGTGGAGAGCTTCCTGCCATGGCAAGGACCCCATATGGGAGCAGGGGAAGGACTCCTTTCCCTCAAGCAGTGGGAGAAACAGCTTGTGATGAAATGACCATAACCACCATTCCCTGTCTCCCTGCACCACGGCAGGGCAGGAGGTAGAGCTGGGAAGGAGAGAGGTGTTGGGGGAAGGTCTTTTCAAGGTCTTATTTTATTTCACACGACCCTGCTCTGCTTTTGCTACTAATAAATGCAATGAATATCTCTAATTTGATTCTGTTTTGCCCATGAGAGTATTTGGTGAGTGATCCCTCTCTGTCCTTTTCTCAATGAACCCTTTGTTACATTTTCTCTCCCCTGACCAGCTATGGAGAGGCATGATGTATCTGCTTTGGTGAGTATCTGGCATCCAGCCCAAAGTCAACCCACTACAGAAGTCTCAGATCCTATATTTTAGGACCAGTTTTTCCACTGTCTTTGACATCAGCATCTAACTACTTAAAATGAACAGACAGACATAGTTAATGTAAATCAAATCTGACACTACCATGTTTTTTATATGACTCTACAGCTTTCAAATATTAGTGATGGTAAAACAGAGAGACACATGTATATGAAGAAATTTTTCAAGAAATAATTTATAAGAACATTATTTGGTCACCTCAGCTGCAGATGATTTTTATGATTGCAAAGATCACATTAAAATGAGATTAACAAGCTCACTGGATGTAGAGTTGTATGGAGACCCTAATATTCCTACAATTATCGCTGTGATGAGTCTAAAGTAGGCAGATGGGCAAGAGATATACAGTGATCCAGAGATCCTGTAGGGGATTATGTCCTAAGGATTACTCCTTCCCTGTAAATTATTCCCAATTACTTTTCCCAGCCAACATCACCAAAAAATAGTGTTTCCCCTACTAACAGTGGGAAAGGGTTCAAAATTAATCTTCAGTGATTTAGGATTTTAGTTTTTTTGTCTAATCCAATCTATCACATCCTAATGTTTGATATTGCTATACCCAGAAGTTATCTAACATGTAATGAAACTGCAGAGCCGTTGAAGAGTTTGCTAAAATAAAAACTATAACAGCAGTGTACACCAGTCTACAAAAAACAAAGGATTTGGTTATATGAAAAGAGGATCAATTCTAAAAGAAAATGTGGAAGTAATTAATTTTTTTTTAGAATTTGGAGCCATCTTTCATGAAAGGAGAGAAAGTGAACAGAAATAAATATTTTGGTAGTATCTGTTTTCCCCATGCATATTTTTTTCTTATGTAAGTAGTATTTAGTAATTTTGACATTACAAGTTAAACTTGCTTGCTGATGGCTTATATCTTACAGCAGATTTTGCAGGGAGGGTTTTTTAGCATATACTCAATTTCAATGGAATTTTGTTCTGTTTTAAATTTCTTTCACCCATCATTGGTTATTTTTAGTTTATGCAGGTTAGATACTGCATTCACACAAAATTATGGAAATCTACCCATTAAAGAAGAATACAGAATAATTACTATGAGTGATTATATGGGGGAGGATTTTAATTATTAATATTCTTACTAAGCAATAATAAACCTTGCCTGCTGGGCCTTGTCTGAACAAAAAGAAAACAAACTGAAACTGATCCAAAACAAACCAAACAGAACGAAAAATACAAGATTATTATTTAAGGCTCTTTCTTAAGTAAAATGTTAAAAATCAATATAAATTTAACATTTGCTAGTATCACCTAAACCGGACCATTTTCAACACCTTTTCTATAAAACTCACCACATTTTGTTGTACAGGGCAAGTTCCTTGTGAGCATTCATAGAGACCAAAACATTACTTTGCAATAGTTTAAACTGCTTATGGGAATGCCATGTAGAAAAGCCAGAAATGTGAGCCAGGGAACAAATATACATGTCAAAAAGCTCAAAATAAAATCATGGCATAGTTCCTCAATGAACATTTTGTGCTTTTAAATGGTTCCTCCAAATTGGCAGGCAAATACTGAGAAGAATGTTATTCTAATCTTATACACCCCCTCCAGTGCTATCAGGAAAAGAACTGACCTCATGACAGGTATTTCAGAAAACAGTATGTCACAGGTTTTTAGCACCGTAGATAAAATATGGGTAGGTACAAAGTCCTTAAACAATTTTTTACTCCCCATACACACATCTTAATAGGTCTAGCATTTTAAGTTTCCCAGCTTTCTTTTCCTTCCTACACTTCATAATATTTCCTCTTAGATATTATTAACTCATCACCATAACTTATTTAAAGTTGGTGTGCGTCATTTGGAAATTGGTGCAATATACTACTAGAAAATAAAAGGGTACAGGAAGTAAGTGCAATGGCACAAATAGTCTTTAGTGAGAGATACTTCAGTACATTTGCAATTAAAAAGCTTTCCAGGTAGTTGTGATGACTGATTATATCAGAAAGACAAGGGCTGAACTGAAAATCTGTTGACTGGCAAGGCCTAGAGTGCTCCTATTACTAGAACCAAGTTTACTTGGAGGCCAGCAGCTAAATCAGAGGCCAATCTTACATGATTAATCACTTGTGTGATGAGAGGGACTGTACCCTCAGGAGGTTTGCAGATAGTACAAAACCACAAGGAACATCTGATTTGCAAAAGGTTTTTGCTGCTATTGAGATGGATCTTAACAGGCTGGAGAAGTGAGCTGTCAAGAACCTCAAGAAGTTTGACAAGAGCAAGTGTGAAGGCCAGCACCTGAGGAGGAATATCCTCATTCACCAGTACATGCTGGTGGCTTCCCAGCTGGAAAGCCCCTTGGCAGAGAAAGACGTGGGGGTCCTTTTGAACCCCATATTCAACACAGACCAGCATTGTGTCCTTGGGGCAAAGAAAGTTGATAGCATTCTTGGCTGCATCAGACACATCATTACCAGCAGGACAAGGCAAGGTCCTTCCTTTTTGTTAACTGTTGGTGAGGGCACTGGACAACTGGAGCACTGGGTCCTGTTCTTCATTTCTGTCTTGGTTTAGAGAGAAATTTAGGAGAAAAACACCCTGAAATGAGTGTTTCCTCTAAAAAAAGGGGTTCCAAGAATCCCTTTCTGCTAATAAGAAATTAATACCAGTGGATGAATGTGGGAAAACCCCCCCCCCGTTTATTTACCATCAGAGTATGCACATGACACAGTAAGAGGTAAATAAATGCTAGATATTGAACTGTGGGACCTTACATTCCCCTGACCCCCTGAACACATCACAGCTAAGATCCAAAATGGTAGAGGAAAAGAAAAAACCCCTGCCACATGGTGGGGAGAAAGATGGTGCCAGCTCCTCTCTCATTATCCTTGGGAAAAAATGGGGGGAATGGGGGGAAAAAAAAATGGGGGGAAAAAATGTTGATGCAGCAACTTGGGAGCTCAGGCAAACAGATACGAACCTGGTGATTCTCTGGTATTGATCTCCTCTTCACAGGTGATGTCTAGAGCACCTCCTACCTCTCCTTCTTCACTGACTTTGGTGTTGCCATGTTGTTTTCCCTCACATAGTCTCACCTCCTCCCCATATCTGACCAGGAGCAAAAACCTTGTGGCTTTGATTTTCTTTCTAAATATGTCATCATAAAGGCGTTACCAATTGTCCCAGTTTTGGCCAGCAGCATGTCCATCTTCAGAGCTATCAGGGATTTGCTCTGCCAAACATGGTGGGAATTTTCCAGCATCTTCCCACAGAAGCTATCTTTGTGCCCCCCCTGCTACCAAAAACCAGGCCCTGCAAAACCAAGAAGTGCAGATACAAAATATCTCTTTGAGGTGTGTCTAAAGCTGTAGTCACATCTAGTTCTTCAGATTTCAAAAGCTACAGTCCTTCCTAGCCCTAGTAGTTTTGCTCTCTTGCAACTGTATATCACACTTCTGGTTCTTCCAGCACATGTCTAAAATGATGGGAAGGGAACCAACTGCTCTGCAACAGATCACTAGCCTGGGTGACAGGTTCTGTGCTAACTGGCTCTCCTATCACAACATCATTCTCACATCTTTAGGTGCCTTTGCCTGTGTCTTATGGATACAAATATTCCTATTGATTATGCAATTTTCACTCAGGTGTGAAAATTACTTACATCATTACAATGTTAGTAAGTTACATAGAAGCTGTGAGGTGATAGGTTTGAAACCTATATTTGATTAAAAAAAAAACCCTAGTATAATATTAAAAATCTTCTAAATGTCAGGAGAGGGATTCAGATAGAGATAGCTGAAATATTCACCTAATCTTTTGCTTATCTCTACAAACTTTCATTCGCTTTCTGAAACAGAAAAGGGAATGTATAACAAAAGCCTCTCCAAAATAGATATAGAATCTTATCTCAAATTATCTAGCCAAGAGTATTGTACTTCACAAAAACCCATTTTTAGTTGAAATTATAGTTTGATCCTTAGTGTTAATCAAAAGACAAAGACAAAAAACTGTCAGTGCATACCACAATATTGTAACAAAACACAGAATTTGGCTATACATTTCAGGGCATTCCTACATGAATTTAATTTGCACAGAAATTAGTTACTGTAGAAGATAATGTGATAATAATCCTGGCCACATGATGAAGAAGCAGATGCTGTTCTGAGAAAAAAAAAATATTGTTTTTGGGGCCTTCTACCTCTGAAACATGAGAGTTTTTAGCTACTTGTCTCTCTAAAGTATGCATAATTCCAGCAGGTACTATTCTCAATACTATTTCTCCAGTACTTTTATGGCATTCTGTAAGTATAGTGCTGACTGCCTAATTCAGCAAAAAGCTCACAGATTCCTAAAGGAATTTCAGTGCAAAGACCTTAAAGAGACAGAAGTTTAATTAAAGCATCAGGGAGGGTTTATCTAGCTAGATGGTTTTATTAGTTCACTTATCTTGTTATTTTATTAGGTTGTTTTAAGCTTTATTCTCAGATTTTAATCGAGTTTTGCTTCTATACCTTGGTAAATTTTCAGAGCTATCTTTTTTTTAAAAAAAAAGTGATTGGTTAAGTATGTATTTTAGGAATGTTTACTAACTTTGACTTTGCCATTTTTTTCAGCTGGTGCCTAGTCTGAAAAGCATTTAATTAAAAAAACATGAAATGACTGACTAGTAAAAATGAGTAAATTATACATACGTTGAAACACAAAATAGTGCTTCAAGTCAGTTACAGAAGTTAATTGAACCAGCTACATTTGTTTATTAGCAATTATGTTGCAGAGATACAAGTGACATGATATTGGCCCTGGCAGTCTAGGTATGTGATTTCATTTATAAGGAAAGATAAGTTGTTTTTTTTATTTTAGTGTATGGGTTGGATTTAATTTTTGTATTTACTTTGGTGTTGATTTTAATCCCTCTTGATTGAACAAGGTACATTTCCTTTCTGATAGTTATATTTTGTATGAATCCTTCCTTGTGACCTTTGTAAATTTTACATGTTAAGAGGACAGATAAATCTAATTACTAACTCAGGATTATCTCAAAATTGTTGCTCAGTTGAAGTTTCCTAAATTGCTGTTTCTTAATATGATGACCCCATATTATAACACATTATATACTAAAATTCCGAAGTTTGCAAAAAAAAAAAAAAAATTCAGGGATTTTCTAGGTCTGCTCTGCTTTGGTTATCTCCAACCTCAGAATTCCATCTAAACATCTAAACTATTTCCCTTTCTTACATGATTCAGATCCTCGTCTACATACCATCTGGACCACACTCGATCTACTTGAAAGCACAGCTGAGAAAGCAACAACAAATCCTTTAACCTTCAGAACAAGTTGTACCTGCAATAGATATAAATCTCTCCATTTCCCACCAGCATGCTCTAATCACCATTTTTACACCACTGTGACACAGACATTTATCAGCATGTTTGATGAAACTGTTGTCTTTTCAATGAACGATATATAGACTTAACCAGTAAGACCAAGGTTCTGCCATTAAACATTCTGTGGAAGTAATGGGCATAGAGACCAAGGGACTTTCCCTAACAGAATAAATCCTTGGGGGATTTATTTGGAGTTTTTTACTGGGGGGAATTGGGAGTTTTTTACTGGGGGGAATTGAACTTCTGAAGAGGCGATTTAAAGTCATTATGAACAGCATACTTAGGAGAGATGTACATGTCATTTCTAAAATAAATGAATGTCATCACTTTTTCAAATCTTGATTTTTCTTAAATTCTTCCTAAGTGTAATGGATCTTATGTCTCAGTTCAAAAGAATTCTCTACAACTTAAAGCAGTAGTAAATAACTACTAAGGGAAAGTATCAAAAGAACAAAGTCTTTCAAAGCAATGTGGTTAAGGCACATCACTTTCCTAACACATAGCACTAAAGGAAATTAAAAATCTATCCACCTTAAACTTGTTAGTCCAACTGACATTGCTGGCTAGATCAGTGAATTCAAGCCTTTGGGTTAAATTGAGCACAGAATTGGGAGATAATCCCAGAAAGACACTGGTTAATATAATGAACCCACCATAATAGTTAGATCTTGGTTGTAATGGGATTAAAATCTAATATCTAGGGACAAGAATAACCAATAAAAAGGATGTGTCACATTACTGAACCATTTTATTTTTTTATATGTAGTGTATTCTCTCTTCTATACACGATAAGCAGTATAGCTTACTGGATTTTGAAATCCTTTTTTGCTCTAAAAGGGGACCCCAGGCAAGCCTTTCAGGGAAGGAAGGCTTGTTTCAGATCAAAGCAACTGTACTTTACTACAACAGAAAGTATGAGTGACTCATTCTAGAAAAAATATTATCCTCTTTAAGACCAAGAATTTCCCCTGTGCAATATTCTTCAAGGAAGATTTGGACCTTTAACATCTGTCAGATGTTCTTGTCCTTCTGTGCTATTAATGACAGGTTTTCTGGGGCCTGCAAGAGCAGTGAATATTTTTCCATTTCAGATGATTTATTAGAGATTTTCCTCCTCCTTGTCTTTCTAGCCCTCAAATTTCTAAATCAGCCAAGTCAGTTTTCTTTTCCATCTCACTCCATTAGCTACTGCAGCACTATGCATAACCAGATAAAACATTATTTAAAATCTTTCACTTGACAACTAAAACCAATATCTAAAGTGATTGTCAGTGAACAATACAAGAAACACTCCCGAGAAGGACCTGTGCTGCTGAAAAGGCCTGGCTACTGACCACCATTCCAGAGACCATATGTCTGATGCCGTCCTTTCCCCTCTATTTCAGCATTCTTTAAGAGCCAACTATTTTTTTCCAAAGTATATGAAACATGATATTTCACTTTCATGCACATGTCCCTGTGAATCCATGTTAGAGAATGCACTCTTAAAGATTAGATACTCTCCTATGATAAATATTTTCATGGCTTACTTTCTTTTTGAAAATAGTTTTTCTCTCAGGCAATTAAGCTCATAACTCTAGAAAGAGCCTGGAGGGGAGGAGTTTAAAAAAACAAGAAAGAAAAAAAAAAAGAGTGTTACCCTCAATTAAAACATACTCTAAATGTAAACTTTGCTGTGACTATTCTGCTTTTTGTGCCTTAATGGTTTACAAATCCCAAGTGAATATAAATCTTATAATTAAGTATGTCTAGACTAGCCAAAGGCAACAAAACCCCATAGAGTTAAACAATCCCTTATGTCTCAACTATTTTATAAGCATAAATGCTGAATATTAACTGTGCATATATGTGTATTAGAAACTATATGAGGAACTAATATTTAATCAGTCTATATATCAAATATTAAAACTGAATCCGATATTGCATCATAAGCTCTACCAGTGCTGCCAAAAGCCCAACAGATAGTAGCTTTTCTGACTGAAATGCTATCCTAATTTAAAGTGTGCTTGGATACAGATATCTGAATTAATATAACATTGGTAATTTTTTTGTTAGACAGCCTGGTGTTATAAAAAATGTGTGAAGGTTGCCTCTTACAACTTTATATTCCAGATAAACACATTAAAATCTGCTGAGCCTCTGTAGTGGATAATAATGCTGATGATGACAGCAAAATGAATGGGAAGCAAAGCAGAATGGGTTTGGTTAGGCACTCATTACTGTCTGGCGAAAGGTTAGCATAATACTCAAAACCTTTATTTAAGTATGTAGCAATATTCTTTTTGCTAGAGAGTAAATTCCAGGATAAATGGCCAGTGAATCAATAAATGCTCCAGTTTGTGGCCTGAGAGTTCATTTATCATGAACCATTTATCTCCTCACATACTCTCCCATAAAAACAGCCTAATTAATTTTCATGTAGACTCCTTAGGTTGTGGTGTTACCAGCATGTACCAACAAATCAAAACAATGACAGAAAAGCATATATGTAACTTCACTGAAAGATAGTCAGAAAGGAGTAATAATTTTATTATATCTAAACTAACTTACTGAAATAAACAGAATTAATAATGCATTGATAGTCCTCAGTAAACAGTATATTTGAGGAATTATATCAGAAAATACTCAGAACATGCCTAAAGCAATGAGTGTTGCCACAATCGTTGTATGACTATTCAATAGTGCTTGTACTGCAATCCAGTTGGTCTTCATGGAAGGCTTTACTTAGGACACACCTTGTTTAGAAGACTATGGATGTTGATTTTTCATTTATTTGATCTAAAACCACTAAAATATTTACAGAACCAGCAAGGAAGCATTTCCTGTCTATGTGCCTTTTAGCAGGATTCAAAAGTCACATGTAAAATGAATAACAGTGCCTGTAGGAAAAAAAAAAAAAAACCTTTCATAAATTGGAAAACAGAAGACACTAGACTATTATATCTGTTTCTACATCACTAGTGAACTGAGACAAAGGACTTCTAGATTAGATTTTTGTGTTCAATTTGGTAATAATTAAAGGGGCATTTAGTAGGCATAATAATTAAAATACTGTATTTGTCAAAACAAAGACTTTCTGTCAGTTTTCATTATCTGGAGTTGGTTTTAGTACAAAAAAGTTGCACTTCAGCTTGATGATACGGTAAGGCCCAGAAAATTAGTAAAATTATTTGGAAAATGTGTTTCTCTGCAATTCTACTTATGCAATGATAAATGCTCTTAGAAAACATAGAAAAAACTGTCAGCCAGTTCACTCATCATCCTAAAGGTATATCTGTGAGAATGCCTGCCCCTTAGAAATGTGTTTTATATTTCAGACAAGATGACATTCTCAGAAGTATGCTCATTCTGTCCTCCATGCATCCCTCAAGACTATTGCACACTGTAGTTTTTTGATACACCAAATTTCTTCTCTTTTTTTTTTCATTTTTTTACTTTTAAAAACTACATAAAGTTTCACTTTTCCAGGTTTCAAAACAAAATTTTCTGACAACCATACAAAATAATGCAGTTTTTCATCTGAGGTGAAGACATATTTTATCTAATTTACCTATTTTAGGATTATGAAGTTCATGCAGCTATGTTTATCAGTTAACACATTTTTGTGGGGTCCAACATTTAGTAACATTTTAGATAATGTCATTGTCTTCATCACCAAGGTGATTCATTTGCTACACACATCGTACAATCACCAGGCTTTACAAAATTATGACTAGAAGAAGTTTATACTGGTCTCCCTTTAATTTAATTTGCATTCTAGCATAAAGAAATGAACTGCAGTACACAAAAAAGCAGCAGTTTTTCTTCTGAAAGGATAGCTCTTTTGTTAAAAAAACCCTTCAATTCATTATATTATGCCAAGAATCAGGACAGTTTTATAGGGGGGAAAAGTCTCTCCAAAGAAATGTTAGTTTCTCAGAAAAAAAGCAAGGAAAATTATTAAAATGCCTCAGAGGATCCCATATGTTTTACCATCTCCTTAGAAACATGAAAGAAATACTCTTCACCATGCTCAGGAGGTAGATAGAGGTTGAATGTGTAACTGCATTGGTTAAATAAGCCCAGACTATAATAATGATGCAAATTTGGAATAAGATATCATTCCCAACAAAAAAACTTTGAAGTGCTAGTTGATTTTAGTTTTTCTGATGTAAGGTAAAAAAGAAATTTCAAGTTCTTCCACAAATACCTTTGCATTCTGTGCAATTCTGTCAAACACTTAACATAGAAACAGTTTTTCAGAGTTTTTTGGACTGAGGAAAACATTTATACTGCTCACAGGTATTATTGCTTATTTATCAATTGCTTATAAATAATTTTCTCCAATTTAACCTGGTTTAAGAACCTTGAAATACTTTGTTACTGTGCTAGGATGAAAAAATCCACAACAAACCAACAAACTTTAACACATTATTTCATATTAGATGGGGAGTTATGTCTTCAAAAAGTCAGTTATTTTATATGGGGATATATGTTTACACAGTCTTACTCAGTTTCATAGTCTCAGTGGAACAGCCCTTTTTAGCAACCTGTGAGATACAAAGAGTGTGGTTTTCTCTTCAACAATGCAGTAAAGTGTCCTGAGACTTTGGGAACACTGAGTGCCTGTGCACCATACAGGAGCAAAAAGCAGGCTTTCTTAGCACATAAAGAGGGATGCACTGCGATAGTTATGCCACTTTTGTCTTCTGAACTATATCACCTCTGTGCAACTTGAGCTGTGCCAGGGAGACATACCCACCACAATGGACTGCTGATAAACAACCGGACTAGTCATTTAAATAGCCACAGTTCATTTATCTGCCCAAAAGTTTTCAATTTAGTATATTTGCTTCTACAATTATCTGCAACTTATCACCATAATCAACCAAGCAAAATTAAATCCATTTCTGAAGTAGCCACATGAAATCCTAGCAGCAACATATATTTCTGGATTTTTGTAGCACTTGCTTCATGAATGGTGAAAAGATAGTGGTAAACCACTACAAAGTTCTACTGCTATTAAGCAGTGTCCTAGAAAACAAGATATGAAGGTTATCTGTTCTACTTTCCTGGCTTCTGACTTTCTTTCATTCATCATCATTTCTGACAGTCACTAACAGAGAAATCTAGTATGCATTTATTAGAGAGAAAAGCCTTGGCCAAAAGGTTTGAAAAATATCACATGAGTCTGCCATTTTGTTACTTAGTTAATTAGATATGTTTTGCTTCTAACTTAATTTACTTGTGACTAGCACACACCATTACTTACAGTTACATCACAACACACAGGCAAAAAAAATTCTATCTCTTTAGATTTTTAAGATTGAAATAATGAGAAAATAAGCTATTTTTGAAATATAGGAAATATAAGAAAGATTATTCATGAATTTTCTAGGAGAGATCACTCGAGAGAAAAAGAATATCTGCCTGTGAAATCAACTCATTTAGTTGAGAATACCTGCTTTGCTTAATTTTCCCCCTTTATTTTAATATCACTTTGACTTTGCTTAGTAGGTAGGTGTAGATCACAAGGTGGGGAAATTTCAGAGAAGTTGTGAATGTCACCTTCAGGAGTCCACATCAAGTACACAAACAACAAAGAAGCCAAGCAATCTTTAATCTGGTAAACAAAGGCATAACAACTTGAACAAGCAGCATCTTGAGCAAAGAAAAGTGGAAAAAAGGTGCAAATTTTAACCATGGGAATAATTAGCTGTTAGAATAGCTCACCATAAAAGGTAGGATCACCACCACTTGAACTCTTTGAAAGAGTGTTTGTCTGAAAGAGATCTTATTCAAACAAAAATTGTTAGATTCAATGTAGGTATTACTTTGGATTTATGCAAATTGTTAGACTAAATGAACATACTCTTTAGCCTTATTGATAACTGAAAATAAATGTCATTTTTATCTAGTATGATGGAAGCAAGGTTAGTTAAATTTATCTTATCAATGCCTACATGCTTTGAAAGGAGCTAGAGAGGTAACTGTAGTATTTAACTACTTGCATACATGGCGAGTATTTTGCAAAGAATACACCGTGTTTGTTCTCAGTGCCAGAGAATGGAAACATTTTGTAGTTTCTAATGTAAGATTTTTTTCACCCTTTAATATATGAAATGTTTTGATTGTACACACTGGTGTACATAACACCAATAATGGATGAATTTTATAAATTCCTTTGAACAATAACTTGTTAATGTCTTTAGCAGCAAAGAGACAGTTTGCTTGGGTCAATGGATTCAATCATAACATTTCCTTCAAAGGAATAATCATCTCAGGATTATGAGAAGTTGTGACATGATGCACATCAGATGAGAAAGAAGATGCTTTTACTTCACTTTTATCAGCAGAGTAGTCTATTATTTGTTATGGGTACCTTATTCAACATTGTTTTCCTCAGATTTTGATGAGTAAGATGCATTTTGTCTACTGTGCATCCAGCTTACAGTCAGTGGAGAGACAATTAAAGGATTTTATCAATAACTCTTGTGGAGAACAGCATACTGGGAATTTAAGATAGGCATCTCAGTCTGTACATAAAGATTTGACCATTGTGTACACCCTTTCCCCTACATGTGTGGAAGAACACAGTTGTCAAACTGACTGGACAACTGAACAGTTCTTTAATAAACCAAAGCATGCTGAAATTATCTCAGAGCTGTCTAGCAAAGTCATACTGCATAGGACACAGTCTCATATGTCAAGTTCTGAACTGATGGATGTGAATAAGAGAGCCTTTGCCATGGTTTGATTTGTGCTCAAAATTTTGATAAGTGTACCACAAGTCCCCTAATGGACATAAAGAAACTCAGAATCAACTATGCAATATTGAAAGAAAAATAAAGGGAAAAAAATATATAGGTGTTATGAAGTCAAAGACATTTTAAGCTGCCCTCTTAATTTTTTTAGAAGAAAAGCTGGGGGGAAAAAAAGCAGAGATGAAGACAAGGGACTTTTCCCAAACTAAGCAGAAGACCAAACTACAGACAAATAATACTCTCTATAGATGAGCTACTCTGAAGAAGAGTAGAACTGAAAAGAAGATTGGAAACCTAATGAAAGCATTTGTATGTCTATGATAAGATGTAAATACAACCAGGGACTGCTGTTTCAGACAACGCACTACACATTTTTGTACTGTGCAGCACCACATACTGGGTATAATACAATGTCCTGGATACTTCATCCTCCATCTGTGAAGTCTTTCCCTGATTATCCTGACTTCTCTTAAGAATTTTACATACTCATCATGAATTTAACTTTGACAAAGTCTTGATATTAGGCAGTGGATAGGTGTCTTTGTTTGAATCCATAGACAGAGAAAATGAAAGAAAGTTAAAAAAACCCCGCACAAACATTAAGAATAAGCCTTTAAAATTCTGGATGTAACGTTAAATGGAGACCCTGCAGGTTGCCTTAGAAAACTTCTGAAAATTCTACACGTATGTGACAGGATGCAAAAGGATAATGAGAAAGGGCAGGGAAGACAACATATAAGGCTGCATCTCTTTTGTCTTGCCAAGTTAAAATCCTGGAGAACATTTTTTTTATCTCATAGATGTATTTACAGTGTATTATGTAAAGGAAATTTTTAACATAGTCCTACATTAGTGAAAGAAGAATAATTTTCACTTACTAAAAGCTCTGTTCTAGTGTTTTCTCTGATAGGTAATCCATTAATTGGCTGTTTTAAGTCACTTTGGCAAGTCTGATACCAGAAAATATTTAGAAGATATTTGCCAGTAGAGAAGATGAAAACGGACAGTATAGGGGGCCAGAAGCATTAGTTTTTTACCCTCAAAAGAACATATTTTTCTAGTAGGCAAAAGTATAAAAAAAGTTACCTGGTTTCTACACTATGGGAAAATTGAAGGAAAATTTTCACTTAATGAACAAACAAATGCTATTCTTTTACATTAAGAGAAAAAACATGTAAGCAAAGAAAGTGGAGCTAAAAGCCCACTTCACAGAGCTCTTGAATGTTTGAATGTTTTTGCTGACCTTCCACAGAATTACAGGTTAATCCTGAGACTTGTTAATGTGAAGTTTACGTAGTTGGGGTTGCTGAACAAGAGAAAACTCAGGCTCAAAAAAAGTTACCATAAATAACTGAATTTTCAAAGGCCATTCTTTTCTTCTTCTTTCCCTTAGTATGGTCCGAGTAGACATTGTCAGGGCATCTCTATTATAGCCAGTTACATTCTGCTTTCAGAACTATAAATTTCCAGATATGACCTGTATACCATTTGTATGCACTGAATTACAAACATAAATAAAATGCAACAGCTGCAGGAGACAAAATTTGTTGAGTAACAAACATACACATACTTCCTCACCCATATTTTTCCCCCTCAAATGACTATTTCAAATTGAAGATAGATTTCTAAAAGTGTATTGAGAACCAATTATTTTGTTAGTAAAGAGAGAAGAGGTGCAGCTGAGCTAAGAATGATTTCAGGAACTATGTGCTTCACAGTTTCTTTGGCTTCAAAAAAATTTCAAGAAAAGGTTCTTAGTGTTTGTACATATGGGACATTCCAATTATTCCTGCTCACACATACCTGGCTTCCCTGGTGGTGTAACTATACAAAGGTCAGACTTAACTCTAGAATTTTCTGAGATTTTTTTGTACGTTATTTTATTTCTCTTAACTTCTAAACAAAATAAAACCAGTATAATACATCTGTGATTCTGCAAGACCAAAGAAAATGCTGCTTAGAGAACTAATAAATCAATTTTAATCTTTTCCCAGTATGTAATAAAATGTAACACCCTAACATATGTTCTCTTTGAAAACTGGTTTTAAAAAGCAATTAATTTTACAGAAATCTTGGATTTCATGTTCTATGTGTGTAAAGATAAACAATGAAAAGTATTTTAAGCATTAGACATTATAGCCATGGAACATGAAGTGTTTAAATATTATTTCTGTAAGATTTAATCACACCAAAAAGTGTTAGTTTATCATAGTACCATTACTTTATCTATTTGTATGTCAGTGCATTTATTACTACACACTGCTGGATTTTGTATCCAGATACTGAAATGGATGCCATCCACTGGAGAATATATAAGTACTAGGCCAAGGGACTCCTTCATTTTTTGCAGCATCTCATACCCTAGTCCTGCAGATTCCTAACTGAATTTGCTGTGGCTTTCATCCATAGCTTTTATAACTCTCAGTGGGTTATTTACTTGACTTTTTGTCTGCAATTACCTCCTAGTTTGTTTTTTTTTTTTTTACTTAAACCTCTAACTTTCCAGGGCACCCTTATCATATGACCAGGAAAACTGCAGGTAGGGATAAATAAAGCACATGCACACAGACCCTATATGTGAATAGATGTGCCTTCACCCATGAAAATGCTTTGTTTGCCATTTTTCACAAAGTCAAGCTGCATTTTTCGTTGATACTTGCTACTATTGCGAGTGAAATCATCCCTGATCGGCCCCATTTTCAGAAAATGAAACAGACAATACTCACAAACCTAAGTTCACCAGCCACAGAGAAAACTAATGTTTAGATAGATGATTACTGTACGAAGAGACTTTTTTCAAAAATGGAAAACACTGAAATAAATACCCATAAATCCTCCGCTTACGTTGATTTTGTAATGTGTTAGCAAGAATAAGTGCAAAACATAGTGTTTGGCTTTTGTAGGTTCTGAACAAATATTTTATTCAGTTATATCCATGTAAATTTATAAAACATTCTCCCCACCCCCTCATCTTTCACTTTAAGTTTCAAGTTAGAAATTCAGATTCTCAAGGCAAAATTGCTGAGTATCATCTGGTTTAATGTTGAAATCTTGAAAATCAGCATATTTCACATCATGCAAGACTGTAACATGACCCACTTTGAATACAATTAATTAGCCAAAAAGAAAATGGATGTTTCTTTCCCCTTGCAATATGAAAATTATGCAGAAACACATTGTTAATTAATCTGTAAAGCTCAAGTATGTTTCAGCCATTCTCTCTTCAGGATATTCTAGGCTAATATTTTTCAGCATGCAATTAGGCTTCCTCACTTTCCGTAAGGGACTTTCTTTATTGATCCAATAATTTCAGGTTACAGTAGCTGCACAGTGGAAGTGCTATGAGCCTCATTATTTCTTTAGCAATCCTCATTGATTTTGATGTTACATGACCATTAATTGCTAGTAATATCTCCTAATCCAGGTGTAATTGATTAGCAGTTAGAGCTATTTTTCTGTTTGGTTTAGGAAACTACCCATCCTCATCAGAAAGCTGTGATATCATTAATTCTGCTCTTCTGCTTTAAGTGAAATTAATAATCAATTTTCCTTCTGCTGTCCTTAATTTATACTGTAATAGGGACAAAACAGTCTATTTAGAATGGCAGAGAAGTTACATGGTAAAACAGATTCTTAAGCACTAACTAGAATCAGCTCATTCATGGTACTGAGTTAAAAAAAAAATTAGGATCAGAGGACTTTAAATCAACTGTATAATCAATTATGCAGGACAGTGCAAGTGCCCAGCACACCTTCATAACAAATGTATTGATCCTACCAGCACATCTATGAAAAAAAATACTTTTGGGTTAATTATGTTCATTTTTTGTCCTTCAGAGGATCAATTCTAAATATAAATCTTCCCAATTGTACCAATGTATAGCACAAAACCACGTATTCAGACTCCATCCTTAATGATGCATCATTCTTCAGCAAAACTGGTTTCAGTGTGAGCCTTTGGTCTGGAAACTGTGCAATATAAAGACTTTGGAACAGCTTTGCAGGCAGAGAATGGTGTCATGTTATCATCGTGTCAGCCTCATGTCTCCAGCACATCACGGAGATTGGTAGTAATCTGATGTTTATTATCTGAAGCACTTATGTACTAATGACTGAGGACTGATTAAAAAATGAGGTCCTAACCTGCACTACATCCCACAATCTTTTTTTGAATAATGATTCATTTTTCCTCTTTGATACTTTACTGATGTCTTATATCTATGCCAAGTCCTGCAGATTGTTCACGGAACTAGCACTTCTGTGCCTGTTTTGATAGGAATGGAGTTTACACAACAGTCTGTAACCAGCAAAGCTTCCTACTAATTAGCAAATCGCGTTGTTAATACCTCAAGCCTGACCATCGAGTGGCAAACTGCATACCATGCTGCCCCCTGCTGAAGCATAACGAGCTAACTGTTCTTCATGTCTAATATTAAGTGAAACAAGATAGTGCTGATATGTGAAAAAAAAAACAAAACAAGCCAGACCACTCAGCAGTGGTATGTATGAATTTAAAACTGTATTTTTTTCTTTGGCTTGTACATTGTCACATGTCTTATTAATAGCTAACTACTTAATTGCAAGGTTGGTTCATGGTAAAGTATAGCCTGATTTCTGTAGCTGCATAATGCAGGATAATACAGAAATTCAGATTTTAGCATTCAAATAATATTCTTACTGTATTTTGTATTTTCTTCAGGGACACTAGTAAAATACTCCTTTTTTTTTCATCACAGAAAACAGTTAGCTCTTACTATAGAAAGAAATCCCCAGCATACTGTTTCCATTGTTAATCACAGAAATGAAAACTTAGTATAGGATTCAATACACAGTGTATATGAAAGTGATTATTATGCTAGAGATAGTTAATGTGCTATTGATTTTCTGAAGGCACAGATAACAAGCAATACTGGATAGAGATAATGATCGAAAATCAATTGCTGGCTAAAAACCGACTTACTGTTCACATATTGAGTACTCCTAAACAAAAACTACTCTTGGAGGAAAGAGGTTATTGGGTAAGAAAACAGTAACATATTGCATTTTGATTTTTCTTTCTTTAACTTCTGTTTTAATAACATTCTGAAATAAAAACATAGATAATTATGAATTAACTTTTCCTCATCTCTTACCTATGTGTCTAGTCAAAATTATAATGTAAGTTTGGTGCAAGGTTTTACCATTCTGACTTGAAAGTAGGCTTTATATCCATTTTAGAAACGAGTGAAAAAGAAAGATAATCATTAATTGGAACAGGCACTGGTTCATTTTCAAACTGAGAAACTGCTGCCAAAACTGCCCTGAGAATGTCTGGATTTAAACAATAATGCAATATCTTCTAAGACCAAGAAGAAGGAAGACAAGTAACCAAACACTTGGTTTGTTAATTTTTATTGTTAAATCTGAACAACTTGTTGAAAATACATTTCATGGCTGTCTGATGTGAGGGTAGGGAGAGAGGAACTGATGCCCTGTAACTGTTACACAGTTTTCCTGACCACTTGCTGTCTTATCAACATTTTCCCAGGCTTATTTGCCCATTGCTGGTCTATGAGAATAGTCTGTAGAAATACACTGTGGTCTATCAGCTACCAATTTTCACTCTGCTAGCTCTCTTTTGTTCAGATTGATTCCAGCTCATTCCTAAAGGCTCACCACTTTGACTCAAACCAAAGTGTGACTTAGCTGCCTTTGCCTTATGGGTGGACTATGTGCCTCCCTTTGTGCCTCCCTTTAACTTGTGCCCATCTGTTTCCCTCCACTCTGCTTAGTGGAGGGGAACATATGGCCTTAAGTGCCTAACTCTGATTTCTTGCCACACCTTCAATTACACTGCCATATGTTCTAGTATCATACTGTAATTGCTGATAGTTAGTGCTAGAAATACAAAAGGAGCATTTCACAAGCCAACAGGTTTACTTCTGCTATATAGTACAGCTGAAACAGCTGTCACTGTGCCATTCTCCGATAATCTCCTCACTCGCTCTGCACACAAGGCTTTCATAATTTTATGTATTTAAAATCATGCAATCAATATTTACTTATTATTTTTGTCTTCTCATCACTTTAAGATCAGCAAAGAGAAAGCTTATTTTTACATTTTTCTGTTGTTGCTCTGTAACCTCTTATTCTCCACAGGAACCTCTTCGGGTCCCTGTTACTAGGGAAAATATACATCAGAGGTGTCAGAGAACAATGCAACTATTTAATTTTACAAGGATGTTATATTCTAGGGAATGCTTTGCTTTTTTAACTACATTACATTGCTGCCTAACTAAGATCTAAACCCCACTGTTTTTGCTGTAATAAGTAGGACAGTACTCCCTGTGATATTTTTGCATTGCAAGCATATGGTTGCAGTTTAGAAAATCTACTGGAAGAACATTTGTGCAGTGTGCAAGCACTCAGGATTTCTATTATTCATGGTGACAGTATAAAAGCTTCCACCTCCTTTAAATCATGTTTAATGCTGTCTAGCATTTTTGTTTTTCTGGTTTTGTTTCTTTTTTTTTCCCCTACATAAATTTTATTGATTACAAAACAACTTACTTAAACATGGAAAATGTAGATGCCTTAAAAATTAAACTATAACCTTAGGGAAAACTCTCTGTATGAAGGAAAACAAGAGCACGGGTTTAGTAGCTGGATTGCAGTGAGCACATGGGACGGGTAACTGTCCCATGAGGAGTTATTTGTGGCACAAGGTAAGCAACATGCAAACAGCAAAACATTAGTTTATTTTAAGATGGTGGTTCACACAAAATGAGGTTCTTCATAGGAACACAAATACCAGTCTCAGCAATAATATAGTTTACACCCAACAGAGGATCTATATAAAAGGAAAGGATAATCTACTTCTAATAGGCCTTGCTTTCTGGAGTCCTATTTATCTATGAATACTTATCTGGCCTATTTATCTAAGTGTATACCTATACTTAGATACTCAGATTCTATGAGCCTGGTATTGTCATATTAGGTAGCAGCCAGCAATCTTTCATATTTCTAATCTTACTATGTCAGTCCTATTGTCAAGATGGCATTATTATAAAGTTATCTCATTGTCCTAATGTGTAATTCACAACTACTGAAACTCTAAATGTTTATCCTGCTTTGTATTGTTGTTTTGTTTGTTGTGTTTTATTTTGTCTTTCAGTTTTGTTTTGCCACCGCTTTACAAAGCTATTTGCTGGTTCTGCACAGAACTCTTCATTTGATATAGCATGCTGTCACCTAAATCAGAAAATCGACTGCTTATTCATTTGACTCTACCAGTTGCTGACCTTTGCTATTCTTTCTTCATGAGTTTAACTAAATTGCACTTTCTGTTGAAAACATGAAGGCTACTTATTCTTCAGCCCCTTATCTCTGGCATGGGCCACAAGCATTATGTCAGATCTGGGACACTATTATAATGGGCTGACATGACAGCTAAGAATGTCTACCGGATTGTCTTGCCTACATGTTGACTTGTTTATTGTTCCTTTTAATGGTTCTGACTAATGATTGCTTTGTTCATACTTACCAATACATAATATCACCTCAAGATTATTTTTTAGGATGACATATGCTTTCTTCAATTCAGAGCAACGTCCTTTGTCTCTTTTTTCATTTTCAGAGAATAACGCTTTTATGGGACTCTGTTTTCTTCCATTTTTAATCCAGATGGTCAGTGCAAAAAGATGCTGATCTTTGTTGTATTTTCTACACTGTAAAAACATCTGCAAATATATAACTGATATGGCAGTCTGGTGACTGTCAGCTTTCTTCTCAATCAGCTCCAAAGAATTGCTAAAGTATGATATAACATCTGAATATATTCTGTATTAGTTAAAAAATAATTTATTATTGAAGCATTTAATAATATCTAGGGTAAAGCTGGCATGATTATTTGGAGTTGTGTCATTTTGTTCTAGATTCCCATTCCAATGAAGTGCTGTATAAAAGGCTAAGAGAAAATTATTTTAAGGTAAATATGTTCAATAGAAATACACATTAACAATAGTTGTGACCTCCAGGTAAGATGATACAATTATTTACCATAATTACACAAATCGTCTCCAATACTTGCACAAATCAGCAATTACACAAATGATCTTCAGCTTTTACAAAATCAGTAGTTAGATGTATTGTTTAGACTCAATGTGTCTCGTTATGCCATTTTTAATGAATTTGCTGGTTAACATTTTGTTTTATAAAATTATCTCTTACTGTAACCGTTTCCCCTGATTTGCAGTGGCTTCTGGGTAACTTGTAAATTGAGCTTTTATAAGGAGAATTATGTGTGGTGTCTGAAACTTATGGTTCTTGCTTTAGTTCACAAATTTCAGCACAAGACTTGTACAAGTAAAAGATCTGGGCCTTTCAACCTGTCATTCTAAAGCCAGTGTTTCTTGGTTGCAGAATTACTGCTCTTTAGGCTTTTAAAATAGAGTGTCTTTTACAGTATTGAAAATTAAACTAAACTAAATTTTATTTAATTACTTGCACTTTTAATTAACTTCTATTTGTTCCGATGCTGTTAGATCTGGCTGTGGGCTGTGAAGAGTGCTGCCTATGCTCTGCAGTGCCTGTGTCCCATTATTTAAAACAATGCAATGAAGCGCTACCCTATAGCCACTAAATTCCACAATACAGCAAGAAAATGCTAGAAGTAGAAACACATTAAAGAAAACCCTGAGAACAGTGTTGAAAAAAAATACTGGAGACAGTCATATCCTCTGCTATACAGAATTTTGTTTCATACAGGAGATTTGCCTTCTTTTTCCAAGAATTTGCAAGAGTGACAGCAAATCTGTGACCACATTAGTCATTCTGTCAAGGATGGAAAAACCTAGAAAGAAAAATATAATAATTGCCAAAGAAAACAGACACAGGTCTCTGCAGACATAAATTGGCAATGCTGTTTACTCCACACTCTCTACTCAACATGTTCCAGCTGTGCATGTGTCATTCAAGTGTCCAACTCCGTCTATGCAGACTATTCTGAGTCTCCTGCCTAATCAGCTTGTGGAAGCACAGTACTCCATTTGTTCAATTTTGCCTGCATAGAGGAAGACATGACAGATGTATTCGAAGCAATGCTAAAAACTGCCATGAATGGGGCGGACACCAATCTCGGCCAAGTGAGTATTCAAATGCTGCAGCAGCACATAATCACATTTATATTCTGCTGTTTAATGGTGATGTATATGACGGCTCATCTACGAGAAGCTCGTAAAGTAATTAAATGGAAGATGAGAATGCCGGGTAAGGAGCAGAGCTCCAAACAGTTTTTATAGTTTCTACATTGTTTTTAAATTATCTTGATTGCTTTCTGGGGCCTTCCTTCTATGTTTCAGCTGTGAATCTCGCAGGAATTGCAGGATTCTGTTTTATCTACATTTATCCTCTACTAAGAATGATGTAATATGATAAAGGCCTAACATAAAACAGTTCCTGAAAAAACAATGCATTTCAATTTAATGTAATCTATAAATCATCAGCAAAGCAGCTTTACAATTTGACAACACTAATAGCTCCATACATGCAAGTAGTACAAACAAAGTTTGCCTGAAAATGTCTTCATGCCCTTAATCTTTTTTGTTTCTTATTCCTCATGGCAGTCTCCAAATCTGTGTGAGTTATCTATGGACTTCTTTTGAGAAAAATACAGTGTTCTGCTTGATATGATTCTGCCTAGAGAGAACAAATGCTTCACCAGCAGTCCAGTATTTCCTGAATACTTAATTTATTATGAATATACACAGACACGTTTCAAGGAAAAATTTGCTACCGAGAGTAAAATAATCTATTTTGGACCGGCATTAAATATTTAATAGACATTTGCCTTTATAAAAACAACAACGTTCCATAGTCACATACACTTGTTATCAATTTAGTATTTAAAATACATAGATTTTTAGCTGTAATGGAAAATATGTGAACTTTAACAGTATAAGGCCTTTGACAAACTTAGATTCATAACAGTAAATAACTGGAAATTACTATTCATCATCACTCAAAGTCTTATATAAGTATGTGAAATTGATTAATGGAAGCAGAAAAAATAATATATGAGAGGAAAGCAAGGGGTATGAAAAGATCTTGCTTTCACACTGAGCTCTTTTTAAGCTTGGAACTTGATGTGACTTGGAGGGGACACTTTCTCACACAGATAACACCAATCATTTAATCAGTCCATTTTTACATGCTCTTGAATAGTTGCAGTGGAATTATGTGTCTAATTAGTCCCTCCAAAACACATCAGGATGTTCACATTCAGTAGTAAGAAACAGAAAGAGGAAAAAAAAAAAAACAAAACAACCCCCCTAGATTACAGCACACTTTGCTTTATTCACCTAGTCACACCACCACATGGGGACAACTAACAAAACATAAAAGGTGCCCTTATTTATTTATGGCTTTTGAATACTCATCCTGCCAGGACTTGGTACAAGTCTTTCACTTAGATCCAGCACAGGTTCAAAACAGACTAATTACAATTTCACGAGACTATTTTGTCACCCCTGTGCTCCAAGAAGACAGCATTGGCTTTCCAAGCAAGCAATACCCTCTGCATCAGTGTGATCATGGAACTCACCCCAAGGGAACCACTGTGCCATGAAGGGTCACTTGCAGTGTTCTTGGGCTCCTTTGAGGAAAAAAACCTACAAGTCTATAACCACACATTTCATTTTCAATTGAGCATAAAACTAATTTTCATGTGAGCTTCTACCTTTGTGAACACTCTGTGTTGGAGAAGCATATACTCTGCTGGCTCAGTGTGATGTTCTCTTGAAATGACTCACCTGACTGCAAAAGGGATGCTTAGCCTTCAGTTAAGGTTCTTAATTAACCTCATGGGTTTTTTTTTTCCTTCTCTAAATGAAGTTTTTAACATGCTTGCATGTTTGTTGTCTTTTGTTTTCTTTACAGAGGAAGATTGCTTAACAAATTGCTCCACTTTATTTTGCATCTTTTGTAGGGAACTGTATGAATAGAACTGAGATTAAGCTAAATAAAAAGTAACATATATGAAAAAATTAAAAAACATTCTGAAATAAAAGCTTCTATGTTAGTAAATCATCTATGTGTATAGTCATAAGTACAGTAAGTTTGTTACAGCAATAATATACAACTTATCTGTGAAAAACAAAACCTGCAAAATGCAAGAGCTTCAAAAAATGTTTAAAACAAATTTTTGTAACAGCAAGCGAACTAAGAAATTATTTTGCCTACACTGACTCAAGATTTATGGTAAAAGCAATGATTTCCTCTTCCTCTTCCACTTCCATAATACAAGAGTTGAAATATTTATTTGGATAGTCAGTATAATAGGTACTAAAAGAAAATTCATGCCTTAGTATTACAAACTATCAAAAATGTCCTGAAGTCCAGAAATTTTTTTCTGTCTTCCAATTTATGTATGATTTTCAGAAATCATTGAAAAAGCCTACTGACAACCATTGAAAAAGCTTTAAAACATGGGAAGAGAAAACAGAAAAGAGATACAGAGGTCACTGAAATTTAGTCTGTTATATAGTATTTCTGAATAGTATTTCTCAGCCGCCCTGTTGCTGTGTAAAGAAGCTGGAACAGAGGACAAAGATGTGAACCCCATACTGATTTGACTAAAGACTTAAAAAGACATGAAAACAAATTTCATAGCAATAATAAAATGTTCTTACAAGGATTTATAGCAAAATGGAAATCTCTTTGGAATAATGCATTTATATACAACTATAAATACCAGGTCAGCAGTGAAAGACCCAATAGCTCTTTGCTGATTAGAATAGAGTGAGTACAAGTCATGTTCTTTGGCAGCATCTAATAGGCACATTTATTCTCATAGATATCTTCAGAGTCATTGCTCACAGAGCAATTGGGACGTAGGTAGGAACTGACCATTTTGCAACGAGGTAATGAGTCTTCAACTTGAAAATCTGATTCAGTGTCTACCTTTCTCATGCCAGAGCATGTATGAGAGCTAACACAAGATTCATCGTAAGAATTTGTAGTTCTTCCATATGGCTTTCTCAGTCAGATGCACATGCAGCCTTATTCCAATTTTTGTTATCCTTTTTTGATGAAACAAAAGAAAATAAAATTTGAAAAATAAGTACTGCTGTGGGGTTTTTAAATATACATTTCTTTCATGTGAAGAAAACTATTAGCCTTTGAATAATTTGTTGCTTACTTCATAATAATTTAATTATGGGAATAATGGAAATAAATCACTTCAATACATTAAACATCTTAAAAATAAATTTAAATCACCGAAACATGTTAAAAATATATGCTTCTCTGTTACTTCTTGTAGGAAAGTAACTGCACAGCTAATAAGACTTTTGATACTCTTGTTAGTAGACAGAGATTAGGATATCATTACAAAACAGCATGTTCCACTAAAACTCTGCCTTCATAGTAAAAGTGCCAGTCAGTAGCAATAACCATCAATAAAAGAAGCATGGGTAAATTTAAAATAAATCCATAACCTGAAAAAATATACAGTGGGAAATTAGCACAATGAGTAGGAGTCAGTCTTCCAGAGAATTAGAACCATATTAATCACAGACAGGCAAAACATTTTGTCAATGTAAACTTACAGAGCTTTTGCAAAAGGCATGAGACCCCTAAAAAGAGCACAAGGAACAATAATGAGCGCTAGAAAAAAGCAGTTGATGTAGACATTAATGGATACTGGTGTGACAACTGTAAACAAAAAAAGAGTAATTTGTGTCTGGTATAAGCCACAGCTTCAAAAACTGTTGTCCTGGTTTGGGATTGCTTTATCCCAATACAAAGTACAACCAAATGGCAACAACAGGTTTTTTCCACTTTCTCAAGCTCCACATTGTGCACCAAAAAGTATTTGTCCTGGTTTGGGAGAGATTTGGAAGGAAATTTTTGTTAGGAAACTAGGTCTCCTCTAGAAAGCAAATTCAAGCTGCCCCTCCCCCAACCAGTTTGGGAGGTAAATCCCCTTTGAGAAAAGCTGAAAAACTGTTTATTTAACAAGCAAAATACTTACAAAAATGAAAAAAAATTAATAATATTAAACAATGGAACCTCTCATTGTTCTGAGGAGCTGACAAATTCAGAAAGTCCTGTGGATGGGAGTCTTCTTTGTGGGTGTGTCCTCAGCTTTCTCTCTCTCTCTCTGGGGCTCCTGTCTGGTGTTCCAGACGCAGTGCAGCTTGGGGGACCCACGGACAGTAGTCCTAGTACTCCCAGACTGAAGAGTAGCTGAACAATTCCAGAAAACTTCTGGCCCCAGCTAATGAAAGAAAACTAGCTGGAAGGAAAGGAGACCTCTCTCCCGCTGTAACAAAATGCAGTTTGTTTATTTATTTGTGGCCAAAATATTCCATCCTGCCCATATCAGTTTCACTGTACAAATGTAACACACTACTCCATGTCTTCATTTTTACACCAGCTTCACAGGTAATATTGCAACGTAGACACACTCTCTGATTTCACAGTATTTGGAAAGCTTCAGGCTTTTCTTCTCTAGCAACTGTCATATAGTACTTTTGTATTCTTATGAGTACTATTTCTTTTTTCTTAGCTTTGAGTAAGGAAAATAAGGCAACCCTTCAATTTCTAGCAAAAATATGAGATTACCAGATCATGAGCTCATATTGTTCAGTATCTTTCTTTAAAATAAATGCAAATATAGATAAAGACAATCAGATTGTTTTTTTTCAGGGGTTCTTGAAGGAAACTTCTTTGAGTAGTTTCAGCATTATTAGTACCAAAGTCACTGTATATTTTGGACAAGGTATAAAGCTAGTGCAATTTTGTATAGCTAAGTTATTACAGAAAGGACAGAACCAACATTTTAAAAAATGTTTGAGTAGTGCTGGACCCAAGAGGACTGAATATTGCCATATGAAAATAACTTTTTGCAGCCTTTGTAACAGCATAACTGTCATTTGTTTCCTAATCACAGTAGGCTGTGTTTGCCTTGTCCCAACTACAATTGTGACTTTTTATCTCTCTTGAGATACTGACCACTGTATTCAAGTTGCTAGATTGTTAGATTTGGTAGATTGGTAGATTGTTAGATTCCACGCACCTATTTCATAGTAGAAGCCAGTAAAATTAAACTTCTATCCATCTTTACCTCTCCTGTTGCAACAAATCATTGGCACAGTGTAGATTCCTCTTCAACCTTTATGTGCCCTTCAGCAAAAAATAGAATGATCACTTGGTCTCATTAGCAGAGGCTTCCTCACCTCATGCTTGTTACTCAATGGGCTGATATCCTTTTTGGGAAAAGTATATTTTTCCCAACAGGGTATGCTTGGGTACTTGAGCATGTACTGAGGGAAGATTTCTTTATGTTTCCTTGAATGGCTTGAATCAGGCTTCCCAACCCCCTTCTGTCTGCAAGGCAGAAGGAATTGCATCATTGCAAGCAGCACAGCCAGCAGCTCTTTTCCAGGGTGAAGATATCACTCTTTATGTGCTGCCTCGATTCGTAATATAAATATGGGTTGCTGTCTTCCACCTGTACTGGCCGTTCTCCTGAGGCACTGTTGCAGCTTGAGCTGCTCTGAAGGTTGAAAGACTTTAGATATAGTGCTGTACTTGAGATTCCTCTCACTCTTTCAAATGCTTGATCTTAGATCTCTGACTGTTACAATGCCACAATAGCTCAAAAAAGACTGTTAGCTAGCTTATAAATCAGCTGGCTTCTTTCTTATTCTTTGATTTGGCATTTCTCTGGGGGAGATGGAATACCTGAAAAGTCAAACCTGCACTGGAAAATGCCTTGCTTTGGTTTTGTTTTTTTTTCCCAAATCTGCTTCAGATCACTTTTTTCCCCTCCCATTATATGTTAATTTCTGGGCTTTATTGAGGTTTTTCTGTGGTTTTTCTCTGTTTGTTTTTTGGCTTTGTTGTTGTTGTTGTTGTTGTTGTTTAGGTCTTTTTTTATTCAAAACTTCATTCTTTATGTTCTTCTGTTAATACTCATGTCAATCAGTCATGAAAAAGTGTCTCACATGCACTTTTAATTTTAAAAAATAGGCTTATTTAGTCATTCTGCCAGATTATTATTTCTTCACCGTAATGATTTTGAATCTTGGCCAATTTCAACCACACAAAAATGGAGAGGCACGTTCTGAAAAATAGCAATACTCTATACTGATGGAAAAGTGTAGTGGTCGCTTAACACTCAGGGCACACCTGATAAAATCCTCAAAAATGTAAAAGGTCACAATACAAATTCAAGAGACTATTTGGCCTGCCCAGCTGCCCATTCAGCTCACATACTATTCAGCCAAACAGCACATATGTAGCTCCTAATCAACTGTAATACATATTGTATCTTGCCCATCTAGTACCTAAAAAATGGGTGGAAGGAATAGAAATAGAGAATGAAGAAAATTGAAAATTAAGTGATGGTCCGGACATGGTGGTATAAGATAGCAATTTCCTATGGTCATAGAATGTATATGACCCTATTGGTGTAGAGTTTGCAGAATGTTTGATTGACCAATCAGTATTTTTTGTTAGTGGCCTCTTTGTGGGCTATTTTTTTCCCCACTTTTATCCATTGACAACTGTAATAAACAGATCCCATTAATTTTTTCGTTATTTCCAGTTTTCACATGTGGGTTATTATGTGTTATTTCACATGAAAATACAGCATGTCTTGCCTGAGATCCTTCCTAATTCCGCAGCTTTTGTTTCTACGAGCTGTCTTTTTTTCACAGCACCACAGGTATGTATCTTACTGGAGTGATCGCTGTTACCATGCGTAATATGTTGTAGACCATTCAACATGAAGAGTTCGGTGTTCCTGATTTAACTGGCCAGCTTAGCAAGGATACATCAGGAAGGAGTTGGCAGAGCTGTTTCCCAAGGGTAGCAGAGCTGAGCAGGACCCCAGTGGGGTGACAGGGTAGGGCAAGTATGGCTCCTGATGTGTTGAAATGTCAAGGTCCTTGACAGTGGCCAGGGCCAGCCAACAGTCCCATGCATCCAGGAAAGTGAGAGGTCCAGCTAAGTATTCCAGCTAGACAGGTGAGGTAGGGCCGGAAAGGCCATGTATGTCAACAGCGCAACCCAGGCTGTGGATGTGCTCAAGTGCAGTTCCTGAGCCCAGTCATGGAGGACCTTGGCCAAGGTCCCAGCACAGCTGGTACATTGTACTCTGCACCACTGGAGAGACGTCCTAACAGAGAGGAAGCTTAGCCCTTTGGTGGTGCCTATGGACTGACCGCACAGCTGGAGATGGTTTTTAAACCAATGCAAAATTGGGTTATTGATGTCATTTTCCCATGTTGGTTTTTTTTGGTTTGTTTTTGGTTTTTGTTTTTTGGGTTTTGTTTTTTTTTTTTTTTTGTGATATCAATTTAAGGTTAATTAATTAGAGGCATGGAATATTGGGTAAGAACAGCAAAGCTAGGGCAGTGCCTGGGCACTACTAGTTAAGCTAGTTACTCATTCCCCACTTCCAGTGGGATAAAGAGGAGAACCAAAAAAGGAAAAACCCATGGGTGGGATAAAAATAGACTAATAATTGGAAACCATGATCATGATGATGATGATGATGATGATAATGATAATAAATGGCAGTAGTAAGATAGATATATAATTATTGTAAACATTTCATATAATATTAGTATTATATGATTATTATAATAATTAAGCAGGTGTTGAAATCCCAGAGGTGAAAAAGTCTTTAACTGTGTGTAGAAACCTTTACAAAATGGCCTTCTTTTACCTTACTGGAAGATGACAGTTGTCATAAGGCTAACAGGTACAACAAGTTAAAAATATCACTTCTCATTTTGGCCAACATTTTCAAGGGCAGTAATTTCCATTGTAAATGGTGACATCTGACATACCTCATTTCCTGCAAATGTAGGATGTTAGTGAAAGATGGTGAAAAATGGGTCCTGTAAAGCTAACCATAGCCCTGTTTTGATAACCTTGAATGAGGGAGATAGCTGGGTATCTGAAGATAGATTTCTTTTCACTTTTTCTCTTATGGACTTCTATTTTAAAGTTCTGAGATCATAGAAAATTTCCAAATATAAATAAATATGTTACCAAGGAATCTTCAGCAGCTCTTTTTTTGGAATTAAAATATCTTATGTCATGTAACAGGTGATGACACTTTTTTTTGTGTGTTTTTAATTTAATTTTTGTGTTCTATTTTGTATCTTTTTTTAATCGCTTTAGATAGCATTGATTACAGCTGAATATGTTTCACAAAATTTATTGCCCCATTTGGGAAAAAACCCTAAATACTATTAATTTAAAACAGAGATCTGCATCTGTACTTCATTTGCATCTGTACTTCAGATTGAGGATCAGCTGTTGTGATACCACTTGCATGTGTACACAGTCTTTCAACTGGCTGGTATTAAAGAAAGATTCACAAAGATTTCACTCATTTTCTCAGTGTTTGTCCGTTTCCTTGCACAGAGGTGGAAAATCATCAGGAAGAAAGTTACAGCAACAATATCAGGCATTTCAATAGCCTTTTTAAGGTGAATAGGGGGTTAATAGCAGTCTTACAGTCAAACACTTCCATCATTCCATGTAAAACCATTTTTGTATTGAGATATTCCAAGTAATTGTCTTTAAGTATAAATGTGTTTGTGAGCAATCACACACAAATAAAAGAGACTCACTTTAATAATCTTCCCAATAGATTGTGATAGACAATTTGAAGTAGCCTGAGACTGCCACAGTGTTTTAAATTCTCTGGTTTTCTTTTTCACTGTGAAAAGCTTGTGGATCAAAGAAAACTCAATGCCCCAGACAAAAGATCATGAAAATATGCACTGTTCTTTTTCTTTTTTTCTTTTCAGCAGATTCAGAAACTATGAAAAGACCTTATTATTGAAGGAAACTCAAAGTCAGCACAACTACTTGAACAAGGCAATTAAGAGTGAGCAAAATTATAGATAAAAAAAAATTGAAGAATTTGTAGTAAATATATACCCTCTGTTCAGATGGTTTGTAGGGTTTTTTCCTCTTTACTTTTTGTGGAAAAAAATCAGCATAGTATGACAGTGCTTAGAAAGAAAGAGTGTAGGAGAAAATAATGCATCCTGGAAAATCCTTCTGCAATTTACAAAAGCAATTGTTAACTCTTTTGTGTGTGCATTTCAGTGTGTATAAATATATCAATGTTTGTGTGCATTTTGTAAAGGGAAAAACATAAAAGAAAAACCTTTATCAGAATTCAGTCTGGACCCTTCTGTATTCTAGTTCAGCTCTTTCATCAGCTGATGCATTAAACCTGCTGCTTTTCTGTGAAAATATCATACTCAGCCTATCCTATTGTCTGAGAATAAAATCCTAGCAACCTCTTCAATGGTCTACTCATATATTACTTAGCTAAATAACAGAAACATTTACAACATTAATGTATTCACTGCTCAATCTTCTTGGCTTTAATTAGCCATTTTGAAGACTGAGCATTACTCTTTGATTAAAAAGCATTTCCTGAAATGAGGGGAAAATCCTCTGGGAAACCCTGTTTCCATACTTGTAATTTCTTCTTATGTTAATCAGGTCTTTGCAGTATGTGTTGACTACACTAAAGATAAAAGACACCAAAACAGACCAGACAGAAGGCAACATTAAAAAAAAAAGTTTAATTAGCATGTATTATATTTGCAAGCCTATATGATATCCCCATTTAGAAACTATAGAGAGTACCATCGCTTTAAAACTATTACACCCCAGTTGAGTCTGCACCAAGCTCTCAGCTAAGCTGATTTATTCTTTACTTGCTTAAATAAAAAAATTATTTTGGTAAAAATGAGAAGTTATTTGTGAGCACTGTTTTTGTTTGAAGTCCAAGTCCCATACATTAATTAAGTTTGCAGCCAAGGATAGGATCCTTATTATACAGTACAAAAAGAACATTTTTCAGCAGCCAATTACCACATTACCTATTTTGAAACAGAACTCTTTAGAGGAAATATATCATTGAAACTATTCTGTGTGCTTGTTAAATAGCTATGGTCCTCAAATGAACAGAAATTAGTTAATCAAAAGGCATTCTAGAACCTTTGAAATTAATGGGAGACTTCTACAGATGAAAATAAAGAATATGTTTCACCCATGATGCCAAATTTGTGATCAAGTGTGTGTTCTTCAGCATATCAAAGAAATGCAATCTGTTGCTTGAGGCAAATGAGGGGGACAGGTATTTGAGAACCCTTGAATAAAAGAGTACTCACTAGTACTCACTAGTACCATACTCCTTAGAGAGTACTGTTTCTAGCAAACTTATGAAGATATGAAAAAACAGAACTAAAATGTGGCTTGGATCAGCTGTTACAAATTCCCTGGTCATAAACTTTATGAGGTCATAAACAGAAGATCACTGATCATTCCATCTCATTATTTGAAAAGGGAAGACCTAGACTCTGGAAAATGAATCTTCAGCTGACTGTGTGGACACATGCTTACATATGTACAGAGCATTCGTTCTTCCTGCAGGATACGGCTCCTCAGTGCAGTGAATTCAGCCATGCAACACTGCATTTCTCTCCGGGCCTTGACTTGGCACTTTTGGTTGATATCAGCCAATTTAGATGACAATTTAGATATTTTTTTAATTGTTTGGCCACCAAAAGAAATCTGGAATATCAAAACAAAAGGCACCAGTATAGAAATTGGAGCACAGCTAGTCTCCAAGTTTGAAGGAAGAGAAGGATAAAATTCACATCTTCATGAGCCTAGTAGATCCAGAGCAAGATGAATGTTGTGCTTTAAATTCCAACTAGATTTCTAACCTGATGAAGCAAGAAGTGTGGAGAGTACATTTCCCTTGATGAACTCTAACAAAACCTTTTTTCTCCTTAGCAAATTTAAATAATATGAGATATATTTTCATTTTCACAGTGCTTTCTGCTGATTACAAACTATGCAATTGCTATTCATATTCCTAGATTTCATAGTCTCAAAGTTCTGGTGTGTTGATCACAGGACATGTGAAAAGCAATATGAAAACACAATAATTCATGTTCTAATGACTGTTCATGGTGACCAGAAAATATGTATATTCTATCAAGGGAAAGAGCTTCTTTCATATTAACTCATAAAGAAAAAAAAGATGAAACCATTAATTTATTTCAGTAATAAACATAGATTTCTGTGGAGCAAAAACCAGAACACATTCTGAAAGATCTCATTTGGAAAATGAAAACCATAGTTTGTATCTGCTTTCTGGTGCCTTTTACTCTCAATAGTATGACAAAAAGAAATTATCTTTTTCATGTTAAGGTTTTTGCATGTCTATAAAGAATGGATTTTTATTGGACACAAAATCAATTCATATCTGTAAACTGTTATTCAACAACTTCTTTTGCAAATTTTAATCAACGCTAATGCATATGTGGCAACATCAAACATAAAAATAAAAACAGAGAGCCAAATTTCCTACTACCTTCTACTGTTTGCACATATTTTGCAAAAAACAAGGAAGAAAAATAGCAAATCACATTAATTGCTACAGATACATCAAAAAAAGAAATGGTTTAAACCTGAACAAAGAAGGAAATAAAATTCTACATGTGTTGTAATATAAGTGAGGCAACTGATGTTTTGTGCTTCCTCAGCATGCATATAAATCACTACACAGAACACGGTGCAGACAGAAATTGGAGTTCTGCCATGTCTCCCTGCTATGCTAATATAACTTAGGAAGCTCAACAGGTCATCAGGTGACAGGCCATTTGCATCATTCTGAAAGCTCTTATCATCCTATTTCAACCTTACACAAAATAAAATGGAGGCCTGCATATTCAATAGGAATCACCTAAAATAAAATCCAAGGCACATGCAGTATATTTTCAAGTTGTGGGAATATGGATTTTTTGCTGGTAATCTCTTATTTGATACTTATTGTTAATTCAACCTTAGAATTATATAAAAACTGGTAAAATGCTTTGTGTATATTTCGTTGTACTGTTCTCAGGTTGCTCAGATGCTTCAGTGACTGCTTAGACCAAATTGTTTTCCCTGAGATTGTATGGAACAATAGTAGCAGAGTTTTCTAGAGTTTATAAAATTATTTATCATATACAGGGAAATAAAATGTAGTTTCAACCCTAGAAAGCTTAATTTTCATAACGTAATATTGTGATGCCAAACCTAATCATCATGTATCAATATCTATCCTAAAAGAATAAAGACTTAGGGCAACTGAGCTTAACTGCTGCTTGTTGATAAATGGAACACTGATATAGTTCTCAGATAATGAAACACTAAACAAAATGTGTAATAAAAATATTTTTTTCTCTTTTTGAGCATTGTTCCTTTCTTTGGACAGCTGTAATCCCAGTTAGAAATGTGTAAGGCATTGAGTAGTAAGCACTACAAACTAGAGTCAAGTAAGATTTTAAAAGCAGTATGAATATACTTAGCCTTTTATTCTGCTTGTGAGATCCATATAGTTTCCCCTCACAGTGTTTTACTATTTTGTCTCTGGTTTGTTTATGGATTGTTTTGTTTGTATGTTCTAATACTAATGATATCTGCATTAACTACCGTTATTTGTAATATTGTTCAAGCATCTTTCTTATTCAACCAGTAATATTTAGGTAGATTGATAATGACTGATCAGGTCAGTCTTATTACAGTTTATCTATTCCTTAGTGGACAATTTTCACATTTTTAGAAGTACATGTCAAATGTTAAATCAGCATTTTAATATAAGTGAGTTTAAATGTGATTTTACATTAAATTTGTGAATTTGCCTCAGTAGAAAAAGAAAAAAAAAACATCCAAACTGCATAAAATTGCAGTAAGTACTAGCTACTGTCCTTTAGCAGCCAAAGGAAGAAAACCTCCTCAGTCCTGATTCTGAAACAAACCCCATATGTGATGGCACGCAGTGGTGCTGCCACCTACATAGATCTCCAAAGGTGATGTGCTCCTGTTGTGGTTGTGGCAGCATTAACATCATAATCCATAATTTCATTATGTTTACTTAACTCACATATGAATCATTTGCCTGCCACAGTCTTCAGAAACAAAATGGACTTATTGTTCTGCATGAAGAATACTGAAAACAAACAAACAGGAAATATGTTTTCATTAATAGAGCTGCCAAATTTTGTTCATATTGACTTTCAAGGACCATATTTCTCTTATTTTGCAATTATTTAAACACCTGCAGAGATGAGCTTGTTGCAACATGAAATATGAAGTTGTTTTAATTCACAGGTTTAGAAAAAGTGATATGTTTTCATATAAGGGATTATGTCTTGTTTATCTTTTTTCCAAAAATGCTATTTTCTTCAATTTTGAAATTTTTTTTCATTTCATTTAATTTCTTTTTTTAATAAATAAAAATTACCAGTTCCCGCAGCTTTTCTTTAAATGTTTTTTTTTCTCTTCCTCTTCTCTCTTTATTGCATTTCAAATACATTTATGGAAATATTTTGAAAAAAATAAGTAAATTACTAGCAAAACTTCACCTATCATATTTAAACACATCAAATGTTTTATGAAGAGGAAGACTTTAATTTTTCATTTTCTTGATCATTTATTTTCCAATACTGTAAGAAAAAAAATCTGAGATTTTTTAAAATTCCTTTTTATGTATCTAAACACAAATTCTTCTTCATTAATTGGAAAAGCTACTCTTGCTAGGATCCAGAGCTTTCTGTAAAGTGTTTCTTATAAAATAAACACTCAAAATATTGTATTATTCAACTTCTTTTGTCCTTTTCATGCTTCCCTAGATAACTGTCTGCAATTTTAAACTCAAATTGCATTTTTCCAGGATGATGGGAGTGGTGAGTTTTATGCAAAAAAGGATGAGAACATTTCTTTCCTCTTTTTAAATTTTGTTCTCACAACAGTATTGACTATTCGAATAATTTAGGAAATCCTAACCTCCCACCTCAACAGAATAGTGATGATTAAACAGTGATCCAAAGAGATCTTTGAAATTGTTTACAATTTCTTTTGGATGTGTTCATGACTGTGTCTTACTAAAGAGAATCAGGACAAAGTTTCTAAAGAAAAGCTGATGAAACATTACTATTTCTACTTACATAGAGAAATTGTCAATGAAATTTCAGCTATGTCTAAGAAGGGATGTGGTTCAGAAGTGATCTTAACTAGCAGTTCTCTTTTTTACAGTTGATTAGCACAGCTAATCAACTGAAATTTACGCAAATGCATTGCAATTTATAGAGGCTATGAAAATGGCTTACTAGCACCTCCGTGTAGTGGCATGTATGTTATGACATTGCAAAGGGTTTGTAAAAACTGATGAGTTACTATAGATATTTGTTCTTTAGTCTCCATATGTTTCCTTGTGTCCAACAAGGAGGCAGTGACTGCTTATGCCTTTTGCCAAGGTAATTTTTTTAAAAATTATTTAAATAATGTTTTAAAGCAGAAAATATTTGAGTGAGCTCACTGCAGGGAGCTCCATATATCTTATCCCATTTATTTCCTAATCTCACAAAATGGAGGCGCAGAACTGTTATATTTACTGTGTTATCAGGCAGAGAGGGTCTGACTATGATTTGGATCTAGTCTGAATATTTTCTATTATTCACCTTATTTAATAAACTGTCACTTGAAAGAGGGAATGATAAGCTTTCACACAATGTATCAAAGGAATGCTGTGCCTTCTTCCTTTATTATTCATGCTACATTTGAAGTTAATGAAGCGTAACCTCTGAGCTGATATTTTTATAGATGAAAGAGACATCATGTTACATATTCAATTTTTTTCATCAGCTTCTCTGTAACCGACACAAAACACGATTGCCTTGCACTTAATATCTGACTATTGATGGGCATTCTTGCTGATGTCTTTTCTAATAGTCTTCTATTCTCTCTATATTTAAGGTTCTACCTATGAATGAAAGGCCAAGGGTGAAATGGATGGGGAACAGTAGTATATTTTAATTAAATTTTTTTGTGGACATAGTCTTGACTGATTTTTTTTTTTTGCTACATTTTCATTTTTTCCCCTCCATATCTTAAGATCCTTTCTCTCTGCACCTTTTTTTATTGTTAAAAAATTATTTTCATTTTACTGTACCAACAGACAATTTGGATGTTATGACTGTGAACAAAAAGCCCACCCAGATAATAACTTCAGGTAAAACTCCAGCTGCACAGCAGACAAGTCATACATTAAAAGAAATCAAAAAGAATAATGCATGACATAACAAGAACAATAAAATGCTGATTACTATGCTAGTATATGGCTAAGGATATGGTTTAAGCAAATGGTACCTTAGGGCATGTATTTTTTTATGGGGGAATATTGTATTATCCTAATATCTGTTGTTTGTGGAGGAAAAAGAACTAATTATACATTTAAATCCTAATTAATAAAATATAGTAAAATGTTATAAGCTATTGCATTGATTTCTTAATTATATAAGTTCCTCTAGTCAGAATTGTGTGACTTCATTTTCTCATTAAACAACTCCAGAAATTCCTGCCTCCCTGGACAGTAAAACTTGTCCAGTAGTACCTGCCTACAAAATAACAAGCATAGGGCAGATTTGACTCCACTTTTCTTCTTGGATGTTGCTGTAGGTACAAAATGGAGAAATGGACCTTTGCACTGGCTTGACATGGTCATTCTTCTGATTTTAAGAAAAATTCTACCATTAAAAATGCCAACAGAGCATTGAAGAACATTTGCAGTGAAGGAAATATGCTGCCATTTTTAGAGATTAATTAAACTGCAGTTCATTCCCATTTTCTAATGCATGTCTCTTTTTAGGGCATATCTGTTAAAAGTGGAAAATAGACTTGGTACTCAACCTCACGGGAGAACCACAGGTAAGGGTTTGGCAATTATTTGATGCTGAATGGGATCTTAAGCTTTCCAGAAATTTTAGATAAAGCACTTTCTTTTTTTCTTCTTTCTTTTTTGTTCGTTTATTTGTTTGGGTTTGGGTAATTGTTTTATTGTGGGACTTTGGGGTTTTGGTTTTTTGTTTTGTTGTTCTGTTTTTTCCATAAGCAACAGAGTTGAAAAATTCAGAAGATTTCTAAAGCCACACATCATAGAAAGCAAATAAGGGGACAGTAACATTTCATACAGGATAAAATCCAGATCTGGTGAGTGAGACAGATTGGAAGTACAAACCTGAAAACAAGACTCCCCTTTATCAATTAAGTGCTTGCAGTGTTGGTTTTGCCTCTGATCTTCCTTCTAGCAATTCTAAAAATAATGACATTTTCCTTGACTTGCAGAAAACTTCACACATTCTGCCCATTCCAATTCCCTTTCTGTGTCTGTTTTCTACCCTGTTTACTATGCTCTCCCAATATCTGTTGATGCTACAGGCTCTATACACTTGCTTGATCTATGCCCCCTGTATTTCCCTATCCTCTTCCCCAGAGCTTGTTCCATCTGAATGTAGTGAGGTATTTTTAAAGAAAACATCTTTCTCGAGATCCACTTCACTTTGTGGGCAGCATCACATGTGGTGTGCACATAGCAACTGCTATACAAGCAAGCCAACAAAAGTCTGGCAGAAGATGAGAAACAAAATTCAGTCGTTGCAATTCCATTCTTCTCTTACACCCAGAGCTATTATGTGTGTGCCCTTAGCAAGTTGACCTTGGTTTCTTTCCTCCTCATGAGTCATTCCGAAGTTAGAAGGGCAAGAAAAGCTGTTGAGGCGGGGTTTTTGTTTGTTTTTGTTCAGCTGGGGTTTTTTTTTGGGTGAAAAGCACCAGACTGAAGACCAAGAAAAACACACATTTTTTGGTTCTGACTGGGATCTCACATGTCTGTGAAGATGTTTAAGTACCATTCTAGTTGACTTGACTTTATCACATACTTCAGTAGGGAGATTGTATGGATATTAATAGCAATAAAGAATATAAACTGGCTTTAAGAAAAGCCACTTTCTAGGATAAAAGACTGAGGTTGCATATGTAAATCCAAGACAGAATTTTAGTGGTTGCAAGGACAACCAACATGCTCTCTCTCATGTGTATTTCTATGTCATTTATATCCACATGTTTTCAGTAATAAAAATCTAGTGTTTTGCCATAGCCAAACATAAAATAATGTACTGTTTGGCTATTTTTGCTTCTCTTTTTCTTTTTGATACTCAGAAAATACTGAACTGAGAATGTGAGATTGAAAAAATAGAAAAACAACCCAGCCATATATAAAGGAATGCATTGACTAATACAAAGATAGATGTAAAATACAGTGATAGGTATCAAATAAAAACATTATCATTTCAAGTTCTGGAGATGTCAGTTGTACTTATTTGATACTCTTGATTATTTCCTTTTATTTTCTTCTATTTTCACTCTCTAGCACTCAGTGTATTTGATTCAGAGACTATTTGCTTCGGTTTTGCCTGTGCTTTTTGGTTAGTATATTTTAGGAAAAAAATCTCTTTATAACTTCTATGATGACTGAAGTGTGATTCAGAATTTCAGAGTTTTATTAGTTTACAAATTCCATTATAAATTCCATAGGCAAATACATATGCATAGACATATTTAATATTTACTTTCTCTCCATGAGAAGAATGAGAGTTCCATGTATACTTTTTCTTCCATCAAACTCGTATATAAATTTACTGTGCACTTCTGTAAGCCCTATCTGTCACAGTATCAGAATTATAATGCTGTTTGGAACACCGTCAATCAATGATCTGCAAGTTTTATGAAACAAAAATGAACAGAAGTGCTGCAAGCTATGTAATTTTGAATTTCAGTTCATAAGCCAACCAATTCAATTTTTAACTAATTATTTATTTTTATTTTTCTATTATAATAGAAAAATAAGACTCCCTACATGCATTTGGATACATGCTCCCTCCACAGTTACACATAATTTTAACTATCAACATCTCTCTCTCACCACTAATCATGTATGTCCAGACAAAGACAAAGAGAGAAAAAAAGAGATGCCTCATTTGACTGGAAAATGAAAATTTTGTTCTTCAAGCTCATTTTATTTTCCTTTCTCCACATTAGTCACAAAGATATTATTTTGATTTTTGTAAATGAATGTAAACCCCAGAGAGCAATAGACAGGAGCAACAGTAAATCCATGAAGGTCAAAGTAGCCCTCTATATTTCTGCAACATGCCTAATTGATTTGTTAATCTGATTTTAGGAAGTGACTTTTTTCTAAGGCCTCAAGATTCTAGGCTGTGGTCTATTACATGTGTACATCATTATTTTAAACAAACACTTCAGGGAAAAAAACTACATTTTTTCCAAATTATTAGCATTTGTGGAATAGTTATAGGCAAGAGAGTCATCAGCACTTAAGACAATCTTTCAAGAAAAAAAAAGTCTTGTTTTTTTCTGGTTTACTAGATGAGTCAGGTTATGAAAAGTAAGGGTGATGAAAGTGTTGAGCCAAAAATTTGAGCTCGATATTTTGCTGTATGCTGTATGCTAAGTCATAGGTTATGGTAAAGATAAAATATTGCTGCAGATTCCTCATTGAATTCTGGATGTGGAAAGACAATGACTGGGATAACAAGCGGATAGAGATTTCACTAAAGTGATTGTGGGTATGGTCTGACAAGTATATCTCATTGCATGGAAATGCCTGAGGACTGAATGTATAGAGTTTCTTGAACTTATAATGAAGTAGGAAGCACAGAGATCAGGCTACAAAGCCACAGTAAATTTTTAAACTAGAATCACAGAAATACATACAAATTGATGGTAGTATTTTCTTTTTTCTCTGCATGTTTTCTTTTAATTAATTAACTTATCTTCCATATTGTGATTTTTTACACAATTTTGGCACTTTTAAGGAAAACACATTTTTAAAGATACTTCTAGGAAAACATTTTTAAAGATACTTCTTCAAAGACTTTTTGATGCTTTCATTCCACATCAAGAAGACTCTGAGGGCTCACAGATCACTCAGCATCTGCACATCTGCATAGAGTGCATGTCAGCAAAATACATTTTTTTTCAGGTCACTGGAATACTTCATGACTGATTCCAAGAAATTATGCATTAAATTGTCATTTCATTCAATCTAAAGAATAATTACTTTAATTAATCCAAAATTAATTAATTAAGCCACAGAAATGGGCAAGTAACTGACGCTGGATGGATTTCCCGATTTCCTGTGGGTCATCTGCATTTTGTACGGATATTATTTCTCCATACTGAGAGACTGAGCAATATAGCTAAATCACTTAACAGATTATCAATTATAATAGGATATTTATCCCATGAATAATGAGTGTATCAGCACTCATTGCAAATGTAAGGCCATTTTTTAGAGTTGGGTTTGTCTGAGAGTGATTACAATTAGCTTAAACCTTCTCCCCCACAACAGACATGGTGAGGAGGGAGATAGAAAATACAGCAGCAGAAGAACTTGCCTTCTCTATAGATGTAGATTCTTGACCACCTCTTGTGTTAGACTTCACATCCAATGTGTGTGAACCTTTCTTCTCAAGATAAACAACACTAAATTTTGTTAAGGTAGGCTTGTTTAAAATCTTGTGTTAACCAGAAAAACTGCTCAATAGCTAAAGGATCAATGTTCTGAGAGACAGAAAATTAGTGATATGATTAAATACTCCATTTTTTTATCTCACATCCTTTCAGTTCTCTTCTTCCCTTCTCCTTGCCTCTCTTCCCCTTCCTCTCTTCCTCCTTTCTGTCTTCCTTACAGTTTTTCTATTTCCCTTCTTTTTCACAAAGGTGTGATACATGCAAGGATAACACCACATGCAAAAAAAAATCTCCATACTAAGACTTGCAGCCTGAAAAAAAGAGCTATGACTTATGATTTTCTTCAGCATAAAGAGATGCTGATTCCTCAAATACTCTCTGATTCCAGCGTGTACACTGTGAATTTCAAACACAAAAACTTTTCTATCTCCATCTGTGGGAACCCAGGACATCCCTCTGGGTGTCCTGGATGGCCTGAGCCACTGGCAGGGGGCTCTGAGACCCTGGCATGCAGCCAAAGACACACATGGGGTTTTGATCTTAGCCCGTGGAGCAAATTACTAACTCTGTATGAAGAATTACAAGCCACACACACAAGTGTAGGTATTGTGGTAGAAGTAGTCACGAAGTGAAAGGAAGGATTTTTGAGTGCTGTACAGGGGGGTTTTAAGCCTTGTACACAGGGGTCCAAGTTTTGTACATGGGGGTCAAGAGTTCTAAGATGGAGGGATTTGGGTGTGCCCTGTCCTCCTTCTTTCTCCTTCTTAGCCTCCATGTCTTTGGTGATGTTGGCACTCACAGATTGGTTTAGAGTAGAAAGTCACCATTCAATATAGATAGTAAGCATTGGGGAAAAAGTATAAACATGTAACACGTAATGTATGATATAAAAGATGGCACCAGCCCCCTGGGAGGGCAGTGTGCCTTTGTCTGAGCTGCTGAACAGGCCGCAGCAGTTCAGGAAAAGAATCTTTTAGATAACCAACAATAAACAACCTTGAGAACAGACAACAGAGGACTACTGAGTCTTTCTTCGAAGGCACGGGTTGGAGGAAGGACTTTTCCATCTTTTGGGATCACCCCAATCTGGGGCATGAGACCCCACATCCATCCTCTCTTCCACACAATATAGTTCTTGGAAGATTTGAGACTTACTGCTTTGTCTTCAGTGGCTTTTATTGAAAAAAAAAGAGCTTCAGTTAAATGTTTAATGCACCCAGAAAATTTAAAGTGTACTCCATGGATATTAATGAAGTATTGCCAATGTCTCTGACATTTCCTATTGGACTGCTTGGGGGAACACAAATTGAAATTTCACTTACTATGGGAATTAATATGACATTCCCCACTTCTTTCTTAAGATTCCTCTATAATCTTGACATCATTGTCCATTTCTCAGACAGTTTTGATTTTGGTGAAATTCAAAAAAAAGTGACAGTGAGTAAATGATCCAAGTTGGAAAACCTGTGACGTGCTTTGAGATTTTATGAAAGAATAAGCTGTAGAAACATGTATTATGTACACTATTCGAAGTTTTCTCATTGAGGATATCCTTCCTTTGGGCAGCAGATAGATTTGATAATAGGAGAGTGAAGACCTTCTCTTCTGATAAATGCAGGAAAAACAGCACCTTCCTGTCTAGTGATGAAAAAAGGCGTTGGGTTTTTTTTCCATAGGCTATTAACATTTCATATTTGAGCAGGTGCAAGTATATACTGTGGAAGAAGTTTCAGAGAAGGCCCAAATATCTTATCAGAATATCCCAAGTCTAACACTTGTGGTGTCAATCATTTCCATTTGGCATGTGGTAAAAAAGTGGTAAATCCTTCTCTCTGCTAATAGGGTAATGGGATATCCTAATATTAGATGGACTATATTTTAAAATTCCCAAAATGCAGGAAAATGAGGTAAAGATATTTTACATTGATTTAAAAACTAGTGAATTTAGTTTAAAAAAAAGTTAAACCAAACCTTTTTCTATACCTTTCTTCTCTCCTGAGTCACTATTTACCTTCTGGTGAAGATGGCTCTTTTTGAATAGTGAACAATTATAAAAGCTTAACATGACACAGAAAATCCTATAAAATAAAGAAACTATGAACTTTCTCCACAGACAAACTATGTATTCTAGAATTTATTTTTTGTGATGATGGTAGCCATCTTCCAAGAAGGTATAATTGTTTTACATTTGAAATTAAATCTAAACTCTCTGGACTGTAAGCATATTGCTACCTTAGTTGGGGAACTTTGTACAATGACTTCTCAGCTGTATTCTCTCCGTAGCTTACCATAGACTTCTGTGTTGTTTTAATTCTTAGAGTGTAGGATTTGATGTTTTCCATTCTTTAATACCTTTTTGTATCAACAAGTCAATGACAAAATGCCGAGTGACTTTGCAATAACAAGAGTACAGCTAATCAGGGAAGCCAAGTCATTGTCAGGAAGGAAATTTCAGCATTATGTTCAGACAGAGTTATACAGACTGAAGAAAGAAAAACTCATATTCTGGAACTCAAATTCAATAAAACTCATGCTTCTATTCCCAGTCCTGAGTACAAAAACCATTACGTTCCTAAAATAATTGAAAATGTCACTATCATGTAGACTGAGATCTGGATAAGTCAGAGTTCTGGATCCTTTAAAGTAAAATTCAGTGAATTCCCGATTAGTACATGACTAAAAACTTGTTATTTTGAGCCTGGATGTACTGGAAATTGTCAACCAGAGATGTGAAATTCAGAGTGCTGTTAACCAGGCACAGTCCTAATCTGCAAACAAATGAGTTTTCAAGAGCACAAGCCTTAGTGTGCTGAAACAGACTTACATTCACTGTCTGATGATAGCAGAAGTCTAAAATCGACAATTTTCTTAAGTGTTTCCTTGTTCATTATGTGTTGCCTAATTTAGTAGTCTGATATCCTTCAGGTCTGCATGATTGCAAGTCCAACCAGGAGCAAAACTGATTATGTAGCCACTAACAACTTATTTCCCTCTTTGGCTGATCAGGTTGAAAACTCATTAGTAGAAAATACATATATTCAGACATAAATGTGTATGTTTACATACATGCACTGTCTAGTGTGTGTCCATATATGTGCATAGATACATATCCATCCATATCATATCCATCCATATATATATATATATATATATATATATATATATATCCATATATCCATATATCCATATATCCATATATATATATATATATATATATATCCATATATATCCATATGGGTATTTATGGATATGAAGTGTATGTGTAAGAGGGGAGGAGGGAGAGAGTTACCAGCAGTCTTGTGAGGCAATGATAGACAGAACTGATCAGCAAAGGATAAGGACTAATATGACAAAAAGTTATTATACTATCAAGAAAAGAGATATTATACAGAGTAACCTCAAGAACTTGCATGTAAGCAATGACAACGCCTACCAGGCATCTTTATGAGAAAATCACCCAGACCCTTTCCCAGGCATTAGCATGCAGGTCTCTGAAGTGCCAATATGCCAATATGTGCAGCATGGGGAGTAAACATCAGGAATTAGATACCTGTGTGGAATTACAGGGTTACTTTCTGTAGCTTGTGGGGATGTTGCTGGGATCACAGGCATGTGATGGGATAACTCACACGACTTGTGGGCTGCAATGCACAGATACATGCAGCGCAGGGCATAGCCCCACAAGCACACTGCCCAGCCTCATTTCACACACCTTCAAACACTTACATTCTCTTGCTATCTTTTTTTCCTATGCTTTTCCATCACAAAAACACCCTCATCCCTCCATTTTTACACCTCTGCTTCAGTACCTTCATATGTCATTAGAAACCTTTGGCAATCCCAAAGTTTCTTTCCTCCATCTGAAAATGTGTCACATGTACCTCTAGGTAGTAACCAGTTCAATTTGTAAGGTGATTTGTGGACTTGCTCTAGAAAAGGGTTTTTATTCAAAGATTTTACACTTTGAGCAGTTGCAACAGACTCAAGCAAGAGCCTACATTTAAAAAGTTTGTTCCATGCCTATGAAAGATTTCCCAATTAATCCTGGATGCCAGTACCAAATCTGCATTGATATGTCTTTGAACTATTCCCTTGGATCCTATCACTGAATTTCAGGGAGAGGAGATCAGCACTTCCCTTTTTATATCTCTGCCTTGGGAAGCTGCATACAGTGATGAAGTAAAATGCTTGTCAATGCAGAATAAAGTAGAATCAGTATTTTATTTCATGTAATTCTTTTTTCACTTAATTTTAACATCTGCTGCATCAGGGTTTATGAGGGTTTGATAATTTCTTGTATAATCTGGTTATGGCAGGAACTTCAATTGGTCAATATTTATGGGCTGAATTCTTCAGAGTCAGCACTTTCAGGAGATATGATGATTCAACTGAACACGCTAATATACACATATATATATACATGTACATGTAGATGTACAGCGTGTATGCACTCGCACATGTACATACAGCCTTGTTCAAGGTAACTCCTTAAATAAAATCTCAGAAGGGCAGAATGAAAAACAAAAGATCGTTAAACAAGTCTCCATTGCTGCTTTTCAAAGTTCCTTTTTTCTAGAGTCAAGGCAAGTTTTGTTGGGGCTGATCCCTTTGGATATTTATTTCTAACACTGAGGCAACTGCTTTATATTGATAAAAGGCCACATGAGAGAAAGCATAAATGTGGGGGGATAGAATAGAAATAGTATATAAAGTAATCTTACCCCTAAGGAGTTGCAGCTGGGCAGATTATCAAAATGAGGAGAAGGCCTAACTTCAACAAGCCACAGCTGTAACTAATAAGAACAATAGGAGCTATAAAAGAGTGGGCTGGCTTGTCAAGAGGCCATGCCTTAAAGCAGGAAGGGAACTGGAGTCAGTGGGTTACCTGGTGAGAGAGGAAGGATGTGCTCAGAGGAGCTGCTCACCAGAAAATACCAAATAGGTATGAAACTTTGCTAAGAAAGAGATGAGAGCATAAAATTCTTGTTAAATATATGCATATATGATGAGACATAAATTTCTTTTTATATTAATCTAAATGGAATATTTTTATGATACCTTCATTTTGTTTTATTACTTATTTGTAAACTGAAAGATAGGACAAAAACCTTCAAAAAAAAAACCTAAAAAAAAACCAAACAAAAAAACCCCCACCACCTGGAACTAAATTACAGGTGATTTAATGAAAACATTCTTACCTTCAGGTAGAGCAGTGCTCTGCAATTCTTTCTTAAATTGAGCTTTTTAACCCAGCCCATACATTTCATGCTAAATAGAAGATTCCCTTTTCGTTGCTCTTTTGCCTTTCTTGTGAATGTTTGAATTTCAGCTTACTGTGGTGAAAATGGGAAGTTGCTTTCTACTCTGCAAAATCTGTTCTGTGAGGAGTCAAGCAATGTCTTTCTGTCAATGGAACCCTTCCACTATTTCTCCTAATGCCTTAGGAAATGACTACTACATTTGCGTCTAAGACGTGAGGCTCCATTGCTGTATCCTGGTAATACGACAATAAATAGTTTTACCATTCACTGAAATGGGAGTAGGTACAGTAGATTTATCTGGAGAAAATTTACTCTTGTTTAAACCAAAATTTATGCCTATATATGATCTGTTGTCATATACAGATGATTTTTCACATTCTTACATTCTGCTATCAATAGAAAAAAAAAATTACATAATCAGTTCACTAACAAAGATTATTTCTGCCTGACCTCTTTGTCAAAATTTGTTGAAGACATAATATTCTTTCTTGCAACATCAACTAACGGGGCTTTCTTGCTCTTGTTTTGCTGATATTAAACACAAATATTTCACATTTTCAAGGGTTATATTTTCAAAATAATAGGAATAATTATCAAAGAATGAAAATTGCCATGAAAACCTATATTTTCAATTTTTATTTTTAATTTTGCTGAGACATTTTCTCTGATGTTGATCAGTATAAGTATTCTGATAGAAAAAAATACTGATCAAAACTTTGTTCTCTATTCTAGGCTTATAGTAATAGACTGAAATGAGAGTTAAGACCTCAAGTTTTAGAATACCTTAAATTCTACACTCAGATTTCACAATGGCAAAGGGATAGTTTTTGCTCAGCTTTTAGGTAATGAAATATAGTCTATATGTGCAGTCTTCTACAGTTTCTCTAAAAACAAGGAGGAATTGTATTTCCTGTGTTATTCTTATTCAGTTACTTGTCTTCTGACAAATAGAAGAGAACTGTGCAAGGTTACAAGTATGAAAAAGTCCAAGTTTGGAGGAAAATCCCTGAAGGCACAAAAAAAGAAAATATGAGGCCATAGCTACAGTGATTCAAAGTGTTTTGATGCTTCAACTATTATGAGTTTCCCACCTGAAATCACCTTTTTTTTTATATCCTCTTGTCTTTTGGTTACAAAAACCTAGTAAGGCAATTTAGTTCTTGCAGAACTTATAATCAACAAGGAAAAGAAATATTTTACCGATGTGCAACTAAGACACAGAAATATGAAATAATATATAAACAGTATCCACACAACACTGAACTGAGGTTAAGCTACTGAATTCATTAACTTAAAAATTAACTTTTGAATCACATCGTTGTAAGATTGCTAAAATCAAACTTTCCCAGCATATTCTTCAATGCTGATAAAATTTAATGAAAAACAGGACTTTAAAAAAATGAAATATCATTAATGCTTCCCTGTGTTAAATGTGGGAGCTTATGTACAGTGACTGTGTCATGGTTTGGTGCTGGCCCAATGCCAGTGCCCCCATGAAAACCCATCCTCCCCTGGTGTCTGCTGTGAGATGTGATCAGAGACAGAGCAAAGCAGGCCTCCACTTGTAAACAGGGAAAAAACTTTATTATCATAGAACTATAATAAAATGAACACACACAGAGCAGAATGGAAACCTTTCAAACATTTCTCCTCCCCCCACTCAATTTCTCACAGAATAACACAAAACCTTAGTTCTTTATCCAGTCCATCACTCTTCAAATAATCAACACAGTCCATCTCCACCCTTCTGACAATCACCTCTCATTTCATCAAGGAGAGAAGGAGCCCTCCTTGTGCCACAGGCCAATTCCCCGTCACTCAGCACCACACGTCGTGACTTCTTCCTTCCATGTTCAGTGCTCTCACCACTGCACATGGACCAGAGCTGCTTTTAGGGTTTCCCCTTTCAAGGTTGCCTTGCCCAGTTCCAGAAGAGAACGACAGTCTCTCACCATTTCGGGACACCAGTCCCCCCCCCAATATTTCACCCCCTGGGGCCGAGGGGTCTCACCATCACTTCATCACCTGTCGTCTCCGCTCACATCACTCCTTTGGCACCGCCTCCCCCTAAAATGCAGTCTCTGTATTACAGGAAAGGTTCTGTCCATGGCTATACAAGAAAAGTCCAGCCAAAAGCCACTCCATCATCTCCTCCACCTAGGATTTTTTTCCTCAACTTCTCTCAGTCGTTCTTCACTTGCACAGCTTCCATCACACTTCCATATTTCCTCTCATCCGTCTCTCTCCTCCTTCGACTCCCGGAGGATCAGCATTTGCCAGGTTTCCACCGTCCCACAGAAGGGTTAAAATCACAGTCTCTGCTCATCTCGAACTCCCACACCGCTCCGCACTCTTCCCTTGCCGTCCCCCCCCCCCCCCCCCCACTTCTCTTCCTCAGCCAGGCCGGTGCTTATCAAGTTTCAAGATAGCACTGGCACCTCTCTCCTTCTCTCTCTCTCCTGAGAAAGGGGGGCTGCCCGCTGTCTCTCTGAGTTCTTCCACCCTTCCATCTCTGTGGGGAACTCACTCTTGTCCAAACCATCGCCTCCCATCCTCTGCCCAAGGCTCCGGCCCACCTCCCTCGGCCACATGGCTTTCTCCTCCCCTGCCCAGCCCGAAGCCGGGCAGGGGAGGTCTGAACTCTTCCATCCACCGGAACCAAGAGGGCGATCCCCTGGGAGCTCCTCGCTTTTAACCCCTGTGTTCTCAGAGGCGGATCCATATCCTCAATGGTCAAACCAGGTGCCAATATCCACATCTGGGCACCTATTGATTTGACCACTACCACCTCCCAAAAACTCATTTCCTCTCAAACCACGACAGACTGAAAGCAAGACTATTCTTGTGGAAACTTAGGAAGTAGTTTTGTACACTTTCAGCTTAGTTGGAAGTTCTTTTCTCTTTCTTTTATGCAGCCAGGAATCTAGAAGTCTTGGACAAAGTCATCCCCAAGGCCATGGACTTGTCTTGGAAGGATTGATACAGAGCACTACCCCTGAATCACGAATTTACCCTGTTCCAAATTTGAATTTCAAATTCAATGCCTTCTTTCAAACAGTTTGGATAGCCAAAGCATTTTTGCAGGATATAGAAAAACACTATAAAGAAGCTCAAGGACTTGTACAAAGTATCTTAGATCAAATGAAGAAGTGCTAAAAAAGAGAATAAGAGCTTGTTCTTCAGAGATCTGATGTGATATTGCTGTGATACTGTGCAAAACAGTCTACTGGAGAAAAGAGAGGCAGGCTGGCTGAGAGCAATAAAAAAACATAACATGATTTCATATTCCTAAGTGGGCAATAGACCCAGCAGGGAAGCACCATAAAAGTGCAGCACAAGGTTCAGTAACTGATTAGACAGTAGTAAGCAGGCAGGTTGTTACCATATGATAGGAAGCTATTATAGGAGATGATTCTATTTAATTTCATTTCACATTTTATTAAAATGTTCCATAGACAATAAAACAGACATTATTACATGAGAGATTTTAAATTGCTCTGATCTCACAGGTAAATGTGTTCTAGGCATCTTAAGTAGTCTTTTCTTTTTCTGATTGTGGTTGTAACTAGAATGATTATTATTGTCTCTCTACATTACATGCTTTTTAGTTATTTATCATAAAAGTATACCACTAACTTCTCAGCATAACTCCCAAGATCCCACAGTGAATTTTGCCTTATGAATAAAGGAAGACACTGGTGTAGTAAATAATAATATTTTGGATAACATGACAAGTATCATATTTTTTTCAACTGATGGATGTTCCTCATCTCACCCAATTTGGGCAATGAGAATATACTATGAGCAAAATAGCATCGTTAAGAATGATGGGTGATCCAAAGCTTTGACAGGACTCAAGTCAAGCTACTTTTAAGTATACTGTTTTTAAGATGCAGGTTAATTTAAAATCTGGGCCATTTGAAAACAGAGGGTTTTTTAATTTCTTTGGGTCAGGGAACTATGATACAAATCTAATTAACAGGGAATAAATGACTGCAAATAATGTTATCTATTATTAGGAGAAAAAAAAATATTCATAAAGAATCCTATTCACCTGCTGTTTCCAGCTTGGCCTCTATTTTGCTTGCTAGTATGATTTATATTATATATATCAAATTTCTGTTTATTTTTCTTTTTTTTTTTTAATACATTTATAAGTGAGTCTAAAATGGTCCAAAGCAGAGGGAAGTGCAATCTCGTGACACAATGTTGTCTCTCTCTTCAATTGGTGTCTGTAAGCACAGACACTGGAAGTGCAAGATAGCCCTGCACTAGATTGCATTTAAAGGAAAAATAAATCCATTGTTAGTGTCTGGCTCTGTAATAGCTCTTCATTACATTCCAGCTTTTTTAAACCAATAACTAAAACCACAAATCTGAATTCTACATTAAAGAAATTTCAAACCTGAATATTAACCTTGGTAGCTATGTGGGTTTCACAGCAGTAAAAAAAAAATCTTCTATTTACATCACATAAAACATTTTATTTATGTTTTTCAGATGTAGCATAAATGAAATAACACTGGACTATCTGTCTGATCAAGGAAAAAAAAGAAATTAGTTGCTTATATTTTTTGAACAACCAGTAAGAGATCATGTTTGGCAATGCCATTATTGCTCCTTGAAAATGAAGAGATCTCTTTACCAGAACAATATCCATTTCTATTCTGCATGGAACAGTGAAGAACTCTCTAGATGAAGAATTATTAAATGAATTTTTTTGTTCTGTCAAGACTTTACCATGAATCAGTGCTTCTCTTTAGAATTACCAAAGAGAAGTGGCATGTTTTGAGGTTATGCTCATAAAATTTCATAGCTCTTTCTGTGGAAAGCAAATTGATTGGAAAAAGCAAAAGGCTTTGCTCTGAGGCTTTGCACATCTCTGAAAATCATATCCAAATTTAACCTTCCAAAGGATCTGAAACATTTGGTAAACTTTCCCTTACCTGTCCTTCAGATATTAGGTACACTGTGTTTCTGACGAGAAAATCATTTCTGTTTTTCATGCCAAAAATGTAATGTGACTAATTTTCAGAACCTCCTTGTGCCAAATGTGCTCAGGGCAAGTTCTAACATATTCCTGTGAATCAATTAAAGTGATGGTAGCTGTGCAAAATCATGGTCAAAATTAATAGGATTTTTTTTTTTTTACTTGTGTAAAAGTGTATGAACAAATGTGGGTTTTGTATTTGCCATAACTAATTGTTATGTGACTAATCAGCCTTTTGCATATACAATGGATTTTTGCCTCTATTTTACACATGCAAGAGAATGTATTTACAGAAAGCTTATGCAAAATTACCAACCTCAAAAACCACATTATTTTTCCCTGTAAAATTACCCAGTCTAGAGATAAGTGAAAATACCTCCTTTGTATATGTGAAGATACCTAAAATCTACTTTTAAATTTGAAAAGTTATTTACTAGAAAACTACATGCAGTCTCATCTGAGACAAAAGATGATGGATAGAAAAAAATAAATAAAAGTAATTTCTCATAAAACTTCCAAACATGCCATGATAAAACTTTTATATTAAGGTTTCACAGGTAGGCATCAGCATAGTCAGGGATAGTCATGACAGTGTGTCATGATAGTCTGCGTGAACGAAGATTTGATTTCTCCTGTTTCTAATAAAATTCAAAGGATATAATTTCATTTTGTACCCCAAGCCATCAATAATGTATTCAAAACATGCTAGTAGCTATACTACCTTCACTAGGTCTAAGAAAGTCTTCTGCAGATGGAAACAATTGCAGCGAAAAAATTAATAGTGGAGTGTGCAAACACAGAATAATTTCTGTGCTTTGTGTCCTAAGTTTAGTTTCACTTTCCGCTCTCTGTTTTATGCAGTTCTTTTCATAATAATGGCTTGTTTTCTCTTACAGTTCTTCAAACTTTGAATCTACTCCCTTTTTTTTAGTTCACATTTCCTGCTGTCACTTTTCCATGGGCTCTTCTTTCTCTTGTGCTTCTCACTACAAAATACAAGCCTAGGGATGAAAATACACCAGGAAAACTTTGCCCTACATTCCACCTCAGTTTGGACTGCTTATATATCAACTAAGTAATGGTTCTAGGTCAGCAAAAGGAAAACTTAAATATGAAGTGAGGAGGGGGGAGGCTGGGAGGGCAAGCAATTAAAAATTCAGATATAAAAGGAAGTATAACTAGGTTACTGATGGTATCCTCAGAAAATGGGGGAAGAAAATAGGCATTATCATTGAGGAACAATTCATGGAGGTAAAAATCAATTTTTTTTCAGCATATGCTCCCGTTCTCCACATTCTTCTTCTGCTTCTTCCTCTTCTTCTTCTTTTTTTTTTCATCATAAAAAAAATCATAGAGGAAAAGAGAAAAGATGTCTGGCTGCTTTTGCCAGTGTCATGTGAAAGAAAAGGGGTTCTTTATAAAGCATGTACTAGTACACCAGTTAAATGTGTCTGAAAAAACTTCACTTTTGTATTTTCATCAGTATGACTTAAAAGTAAGTGCAGAAGGATGGGTACAGATTGGGAAAATGAAAGCAAAATAATTGAAGCACGGAGAGATTTTAAGCAAAGCTTCACTGACTGGACAGGCTTTGACCCAACCAAACCTTGAAACTTGTGCATTGTATTGCTAGCAGCAAAATAATTTATAATTTCAGATAAGATGTATTTAGGGATTGGCCCAGATCTTGAGGTGAATCAGGCTTCATGTGTGTTCAAACTGTGAAGATACAAGGCTGTCTTTTAAATTTACTGATACTGCTTCACTGAGTTCTCAGGCCAAGAGCACTCTTATGTTTTTGCTAACCGTTGGGTGCTTTGTTGCAATTTTGAGCGGTAAGACTTATCAGTACAGAGACAAGTATTTAACAAAGCCTGAGATGCTGATCTGTACTAAAGACACAATCAAGCCACACAAGAAATCTTGCACTTAGACAGAGAGAAACTTCAGTTGTAACTGAAATTGTTTTAAAGGCCACCTTGCATTAGGAGGCTTAACAAAGATGAAGATGCATTGTGAAAAGAGTAGATACAGTGACTGCTTACCATTTTCTTTATTACCCTAGGTTCTCAGAGAAAGCAATAACAGACATATCCATGGCTGCTACCATGGTGCATTCTGTTTTAACATGCAAGTGGCGACTGAGTTAATGATTTAATATTGGCTATTTAATTTTGTACTTATGTTTTCCAGGCTCATCAGGATGTGATTCCACCCTTGCTTCCTCATTTCTTGTTTCTCTTTAGACAATTTGCTCCAGCACTTTTGAAAAGACAATTTAGGAGTATGGATTTCTTTCTTTTCTTCCCTGAAGGGTCTGTGATTACGCAGAGGTGACTTCACTACTGCACTCTCTACTTGTTTATATGATCAGGCTGCAGGAGAAAGGCAATGTAAAAAGACTATTTTAAGTCTTAATAGAAAGACCTTTTTTGTAGCACTATAGCACCAGGCCTTTTCCCCCATGGCAGATACAAAATAGCACACACCAGAGATTCCTCTGATAACGCATCTGGGAGGAAGCCTTTCCTGCTCACTCTTTGTTGTTCCCTTTGGGGGTCAGACTTATGCCACATGCCTGTGCAGCACAGCACAAGCAAATAAAACCACTGACTGCTCCTGCCCAATTGCACTTTCTGGTAGTTTCACTAAAAGCTACTAAGGCTTGGATATTCATCAACCTAAGGCATCTCATTCTAACCATGGAGACCTCCAAATCTGTTCTTCATTTACCTGACAGGTCTTCTCTAGCCCATGTATCATACACCTAGCCTGATTTGCTCCCTATGTTTTGAATGGCTTCATAAGAGAACAGAAATAGTCAGAAGAAACCAGATCAGTTTCAGTATCAACTGTGATGGTTTGCTTTAACTGTTCATGAACTTTATTTCAAGAGATGACTAATGTAAATGACATTGACTTTTGATCTTACTCAAGATGCACTATTAAAACATCCATTAAAATTCTACTGGGGAAATTAAGACATGGTATACAAAATATTCATTTTCTGAAAAAATTTTCTGGTTTTGCACTAACAGTTCTGATGGATGATTTTTATTAAATACATTCTTTGATTTTTATTAAATACATTCTTTTTAACTTCATCTCACAGGGGCATCTATCAATCCTTTTGGGTAACTAACTTTATAATTCCTATTTTTTTTAATTAATCAACCCTTTCAAGCAAATTGACTAGATTTAATAGGTTTAACTATTAGATTATTATTAACTTCAAGTTCAACTGTGCATATTCCACTAGGGTAAGCTGGACATAAAAAACAGAAATTAAATTACAAGCATGGCACTAAATGTTCACAGGAAACCAAATAATCAAGAAAAAATACTGTTGTCAGTGCAGGTTTTCCAAAGGGAGAGTAAGGGGATGGGAAGGGGAAGGAAATATAAAATACAAAAAGTTTGTTCTTTTGCAATACGTACGACATGATGTAAATAACATTACAAATATTTTTGATTTTTCACCAAGTACCATTGCAATACTATGAATTATCTATCCAGATAGCTAGCTTATTGCACTGAATAGTAGGGCTATGCAAAATCTAGGCACCTTTTTCCTAATGAAGCTTTTTTACTTTTTTTTTTTTTTTTTGCATAAGTGATAGATAGAAAAGCAGTTTTAACAGCTGTCATCAGCTCCACCACAAAGTAGCAGAAGGAAGAAAAATAAAGCAGACAGAATAAAGATCACAGAGATTTTGCTATACAACAAAAATATACTGTGGTTATTATTGCATCTTTACAAAGACACTTGAAGATGGAACCATTCTGTAAAACATGAAGTTAGACATAAAAAGTCATAGTTTCAAGGGGCACAAAAATAAATTATTACAGGTGCCACCTCTTGGCAGCTGCTCAACAGAACAGTAGTAGCAAATTTATATGATAAAAACAGGAACATCAGAAGACTGTTGGTAAACTCTGCCTACCAAATTAGGTTGGTGAGAATTTTTGGCATCTGGCACTGTACATCTCAAATTTTAGTAATGATAATGTGAAGATAAGGGTAAGGGTAAAGAATGTTTGCTTTCTACCCCATTCAGCAAGATCAAATTTATTAGATTACACAGTCCATTTTACCCTAAACTGTACAAACCAAGCTCAGGCTTAGCTTTTCTCCAATCTGCTGCCATAGCATGCTGATTTACCTTCCATCCTCTTACATCCTTTACCTTCTGCCAGAAAATTTTCTGGCAAAAAAAGCACTCAAAGCTCCAGAGAATCCCAGGCCCTGGTGGGAATCTCAATGCCATCTTAATTCTGATGATCAGAGGAGACCTGAGCAGAACCAAAAGTGTGATGAGGGTAGGCAACAGAAGACAACTCTTGGCAAGAAGTTTACTAACTTCTCTGCCTCTCCTTTGGCAGATTCAAATCCATATGTTTGATGCGTGCATCCCACGCACCAGGCTGTAGCCACTACTTTTGCTTTTAAAAGAACTTCTGCAGCAGCTTAGGCTGCAATTTCTTCCTGACTAGTGGTTTTGTGTGTGAGGTTCTTTAGTGCTTTTTGTGGGCAAACCCATATTGTCAGTTTTCTGAGTCTGTTCTTACAGGAAGGCACAGTAGAAGGTCACTGCATATGGTAATCTATGCAGTAAGTGCCAACAAGTTATATATTCTTAGCCCTCCATGAAGGGCAAGTATCTTGTCTCCAACAGTTACACAAGGTTCAGAATTCGTGTAAATATCATACAGCATTGAAAAATTCATCTGCTTCTGAAAAGTAATATTGTTTTTCAAAAGCAAATTAACAAAATTGTCCTGGCATTTTCTACTCCATCTCTTTGCTTTGGAGGCCCTCATTTATGATAACATATAGAGATGAGAAGGCCACAGGCACATGATAGTCCTCTGTGGATTCTGCTGAGCGCAATATCACATTTATAGGGGAAGGGTGTCTCAAAATCTTACCTATCACTGTTATGATCCTGTAGACTGCTAGAACTTTTTTTCCCTCTCTTGAAGAAGCTTTACTTTTTAAATGAAATGACTCAGATATGGACTACTCAAATTCATATAAAAATTTGTTAGGAGTTTTTCAAATTTGCTTACAGACAGCAGCTGCATACTGACTGCTGTCAGTGCTGATACATGGGCAAAGAAAGATAGCATGGAAACTGTGCTACAGAGCTTTTTATTCTTAGATGTATGCAAATAAAATTTTTCCAATAAATTTTTCCACTTTTTAAATCCAAGGCTAAATATTTGGGGAAGTCAAAATGTCACATTCTTTCTGAATTGGAACCAATATTATTTTGGACTTTGTCACTTGCAGAGCAGAAAGTACAGTTTTATCTGAAACTCACATTAGTAATTTGAGAGAGATGTATGAACCTGCATCTCACACTGAAGATACCTTATACATCTCTGACAATGAAAAACTGTAAATGAAAATCAAGTTCTTTATTAAATAACTGCTAGGTGTTTAAGCATAACTTTACCATTCTTACAGTTGTATAATGTTTTTGGACCATTCTACTCCTTCTAAATACATGAAAAGTCGAAAGGTTAAAAACTAGTACAGTACTTTCAGAGCAGGAAGGAAATGCATGGAACTACATGCATTTCACAAAACAGCAAACAGTATCTGGCTGAACTAACCCGCAGATAGAAAAAAATTCTAAGTAGGCATATGACACCTGAAATTGTGGAACATAGATGGTAACACATGCAGTTCACCCATCCTTCCAGCAGTCCTAACGTATTCCACAGAATACAAGACTTCTTAGACAGAAGAAAGATTATAGCTGGTGGATTGTACAGCAATTGATAAATGTAGTCTCTATCAATTAACTTCTGTATATGCGTTTCACTGCTGCAAAGGCCTACTTTTTTTTCTGTTCACTAACTATATGCTTAGCAGCCCTCATTTGTTAAGAATTCTGAAAGTAGTGTGTGAGAACAAACACTTTTTTCCCACTGGAACATGTTTTTAGGGTGTTTGTTGTTTTGTTTTTTTTTCCCCACAAAAGAAAATATACAGATTGCAATATCACACATTCCCTCTGGAACTCAGAAAACTCATCATTACCCAGAGCATTCCATAACCATTTGAAGGAATTTATGTTCCACCCCTTGCAGGGGAAAAAAATAAAGTTTTTATTTTTTTCAAGTTTAGTAAATGGTGGTTGTTAGTGACACAGCTCCTGAGTATGATTTATCACTTCTTGAAATTAATGACCCAAGTCTGTTTTTATATTGCATTATGAGACTGACACCTACCAAGAGCTGTGGAAGAATATTCTTTTTTAAGACTTGTTAATTTAATTTATGTAAATTAATTGGCTGAGGTTTGAGAATGGATTGCAAAATTTTGTCATTTGGGCTTCTTTATTATAGAAGAGTCAGGTGTTGAAATTTTTTTTAAAGCTGTGTTATTCTGTTCTCTGCTGGTGTAGCGTGGGCAGATTCTCACTTGTTAATTATACTGAGAGCACAGGAAAGGATGAAAAATTCTTGACAGAAGAAAAGAATAAAATAATTTTCACTGGCATGCACTTAAGCTTCTGTCTGCATGTCTGTATGGGATCAACATCTTAAAGAACCATAGATTCGAAGAATAAAACTTGGAATGTCTGGGGTTGGAAAGGACCCTTAAAAGGACCTTTCAGTCACTGGTGACTTTGACACACTGCCATAATTTTTCAAATAGGATGGGGAGCACCTTAGCAACTGTACTTGCCTGGTCTCTCAGGATTCAGAAATACACCTCATGGTGACCCCTCCTATTAGCTTGTATATGTGCAGGTTCCTGAAGTGGTCTCAGACCTGATGTCCTACTTCATTCCTCAGCCACTGAGTCAAGATTTAGGGATTTGGCAGACAGTGAAAACTGAGGCAAAGATATTGATGAGTACCTCAGTCTTTTTCATGTCAGTGTCACCGGATACTCTGTCTCGTTTATCAGAGAAAGTACAGTGTAGTTTGTGTTCCTTCTCTGAGTAACACACCTATAAGAATATATATAGTCTTGTAGTTCACATCCCTTGCCAAGTATATCTCTTTTGGTGCCTTGGTTTCCCTGATCCCTCAAACACCCTCAAACTACACCCTCAAACAGTATCCCTGTATTCTTCCAAGGACATATGTCTGTAGTTCCATGCATTTCCTTCCTGTGTTTCTGTTTGGCCAGGGAGACAGCTGGGCTCATTTCTTGCCATCCATGACTGATATTTTGTACATGGGAATCTAGAGTTCTTGTGTTGTACGAAAGAATGTCATTAAGCAGCTCCAAGGTCTCCTCTGTTCCTTTATCCTGCAGGGCAGTTTTTCAGGTGATTTCATCTGTTATTCTCTTAAACAGCTGAAAGTTCCTTCCCTTAGGGTTTAAGATCTTTTTGCTTGCATATAATCCCTATATAATTCTTGCAATTATCTAACCTGCAGTTTCCTTAATTTTGGCATTCTGGCAACAAAAGTGAGATACCATTTCTTTTAAAAATTACGACTTTTTGGCTAGAGGATCACCAGATGACAAACACAAGATTCTATCAAGTGGAACAAGAACAATATTGCAAGTTAGTTAATTGTTAGAGTCTTTCTGAAAGAACACAAACAGTTCTCACATTTCTCTATTGAAATGAAGACTAGAAAAGCTGAATACAAAACAAGAAAGAATATGAATTTCATGTTTGTGTCTTGCACAGTTAATAACACCATTTGTGTTCACTTATTATTGTTTTCTTCATTTCTGTGAGTGACCTTAACATACTCATGTAGACCTACTTTCAAATGGAGACAGACTCATGTGCTGCAGAGCAGATTATGAATCTTCCTGTCTGTTGGGAAAATTTTACATTTAAACAAACAAGCAAGCCAAAACAAGTAAAAAAACTTTTTAAAAACCCACCCTGTAGGCTGTTCACACTGTATCAAAATTTATTTACAGCCACATTTATTTCTTTGTGTTGAGGAATACATTTGGTACATGTGGCTGCACGCACACCTGCAGAGCAAGCTGCAGGTTGAGCTCTGGGCTGGCAGAAGCCCAAGGCAAGAGGCCATGACCTGCTGACCCTTTGCATAACAAAGGGCCTGGGGACCTGGGGCTGGCCAGGGAACAGGACATGCAGAGACAGCAGGAGCTGAGAACTCAACTGGAAGAGCAAGACCTTTCCACACAGACTGTGAGGGTATAAAAAGCAATGGGGTTCCTTTGTTCAGGATCCCCCCTCCAAGGCACCAGCCCTAGCTGTTTCTGTGTTACTGTGTTGTGAGCAATAGGCATTATGGAACCAGACATTTGGGATTCTGCTAAGGGAAACCTGTGGTTCACCTGGTAAGGAAAGCTGGTCTGACTGTGTGAGTGTGGGGCGTGCAAAAAGGCCTCAGTCCCAGCACTGAAAGTCTGGTACTGGGAATGTGATTGCCAGAATGGCTCCTGAATGGTCAGACAGGGAAGTTTCCTTAACATTTTTTTCTTAAGAACCAAGAAAACCAAACTAGACATATTTGAATAATTTCTCTGTAGATTTAAAACTGCTTACACTGAACTAGTGTTAAAAAAAAAAAAGAAAAAAAGAAAAAACAAAACTATTAATCAATATCCACTAAAAATAAGAAAGAAATTTTAAAAGCGCTACAGTGTGAGTCCTTCAGTTTACACACTAATACGAGTAAGTGATAAGGAGTTGCAATAGATGAATAGTCATGTTCATTGTCATAATAAACCCAGGAATGCAATGAGCAGCTATGAGAGAAATTTCTATTATGAATAATTCTAAGGAAAGTAGTACTAATTATACACAAAGATAAATAAATACTGGGCAAAACGGCCAGAAACTACATAATCATCATTGAAGTGAATTTTAGCTACTGTGGATGGGTTTTCAGATGCATTTAATAACAGTGTTGCCATAAAAGTTAACAAGAGGTTTAATAGTTCAATACGTTGAATTGATGGATTTGAGCCAAAATTCATCTTTTTATGTCTTCTAGTACTACTGCGCAGAGAAGGTTTATTTTAGCTCAGAACAGCAACATGTCTAAAGAGATTGCAGTAACTTAGCAGGAATCTTTAAACTGAACTGTTCACATCCTAAACACCAGCTAGGAGAGAAATAAGCTACCAGTTTTCCTGATGAGAGAAGCTGAAGCTTTCAGAGAAACCAGGTGAAGGCATGTTCAAGATCAGCAGGTTGAAAATAGTTTTCATGCCAAACATAAGCAGATAAGCAAATAGCAAAGTCTAGAGAGAAGAAGAAGGACATATTACTTGCAGGAAGTATCAGATCTAGAAAACCAGACAGCAATTACTAAACATGATGAAAATTATTAAAATGCTGTCATTGTATTTTCCAATACCTGTTGAACAGGCAAGATGCATTTTAAAACAAAGCCAAACATTCAACATAAATGTTTTGTCAGCTTTCTCCCAGGCATTTGGAAGCCAGCCATCCCAGGAAAATAAAATATTCAAGGCACAAATGATTCCATTTTCTACCCTGTATCAAATATCCAAACCACTTGACTAATTGAACAAGATCCCAATAGTTGCCTGATCAGACAAAACACTGGCATCAGAATGCTGGTTTAGTTTTTCATAGATGACAGAAAGGAAAATGCAGAACACTTTCACACAGCTCATTAAATCCCTTTGATAAAGCACCTTCAAAACACCTGCTGAAATTTTACTCAGTCAAATAAATTATTAGGATTTGGACACAACAGCATGTACAGCACCACCACCAGGACGTGTCTTACAGAGCTTGAAATAAGATGCTGCTTAGACTGAAAGGATTCAGACAATAGGGAGTGATGAGAAAAGTTATAGAATACAGACTCTTTAAATTATAAATTCTCTAGAGTCAACTAATCAAATCCAAGTTCATTCCACAATGCTTCAATATGGGTCCCCTTCCCATTCCTCTCCTCCTAATGACTGCATAACAGACTCCTTATTTGCACTAATGCTACACTACTGACTGGGGGAAGTTTACTCAACATTTTGCTGGCAAATGTGAATGAAGAATTCAGTTCACAGCCATCACTTTGTTAAGCTGTTGCAGTAGCAACAGGGGTTATAAGTTTATCAGCTACAACTCAGTTAATGCAAGGAGAGAAATCTAAATTAGATTTGATGGACAGATCTTGTGTTGTAAGCTCCTTTGTAGCTGACATTTTTTAAAGCTTTTTTTGTCTTTCTAACTGTACCTTGAGGGATGTACAGCATACATGCTAGAGAAAAAAAATCCATTTAGAATCCACACAAAACAAGGTCAGAAGGGAGGATTGTTGATAGAATGTGGAAATGGAAATGCTTTCAAATATGCTTGAAGAGAATTTCCATAAGACTTAGAGCACTTACAACTTATCAGGCATAAAAAATGGGACCAAATTTTTCTGCCAGTCATAAATGTTTACACAAGTGTTCTAAAAAGCAGATGCCAATTGAAATTTCTCTGTTGTCCAAGCTCATTGCTGACTCCAGAGAGATGGTTAAGTCTCTGTTTCCTCCAAGAAAGTTATTTTTAGAACACATTGAACTGAGCATTGCTATGAATAAATTCTTTAAGATTATCACAGATAGTTTTACACCTTTCTTATGTTCTTATACTCTCATGACTGCAAGAGATTGCAACAGAACTAAACCCCCCTGTGCAAATTCCACAGTGTCAGAAAGGACTCTAATTGATGACTGTGGTACCAACATGTCTTAAACTGAATACTTGACTTCTGTGGTGTACTATCAGTTTTCTTTCCCAATGACAGCTGGACATCTGGATCTCTGCTGCCTTACTGCTTGAATAGACCCCAGCGTAGTCTGTAGCTGCACCCTCTGGATAATTTGAATGAGTAATAAACTGAATTTAGAATATGCCTTTCTATATAGGAAAGACACAGATGTGTCAACAGTTGAGATAAACTAAGTGGGTGAAGAAACCTGCTATAAGGGCACATCCAAATCAGTAAATGAAACAGAGGTGTGTACTGAGGTTTAGACTCCCTGAAGATCCAAAATAATTTCTTCAAATAATACCTCACCAGTGCTTGCTGATCTTGATTATGCATGAACTTGTCTTGTTAGAGAAAAGACCTTGGTAAATAAAAATATGGAGGAAGAACTCAGGCAGACAGTGCTCTATGTGTTTATCTCTTCTATAAAAGCTAAAATTCTCAAGGAAGTCAAAAATTTAGAAGTTACAATGGAAAAAAAATTACACCTATGAATCAGAACTTTTAATAAGGCTGCTGGATACTTAATTAATTATTCATTGGAAAATTCAGTCAATGAAGAATCCTTCTTTCTTTGAAAAACAAACATTTAAAGGGTTACTGTTAAAAATAATGTCTGTAGGAGAAATTAAGGTATCCAACCTGCAGTGTGTGCATGTTGCAATTATTATGATTTTTTAAAGTCTTGATTTTAAGAAATGAAGACTAAATTTCACTTTCATTATACACTGTATTAATTTCCTTTTGATTTTATTAAAATAATTTCACCAAAATTTAGTTCACCTACAGCAGGCATGTGTCACTAATTTAATGCCTGTAAGAATAAGTATAAACATTCTCGTACAAACAAGTGTTGCAAGGATGGGTAAGATCCAAACATTTCTTTCTATTTGAGCATTATTATTCTTGTGGACTGAATCAATTTTCCACAGGTAATTTGATTTTAAAAAATAGAGAATTACAGAACAATTGGTTTCATCTAAATTACACATTGCACTATGTAAAAGATGGCAATGTACAGAAGAGTTAATGACCCATGTGAGGTTTATTAAAGTATTAGAAATAGGGTGATAGGATTTTAAATATGTAGATTGAAAATTTGGGATATAAAACCTTTTTTTATAGTTTTATTACAAACCAAAAGAGGGATCCAACAATAAACTGGTAATAAATATCTAAAGAAATCTCAAAATCACTTATGCATATACTTTCATTTAAAATCTATGTTCACTTTTTAAATTTTTACCTAGCATTAGACTGTGTTTTAAACCACTCTTCTGAGTGCAAAAGATTTTACAGAGCCTGACATCTGCATGGGAAGAATTACACAACTGGGGCATCATATTTTCCACTCTCTTCTACACACTCAGCATATCAGAGCACTCACCTGTATCAGGTAAATTTATCAATCCCAGAATCACAGAGTGGGTGATGTTGGAAGGCACCACAGGGGGTTATCTGGTCTGACCTCTCTGCTCAAGCAGGGTCATCCCAGAGCACATTGCATAGGATTGTGTCCAGGTGGTCCTTGAATAACCTCAGTGAGGGAGACTCCACACCCTCTCTGAAAAATCTATTCCAGTGCTTGGTAACTGCAAGGTAAAGGTGTTCCTCCTCCTGTTCAGGTGGGAAGTTCCTGTGTGTCAGTTTCAGCCCACTGTCTCTTCTCCTATTGCTTGACATTACAAAGCAGAGCCTGGCTCCATCCTCTTCACACCTTCACTACAAATACTCACAGACATTGATGAGATCTCCTGTGTTATTTCTTCTCAAGTCTGAACAGGCCCAACTCTCTCAGCCTTTCCTTATAGGAGAGATGTGTCAGTCTCTTAACCATCTTTCCCCCTTTCTGCTGGGCATACTGCAGGAGCTCCATGCCTTGCTTGTCCTGAGGAAGCCAGAACTGGACACAGGACTCCAGATGTGTCTCACTCCAGATGCGCTAATCCCAGGGCTTAGTAGAGGGTCAGGACCACCTCCCTCAACCTGCTGGCAATGCTCTTCCTAATGAACCCAGGATATCATTGGCCTTCTTGGCCATATAGACAACTTGCTGTCCACTGATATCCTGTCCTAGTCTGGGTGCATGTCTGTCCTGTAAAACATAGCAGGACTTTTTTCAATTAATTTTGTATTTTGGTTAAATAATTATTTTCTGCCTTTCCTCTGCAAGGAAATACTCTTGATATTCCTGCTTAAACTTTCTCTACTTCTTTCTACAATGGTTTGCATTAACAGCACTATTTCAACAAAAAAAAAAAAAAACAGTGGTAAAACACTAATCCTATATTCTGCAGTTTAAAAAAAGAAGTACAGGAAGTAAATTTGGATATGACCCTACAGAAATTTAAGGAGAAAGACTATTGTTATATTTTTAGTTATGTGGTTATAGTATGTTAAAATATAGGACCTAGATTCATTGTAGTCTCCGAGAGGACTCCAAAATGCTGAAACACAATAGGAAACTTCACCAGCTCCTATTGAAAATTTCCAGTGTAACAAAACAGATTTCCAGTTTTCAGAACCAGACATTGCAAATCACATTCTCATCCTCCTATTTTTAGTGTATGTTAGGATTCATTTATTCTTTTACATAACAAGGAAGAATATATAGTCAAGAATTTCATGGGATAGAGATATTAAAAACTTTCTACTTCATAAGGTATCCACCAATAAATAATAATTAAAAAAATCCTGGCTTTTAAAAAAACATTGCACACTTTTATATGTTGTTGTGTATGTATATCATATATGTTATATATGTATATCATATATATCTCTGACTCTGAGAATATCTTTATTAATCATTTCAGGGATGAAATTAGGGCTTATTTGCCTTGTGACAAGCTCTTGATTCAGTTAGCATGAGTACTGTTCATAAGCTATTTGCTTATGGATAAAAACATAAATAAGTGTTCTTGTTGTACTTCTATAAAATGTTACTGTTGGTGTCCTTGTCTAAAAAGGGTCAGAGGTCAGCTCCTACAGGACAGAAGCCCTTATTAAAAAACCCCATAACTATAATTCAGTTCCACTGGAACATATCTCCTGTTGCTGATACTGCAAGCTCATACTTTTTGTTTATCACCCAACTCCTGAGTGGTTTTTCAGCATTAAAATTAGTATAGAATTTTGTATTTAATTTAGTATTTTCATTCTGGGATGCTTTTCAAATAAAGTCATAACTTAGAATCTTCTTATGCATTTATTACAAATCGAAGTTAAAATTTTTGGGACTCTCTTAAATAAAAGCTCAGAAAATACACTTGAGAAAATATTTGATTAGCTAGGATTTAACTGTTTCTTATTTGTATAAACAGATATCAATATGTAAATTTAAATTGCCTGGGGTGAACATTGAATGCATGTTAGGTATTCCCATACAACTCAGTCTCGAGATATTGCAGGGGTGAAGATATAAGGAGTTAGCATGCAAATCATTCATGAAGAGCAACCATCTCACAGGAACCATAATCTTAGGATATAACGCAAACAATTGAAGCACATGTTTACTTAATCCTTGCGGGCACTGCAGAATTTCATCTGCACTATCTTCTGTCAAAAGCTTTTGGAGAAAGTTATAGAGAATATAAACACTGCATTCCACATGACATAAATGCAATTTTAGTCAAAACTATTAAATATCTCTATAAAATCCGGATTCTCATAGATTCTTGGATTATTGGAGTCTTTTAGCTAAAAAATGACAAATTGATTCCTCATCTATAACATTAGAGCATTAGTATAAGATACAGAAATTTTAAGTTAGAAGCAACAAAAAGGATAATTACTTCACTTGAGAAATTACTTAAATAGCTTTAAGTTTCTGGAGCCAAGTAGATTAAACCTTTAAGAAATTTGGGGTTCAATTCCTAAAGATTTGGGGTTTCTCTCTTTTATATTTTTTCCCAGTTTAATGGACTTCCATATTCCTGTCTCTAATAGATTTTATGTGTAGGAGCAGCTGCAAAAGAATAAGCAAGGGGGTTAATTTATATCTTCTTATATATTCTAAAACCAAACATTTAGGAAGAGATTTCAGTATTGATAAGAACTGTTGTATGCTTCAATCGATTGAAGTGATGGGGTTCCTCAGTACATGTGTTATAATAGTACAATGAAAAATATTTGTGGGAAATTTTTCTGTAGGTTTGATGTCCTAAGAGCAAGTTTTCTGTAATTCATGTAGAAGTACAATATTTTCTGTCAACATATACAACTCCACAGTTTTCATCACATGCACCTCCATCCTCTGGCTATAAACTCCCCTCTCTCCCAAAAGCACTCCATCCTGCTTCTCCACCTCCTTCTTCTCCTCTTCACAAGGTGGCAGTAACATCTGCCCTAGCACACTCCATTTATCTCCTGGTTTCTATTCACACTGATTATGAGGTCTTACCTCTCTTCTGCCTCTCGAGGTTCATTCCTACTTTCAGCAATTTCTCCTGTGCTTTGGAGAACAGCTATCATTGTCTAAGACATCCTCAGTCAATCATGACCACATCTTGCCTTTCTTCAGCTGTTGATTTGTAAGTCTCTAAATTCCTTCCACTGAGAGACAACAGTGTATCACTGATTCAGAGAAATTGAGCAAGCTAGTTCATTTAACTTTTCACTATGTCACTCTTCTTCAGACAAAAAATAAATCCCCTTTTGATAACATGAAATAAGAAGCATTGTACTGGAGAAATGTAAAAATACTATATGGGTATGATGTTATGTACTGATAACCTTTTAGCTAATATTTAAAAGTACTTTTAATTGTTCTGTCAATAAATATATGAGAGAATCTGAGACTCTACTCTGATGGCTTTACCATATTGTTAGGCAACAGTAGTTCAATTCTGTGTTAAATATTAGGACTTAGCCAGCCAACTTCCTTATTTCAAACAAAGCTACAGAATTACTAATGCTTTTAAAATTACACTCCACAATAGCACTTCAAATTTTACTGGCAGCTATGCAGGTGTCTGAGCCACTATACATTTCATATATGACTAAATGGGCATATTGCCATAGGACAATTGAACAGGTTCATTACAACTTTTTTATTTTACTTTCCACTACAGTTTTGTGAAGCTAATTGATTATTGCAAAGTTTCATCAAGATATTTTTCCTGTACTTCATACTTACTACTGCCTTGAATGGTGCAACAATTTAATTGACCTATAAAATCTCTGTATGACAAAGGAAATGTTATTGTTTGTTGTAAATAAAATATTACAGATAGATTTCCTCTAATAAAACCAGCTTTTAAATGATGGTAAACTACAGCCATAATTAAATATTAGCAATATAGTGATTTCATAAAATACAAGAGATAACTGAAAAGACTTCTTTTAAAATCAACATTTCCTGGACTGTACTTAATAGCAAAAATATCACAGTATGATGCATTGGTGAAGATCTTGCTGCTAGTCATAGTGCTATGATATTGAATAATATCTTACTGCTGTTATTTATTTTCTCGACAAGAAGAAGACATAAATAATATTGTTAACAAAACTATTGCTTTCCACATCTTTTACTTCCAGTTCTCACATCTATTTACCTGGATTTCTTGCCTAATTATGGTAAAGGTATTGGGTGTATAAAAATGTAAGAAAAGAAAAATGCTATGACAACAATATGGCAAGCATGACCTAAGAATGTTGTGAATAAATATTGCAATGAATTTTGTCTCTGAAAAATGTGTTTTTCATAGGATCAAATGATACTTGAGGTTGGAAGGGACCTTTAAATGCCATCTCATCCAAATCCCTGCCATGAAGGACATCTTCAAATAAATCAGGATGCTCAGAACCCTGGCCAACTTGACTTTGAAGGTTTTCAGGGATGAGACATTTACCTCTCCGGGCAACTAGTGCCAATGTTTTACCACACTTATTGTAAAAAAAATTTCTCCCTTATATTTAATCTAAATCAACCCTCTTTTAGTTTAAAACCATTATTCTTTGTATTATAATGCCCTGCTAAGAATTTTGTTCCCTTCTTTCTTAAGAGGCTCCCTTTTAATATTGAAAGGCCACAATATGATCTCAGTGTTTTCTCTTCTCACAGCTGAACAACCACAGCTCGCTGCTTTTCCTTGCAGGAAGGAAGTTCCATCCCTCTATTCAGTTTTGCAGTCCTCTGCTGGATCTGCTCCAGCAGGTCCATGTCTTTTACTGAGAATCCCAGAACTGGTTACAATAGTCCAGGTGCAATCTCACCAGAGAAGAATAAAGGGGAAGAATCATTTCCCTCTACCTGCTGGTCATGCTTCTTTTCACAAAGCCCAGAATGCAAACACACACTATTGGTTCATTTCCAGCCTTTCATTGACCAGTACCCCCAAGTCCTTCTTGGCAGGGCTGCTTTCAATCCCTTCATTTCTATACTGTATTAATACCTGGGGTTTCCCCTGATCAGGGGCAGAATCTTGCACTTAGCCTTTGTAAACACTATGACGTTCCCATGGCCTCAATTCTCAAGCTTGTCCATGTCCCCCCGGATGGCATCCCATCCTCTAGGTGTGTCAGCTGTACCACAGTTTGGTGTAGTCTGCAAACTTGCTGAGGATGCACTTGATCCCACTGTCTGTCACTAGTGAAGAAATCAAATGGTACTGGCCCCAGTACAGAGCCCTAAGGGAAACTACTGGTTACTGATGTCTCTGTGTACCTTGAGCCATTGACCACTACCTTCTGGATGCAACCATCCAGCCAATTCCTCATCTGCTGAACAGTCAACCCATCAAATCCACATCTCTCTAATTTAGAGAAGACAATGATATAGAAGACTGTGTCAAAGGTCTTATAGAAATCCCAAGAAATTACATTCATTTGTCTGCTGGTGTTGTCACTCCATTACAGAAAGCCACTAGGTGGATTAGGTAGGACTTGTCCTTGGTGAAGTCATGCTGCCTGTCTTGAATCACCTCCCTGTCCTCCGTGTGTCTTAACAAAAGGATGATCTATTCTATGATTTTCCCAGACACAGGGGTGAGGCTTACAGGTCAGTGGTTCCCAAGGAGGACTTACCCCTTTTAAAGATGAGTAAAACCTAAAATCTTCCCTTTTTTTCAGACATCTCAGACTTCATGTGACTGCCATGACTTCTCAAGTATCATGGAGAATGGCTTGGCAAGTATATCAGCCAATTCCCTTAGGAATCTGGGATGCATCTCATCTGGTCCTACTTCTACATTCAGGTTTCTCAAGTCATCATGAGACTGCTCCTTTCTTATAGTGGAAGGGACTGTGCTGCACCAGTCCCCATTCTACTGTCCACCGACTTGAGAGGTGTGGGAAGAGAGGTTGCCATTTAAGACTGAGGCAAAAAAGTTTTCAAGAACCTCAGCCTTCTTCTCATCCATTTTTAGTAGCTTGTCAGTCTTACTTATCAGGACTGGTACCCTTTCTTTGACCCTTCTTTTCTGGCTGACACACCAGCAAAGCCCTTCTTATTCTTTGTTTACCTTGCCAACTTTGGCTCCAGCTTCCTCTTGGCACCTTGGTCTTCCTCACTTCATCCCTGCACAACCAGACCAACATCCCTATACTCTTCCCAGGATACTTGTCCCTGCTTCCATTGCCTGTGCATTTTCTTCTTGACCCATAGCTTGAGCAGAAGATCCTAACTCTGCCATGCCGCTCTCTTGTTTTCCTTGCTCACCTTCTTGCACGTGGGGCTATGAGCTTTTACAATTTGTGGAAAATGTCCTTAAACATCTGTCAGTTTTGTTCTGCTCCCTTGTCCCTGATGGCAGTTGCTCAGGGAGTCCCATTAACTAACTCCTTGAACAGCTGGAAGGTTTTCTTTCCTAAATTTCCAGGTCTTGGCTTTAGTATTCATCTCATCCATTTTTGTCAGGACTGCCAACTCTACCAGTGCATGATCACTGCAGCCAAGGCTGCCTCCAATCTTGATGTCACCAATTAGCTCACTGGTGTTGATGACCACCAGGTCCAGTAATGCCTATGTACTTGCTATTTCAGAAGTCTTTTAAAGCAAACTTATTAGATATGAACTGCAATTTTTATCATGCAAGACATTTTTTTTTCACCCACAACACTTGGCTAATGCGTCTGAAGGGAAAAAAAGGCAAAAAAAAAATCTAGAACTGTTTTCCTCTTTTTATCACATTATTTAAAATTTAGGTGAAAGTGTAATAGATTAACATATTTTAAAGAAAACTAATTTCAAATTGTTTCTAGTTTCTGTGTGAAAATTATTATTTTTGCATAGAAACTAATGTATTAGAAAAAATATTCCAAAACAATGCATTTGAGGAAACAACGATTAGTAATGTCGACATTTCAGTTCCAAGAGGGCAAGTGGTGTTTTGATAAAATGCAATTTAAGATGAGCATGTATTTGAAATATTTTCATTCATTTTTGGTTTAACGTGAAGTTTCACCTTAGAAAGGGTTGGCAAAGGTAATATTAGGGGGTTGGAAAATTGATGTTAAAACCTACCACCTGGATACCAAAAATTAATATCAAAGAAATTAATTTCATTCTGCCTTTGAAATGCTCAGAAATTAATGTCAAGTTGATTCAGGGTATTAGTGCCTCAAATAATGCAAAGAACATATTTATCAGTGTCTAGTGACAACAGGCAGCTTTCTAAAAAATATATAATTTTCAATTGCACTGATACGTATCTCTTTGTTCTAAACATGAACTACAGAAAATGGCATGGAAATTCACAACTCTTCAGATCTTGTATTTGACCCTCATACTGATCTCATCAAAGAATCAGTCCCTCTATATCCCTTGCAAATCTTCTAGCACATAGAAATATACTGAAACTCAGTTAAATGAATGGAAATGCATTCATGAACACTGTAGTCTCTCCGAAGAGCACTAACAATCATGGACATTTCAATAAGGAAAATACCTAATGATTTTCAAAGATAACTGATGTATCCTTGCTTTAAACCAGAGACGTGGAATGAAAAGGATGCAAAATTTGATCTTTGAGAATACCTATCTGATTTTAAGAGTGCCTATTTATTCCATGCGGAAAGTCAGCCTCTTTCAATGCTCTTCATTTAATCTCCAATTATTTAAGATACCAAATCCATCTTGTCATTAGACTGCTAGTAACTAAATCACTAGCATCTGTAATTACTAGTGACAACAATTCACTAATTTCTGAGTTCACTGTTGGTGAATTGTGATCCCAAATCACAGATTGGTCATGTTCTGTAGATACTCTGTGAGTATTCTTGACTTTACACCGTCCAAATATAACAGAGGCAGTTTGGTGCCTGGGCCAGCACAGTTTGTCTGATTATTTTGGTGAAATTACATGTAACTATGAAGAAAGAAGCCTAATAACTTTCAAAGAGCTAGTATCCCATTGCCTAAGGTGTGGACTCTGGACACTGAGATGACAGTTTTCAGAGAAGGTAAAATAGCAGGGAGAAACCAAAATAGACCTCCAGCACAAGGTGGACGTTTTGCTGTGGCTTCAGGCACTCACAGAATGCAAAATGCACAAAGTCACCATCTGTTCTATTGATCTACTAAGGAATACAGTATGATTAGCTTTAATATCTCTTCAGCTACCCCTCTCCTCACACTTGTATAGCTTGCTGTTTCAAATATAAGTAAGTTTGTTGTGGAGGATGTTCCACCATGTGGAACCATGCAATATATGCATTTTCCAGTGGAAGTCTTCTGGCTCAGCAGAAACTAGAGAGTAAAGCATACATACACTTTCTTATTTCCTTTCTCTCATTTTTGCATGTAGGCTTCTCCAGGAAAGTTTTACTTCAGGTGGGTGATTTGCTGAGCAGTGAGTAAGTCACACGGTTGAAAAGAGGTTTATAACTTATTGGTTTTTAAAACAATAAAAAATGTCATGATTTTACTGTGGAAATTTAGTAGGACACTGAAATATAATTATTCACTCTGTAAAAGATGATACAAAGACCTCTTGTACCTGATTACATTTTCTACTTACCTCTCCAGGATAACCTGTTTTTAAAATCTTGAGGACTAGATCAAATAGAAAACCAAATTCTAGCACTCTGGATAAGCAACAAGTTTTGAAAACCAAATCAGTTGAGATTACTCTGGTATTTGATAGGGCTAAAGCCTGAGAATAACATGCTAACGTTTAGCTTTATGAATTAAGATGTAATGTTATGAAATGCTGCCACCTGTCATTTGGATTAACATTTTTCCTCACAGTTTCTAGAGAAGAGTGAATCTGGAAAATTTCAGTCCTTTAATGTCTAGGAAAATACAACAACTTTGAAATCCAGCTTCATTGTGGAATAATTTGGCACTGAACTTTTTTATGGCAAGAGAGGCCAAAGGACTCCAGCCTACAGATTTGAGGGCTGAGAAATAATTACAAGGGCTATGCAAACTGAGGAAGACTAAAAGCAACAAGAAGTGCTCCTGTAAGACCCCACTGACTGTACATTTCTGGTGGCTTCAACATATGGAGGACATGGAACCGTTGGAGCAAGTTTAGAGAAGCGCCATGGAGTTGATAAAGGGACAGGAGCACCTTCCCTGTGAAGACAGGCTGAGGAAGTTGGGTCTATTCTACCTGCAGAAGAGAAGGTGCATGAAGACCTCATAGGAACCTTACAGTATTTGAAAGGGGCCTGCAGGGAACTTGGAGAGAGACTCTTCAGCAGCATCTGTAGTGGTAGGACAAAGAGTAATGGGTCCAAACTGAAAGAGGAGAAATTTAGGCTATATATTTAAAAAAAAAAAATTACTGTGAGGATGGATAGGCATTGGAACAGGTTGGCAAGGGAGGTTGTAGATACCACAAGCTGGCAGTGTTGAAGGCCAGGCTGGACAAGCCTTTGAATAACCTGGCCTAGTAGGCCAAACTGCACATGGCAGAGGGTTTGGGAGAGAACAATCTTTAAGGTACCTTCCAACTCTATGATTCTATGTGTGAGAAGAGTCCTTTATACTCTTCTCCCAGGTAACAAGCAACAGATGAAAAGAAAATGGACTCAGGTTTCACATGGAAGGTTTATATTGGTTATCAGTAAAATGTTAATCACTGACAGGGTGACCAGGCATTGCCATCACCATCTGTAGACTTGTGTGAAAATGCAGTAGTGACAGTCTGGAATATGGTTTAGCAGTGAACATGGCAATGCTGGGTTAACAGTTATACTTCTTTTCTTAGAGGTCTTTTCCAACATCAACAAGTCTATGATTCAAAAAGCGATTTCTCATCACACACCCCAGTAAAGACCAGTTCTTTTGCCAAGTTCATGAGCTCACCAACAGCCTATGTGTGGGCAGAGTATTCATAAACTGAAAAGGGGAAGACATGCAGAGTGTTTGGCTGTACAGAGCCAGCAAACAATAACAAAATAAAACAAATGATACCACTATGTAGCAAGAAGCATGCTTTAGGAGACAAGTCTCAAATGCATGAATTGAATGCTGATTACATCTCCCAGTAATCACAATGAGACGCCATGCGGAACTACTGGCATAATCACAGAATGGCAGAGATTGGAAATGACTTCTGAAAGTCATCTGGTCTAATAACTCTGTTCAAGCAGGGCCACCTAGAGCCACTTGCCCAGGCCATGATTTTCGGTTTGATAAGAGACCACAACTTCTCTGATCATCTTGTGCTCAGTGCTCAGTCAACCCTTACTGTGAAAGCAATTTCTTAGTTTCAGAGGGAGATCCCTGTGTTTCGGTTTGTGCCAATTGCCTCTCATCCTGTCAGTGTACACCTTTTAAAGCAGTCTGGCTTTACACTCACATGTCAGGTATTTATATAGAACAACAAGATCCCTCCTAAGGCTTCTCTTCTCCAGGCTAGACATTTATAACTCACTCAGCCTTCCTCTGAAGTGCTCAAATCCATCACTTTCCTGGCCCTTCACTGACCAGTCTCCAGCAGATCCACACTTATTTTGTTCTGGGGGTGAAGAACTCATCACATAACTCCAGTTATAGCCTAAACACTGCTGAATAAAGGAGATCCCCTCCCTTAACCTACTGTCAGTACTTTCCCTGGTAAAGGGAAAATTATGTTTCTCAAGATATCATTAACCTTCTTTTTGATAAAGCCACGTTAGTGATTCATGTCCACCAGTTTAGCCCTTTCTGCCAAACTTCTTTCCAGATCAGTGGGCCACAGAAAGCCCTCTGATGTGCAAGACTCCATCCTCAGGTTCAGGACATTGCAATTTCTCTTGTAAATCATCACGAGGTTCCAGAAAGCACATATCTTCAGCTTGTTGAAGTCCTTCTGGATGTCAGCACTCCTTCTAGTTTTGCATCATCAGCAAACTTCCTGAGGTCTGCCCCATTGTGTAGATCATTAGTGAGGCTGTGAAATGATATTAGACCTAGTATTGACATCTGATATATACCACTAATTACTGGCCTCCAACTAGACTTTCTTACACTGACCAGAAGCCTTTAGGCACAGCCACTAACTAGTTTTCATCTGACTTCACTTTATGGTTATCCAGCCCACACATAAACAGTTTATCTGTTAGTATCTTACAGGAGACAGTGTCAAAGGCCTTACTGAAGCCCAGATATACAATATCCCCTGCTCTTTCACCCTGTGTACCAGACCAGGCATTTCATTATAGTTGTTAATTAGGCTGGTCCAGTGTGCCTTCCCCCCAATCCATGCTGAGTACTCTTTGTCATCTTCTTGTTAGTTACCTGCCTAGAAATTTTTCTCATGTCTAGTTGTTACATGCCCTTCCCAGAAAGTGAGCTAAAGCTGATTAGTATGTTACTCCCTAGGTCCTCCTTCTTGTTCTTCTTCAAGATAGCAGAGATATTTGCCTTCCTTCAGTCTTTGGGCACTTATCTCAATGCCATGATTGCCATGACTGATTAAAGAGTATCAAGTGTGGCCTTTCAAATCCAAGCAGCTCCCTCAGCACTCACAGGCTGATGCATCCTATCATGGCTCATGTATTTATGTATGTTCATTTTGCTTGAATATTACCTGACCTGAACCTGATCCCCCAAGGGTGCATCTTTGCTCTAGGCTTTCCTCCAGTCACTGAGTCTTTCTAGTAAAGATTGACACAAACAAGATATGCAGTACCTCAGAGTTTCCCAGGTCTTGTGTATCCAGGTCCCCTTGATCACTGAGCAACAGGTCCACATCTTTCCATCTTTCTTTTATTGCCTGTGTACTTGTAGAAGCTGTTCTTGATGTCTTTGACATACGTGGCCAAATACAATTTCATTTAGGCATTAGTTTTCCTAACTTTATCCCTGGTTGCTTGAAAAATGTTCCTGTATTCCTCCTAGGTCACCCAACCTTGCTTTTATCCCTTCTATTCTTCCTTTTTCATCTGAATTTGTTTAGGCGCTCTTTGTTCATCCATACTATCCTCCCAGTACTTTTGTCTAACTTCATGTTCATAGGGATGGGAGTGTCTTGAGCTTGAAGAAGCTGAGCCTTGAAAATCAAACAGCATTCTGAGGCCACTCTTCCCTCCAGGGTCTTATCGCATAAGACTTTTCTGAAGCTTCTGGGGCATGAGCTTGCTTTTCACCTTCTTCACTGCCCCACGAATCCTGAATTCCACCATCTCATGGGCATAACCATTAGTGATTATGAGGAGCTACAGACCACTTCTCCTTATGTCACACAAAAAAGATTATCTTGAATGTATTCCTGGGTTACCTGTGTCCTACTGTGTTGTCCCTCCACTAGATTTTGGGGTGTTCCATGTCCCCCATCAGTACAAGGGATTGCAGACATGAAGGTGTTCCTATATGTCTAGAGAGAGAGAGACTCATCTGTCTGTTTTTCTAGGTCATGAGTCCTACAGCAGACCCACGCTATAATGCCATCTTTACCTGTCTTCTCCTCATAAATCCTAAACCATAAATTCTGATTTGTCTCCTCACCCATTCCCCGGCAGAGCTCTGTTTCTTTCAGCTGATCTCATATAAAGTGCATCTTCCCTTCCTTATATCCACATTTTTGCCTTTGTGAAGAGTCTCTATCTCTCCATTGCAACACTCTATTCATTAAATTCAATCCATTTCAAGTATGTCACTGAAAGAGATGTCACAGACAGCCCAGGGCAGTTTCCAGGCATGACGAGTTTGTCTTGAATGTCAATAACTGATAACACACCACTGAGACCAGAGCAGACTTCCATGAACACTACTGGGATCGTGCATGAACAGCTGCAGTGCAGGAAAATGTGTGTACAGAAGATTTTATAAAATCAGTCTTCAATTCTGGAAAAATAAAATAAAATAAACCCTAAACAAATGAACAACAACAAAAACACAACTCACAACACAAAAAATGAAAGTACTGTAAAGTCACTATGGGTCAAATTGCAAATATCCCAAGATAAGCCTACAGATAAGAAAAGAAGAAAGCCCTATGAAGACTAATTTACCTAGGACATAGAAAAATGTGAGCTGTGAAGACAGCTATTACCTTCAGCACTATACCACTGATACTGGTTATTTGCCCTGGCCAAATTACAGATGTGGACATCTGGAGAATGGCAAGCTCTGACAACATCTGAGTGCTTAACTGCCATCAAGACATGATAACCGTTATAGAGCTGTTTGTAACTCATATGGCTAATAAGTTAGTACTTTTGCATGTGTTTACATAAGACATCACTGTGTGGTGGAAGCCAGTGTGAAAGAAAATATTAAAGACTTAAGGGTATTTTTACTTTCACTTTCAATTCAGGCACTTCCCTTTTTAATGAAACCAATTGTTTTGGACAATATGTCATTATAGAGTCCAGGAACTATCCTGATTAAATAACTGAGTACTAAAGTTAAATCTTCTTGCATAGAAAACTGTTATAAGAGACCACTTATCTATGGCAACATTAGCAACAGGGGTTGACAGATTTTCTTGTCAAAGTCCTTCACTGTACTAGTAAAAAAATCAAAATATTTGTATGACAGGATGCTCTTAACATTTTTCATGCTAATATGTTCCACCAAGATGCCTGCTGCTCAGGAGAGATGACCAAGAACTAAGGAAATGGTGCTGTGTACAGAACCGATCATTATTATCACTAACTGCAATGGGTAAAAATTCAGTTTGTATTTCTTGATCTCCGTAAATATCCTAAACATACTTGCAGCTTGCCATGTTCTGACAGAAGAGACCACTTTTCAGGATTACCTAATTACAGGTGTATATAAGAACACAAAGGCACTAGAATGCTGATCCAGATCTACATCTTGCTAAGACATATGATCGCACAGGTTCAATCTCTTCAATGTCTGTAATATCGACATGAACACACCCCAGTACAAAACACTTGTATTTGCTATGTTGTCTGGTAGCCATATTTTCATCAGGCTTCAAGAGTATGCCAAAATGACTGCTTTTTCTGGTCTTTGGAACTGCTACTCCTAAACCACTTTACATGACATTATGAGTCAGGAACAGGTACCTGGTGAAACCTTACCAGGGACCAAATCTCTAAACTATTCTGTTTTCTTAAAGCTGGAAGTCAGCTTCTTAAAAGAAGAAAATGGATAATGTAAGGGTATGTGGAAAGAATGTGTCTGCTCCTTGATGTATTTGGTCAGGGCCTTTCTCAATGCAAAGAGAAGTATGTGAAAAGGAGGTCATGAGCAAGAACATACAGAGAGAAACCAAAAAGACCAAAAAATCATAAGGGAGGTAGTGGTGAGAACAAACCTGCGAAGCCACACTACTTGGTATGGATATGTGAAGTGTGTCAATTTTCATTTTTTGTCTGACCATATGACTTAGCACCTGTTCAAATCTGCATCATAAGAACACAGAGAGATACAACATCCTGAGACATAAAACCTGACCAATTAGCATTAGCAAAGACAATAATGAGAAATAAACCTGGTCAGTTGCATTTACTGATGGTCTACCAAGAAACTGGAGGAAAACTGGGACTTTGCTACTCATGAAGACTAAACCTTAGGACCAGGATATTGAAGGGGGATTGGAGGGACAACCCAAGCAAATGGATGAGGGGTAGAAGAAGCAGGTAGGAACAAATCAGAGGGTAGAAGGAAATGTGTCCAAGTGGGTCAACTGTAATACAGGTTTCATTCATTTACTTGTCTGGCTGGACCCTGCAACTGACCAGCACAGTCTGTACATTTTATATCTTCACATGAAAGTTTTTGTTTCTTCTCATGGAATATTTTCTTAACTATCACTCAGTGTACCTTTACTCTCTATTCTATAGCAATGTGTGGAGTAACTGACCACAAACTTGTGTGTGTGAGTGAAATTTGGTGCCAACTACTAGAGGCAGACTAGACTCAGAGGCACCCAGGGGTTGTAGGCAGACCTGGCCTGGTGTCTGCTACTGAAACATGTTGAGAACTTTAATCTCTAGCCACTGGGGTGAGAATGCTACTATATGTTGCCTGAATGTCAGCTATGAGAGGACTGGCATGAGTAGGCAGTTGAGTTGGAGTAGGTGAGCTCCAGAGATCCTTTCTAACCCTAACTACTCTGTGATTTTGATTCCTTGAGGTGAGTGAAGGGTCCAGTGCCAGCAGCTGCTGTGGCACTAAAGACAAGTGTGCCTGGTGCTGGCACATTGTGTCTTCCCCAAACGTGTACATGTCCATTCACTGGCAAACCTCAAGTCAAATAGCTACAGGTTTGGATCAGGGTATCAGGCTGGTTGAGCTCTAAGAAACAAACCTTGGAACTAAAACCTACCTATTCTCAAAAAGGTTATTACAGAGGTTGGTGCAAATACACATGCAGGTTAAGGTCTGAAACTAACCTTTGAATTAAGCTCATTGTTAAGTGGTTAATTTATACAGCATCCTGTTATCTATAAGTAAGGATATTTATTAAATAATTTTAAAACACACAATAATGGCTTTTAATTTAAAGAACTCCACAACTGATTGTTTCACCTTTCAAAAATGTACAATATGTACACCTTTTGGGGGGATTGGTTTTGCTTTTAAAATAGATAATGACACACACATATGCTGAACCTTGATATTTTTCAAGTACTTACAGAATCTTATAATTAGATTTTACTTTGTGTATGTGACAGTGGTATGGTAGCAGGGATGTGCATAGGGCTGCAATGATGCTTTGTGAGAAGTCACCAGAGGCTGCCCCCATGTCAGAGCTGACTGACTCCAGGACCAGACTGTGGCTGGCCAAAGGTACTGATCTGTAGTGTTGGCAGTTGGTCATAACATACTTAACATGGTGAAAACCGTGGCAACAGCAGCTGTGAGAGAGAGCAGTGAACATATGTGACAGAAACAGCTCTGCAGACACCAAGGTCATTACGGAAGGAAGCGAATGTGATGTAGATCCTGGGTAAGACTTTGTTGGGGCAGCTGTGCCCCTGTAGCCCATGGAGATCCATGGTAGAGTATAAATCCACCTGCAGTCTGTGGAAGATTCTATGGCAGAGCAGGTGTGTATGACTCGAAGGAAGCTGCAGCTCATGGAGAACTCAAGCGGGAGCATGAACTTGGCAGGAGAGGAGGCTATGTAGGAATAGGTTTTCTGGCAGGATCTGTGGTCCCACAAGGGACTCACATTAGAGCAGTCCAATGACCTATGTTGAAGCAGTTCTTGAGGAACTGGGGACTGTGAGAAGGACATATTGGAGAAATTCATGAACACCTGTTTCCCATAGGTGGAACCCCACAATGGAACAGAGGAATAGAAGTAGAGACAAAGTGCTATAAGCTGATTACAGCCCACATTCTTCCTGCACCACTTCAGGTGGAGAAGTTAGAAAAAATGAATGAAACAAAGACATTTTTAGAGTGTTCTTCCTTCTCATTATTCTACTGTATTTCTTCTGAAGAAAATTAATTACCCCAAGTCAAGTCTGTTTCATTTATGACAGTTATTTTTCTCTCTGTCTTATCTTGACACACAAATTTTTCATTGTATTTTCTTCCCCTCTCCTATTGAGGAGGTGGAATGATAGAGTTTGTGGGCACCCAGCAAATAGACAAGAACAACCTACTGAGCTGCTGTTGCTGAGGCTGGAAGGTACTCTGGAAATCATCAGTCCAAAACTCTGGTCATTGAGATTGCATTACTCTCTGGATGTGTCAGATCCTGTGTATCCTAGAATAAAGACTCCTTAGCCTCTCTGGACCATCTGTTCCAGTAATTGCCCATCAGGGAAATAAAAGACAAAAAAGGAAAAAAGTGATTTTTTTTCTGTTTAGCTAGAGTATCCTGTACTTCAGTATGTGTCTATTACCTGTGAGAAGTGGGTCCTTCTTCATTCCCTCCTATCAAATATTTGTACACATAGATGAGTGGCTGAGTCTTCTCTAACCTGAGCATTTCCAGCTCTCTCACCCTTGCATCATGCTTCAAGCCCTTAAAAGCCACATGGATGTGTCTCATCAGGGCTGAATGTAGAGAACAGGATCATCTGCCTTAACCTGCTGTCAATACTTTTCCTAATGGAAACTCCTAATGGAACTTTGTCTTTACTGCTATATAGTGCATTGCTAGTCTATGATCAGCTTGCTATTGACGAGGACCTCTGGTTCTTTCCTGCATGGTGTCCCTTTTCTGCAGGAAAAAAGAAGACCACAATAGTTTCACAACCCCGTATAGACTGAAAAGCAATAGAATTTAGTCACTTTGAACATACAAAAATTATGTTCAGTGATTCACTAAATAAACTGGAAATTGAAGATCAATATATTCATGTTGTCTTAGATAAAGTTTCCCATGCTCCAGATTTTGTGTCCTTTTTTCTCCTTTACTAGATTCATATTCAAGGTATGTTTGCCAGGTACCCAAAAATATCTGTCAGCAAGTTGTCTCAGCTTAGAAAGCCAAAATCAAACACTTATAATATAGTATTTTTACAGTAGGTAGATTGAGTATTGAAGATAAAACTCAATTGAGCATGACTAAATTCATGATGTGTAGTTTCTCCCTTGCAGAATAGAAGAAGAAGAAGCCACTCATCATTACCAGCCACAAGGAGCACAATTTATTTTATGGCAAGATATATAAAGGAAAAACAAAATCAAAAACACTATCAGAAAAATAACTCTATTTGTGAATGAATGATTTAAACTTCACAGAGGTCAAACCATTTGTAACTTGCCAGAAGAAATTTAACAGCCCTGCTCTCTTCTTTGTGACTTGATGTAAACTGACAGACACAGATGTGTCTGGAGTATGAGTCTTATGCCATTTGCACCACAATATTCAGTAGCTGCCCTGCTTTAAACAAGGATTATACAGTGTGACAAGCTGAACACAGCCAAGATGCTGCTCTTTCTCAGGAAAGCCAAGAGGAGCAAAAGTGATTGTCTTTCTGTTACTTCAGGGAAAAAGGAAACACCTGTCAAGGAACATGAATAGGTTTAGAGGGCTACAGAACCTAAGGGATTGCTGCTTTTGGCCAGACATCTGCCTTTTAAGAGAGCATCACTTACTGAGAATGCAATGTGGCTGAATGAGTTTAGGGAGAATAGTCAATAATTGCTAAAACTACCGAGGTCAAGCTATATTTCATATAATATTCTGCAACATTCCCTTCAGCCAGTCAGAAACTAGAAGACATAAAACATCGAATGTATTTTGCATCCCCTCTTGGGAACATGAGATAAGAGATCACTATAGTAGAATAGAAGCAGAGACCAAATTTCAGAGCAAAACTATTCCTCTTTTGTTTATTGCACTTGTTGAAAGTATGTGAGAGACACACAAGCACTCAATTATTATATTTTGTAGCACTTTCTCTTTAAAATTCCCATTCCACAGGATCTTTCTTTCAGAATCTTAATGGACATTAGAACACTCCTTTAGTGGATAAGCATAAATTTTTGGTCTAAATATTTTAAGCCCAGACCACATGATTCAAAAATGAAAATATCATTCCTGTCTCTGTATTTTTATTCAAAAAGTTTTAGCTGTCTTTTCATCCATATATAAACTGAAGCTAAACAAAGTCTGAACTTCAGTCTTGGTCTGCAAAGCACCTGAAGCACTTCAGTTGTGCCATGATTTCACACTTTCTTTTCAGTAATAATTTAACAACTTACTGATGTAAATAGACAATAAGTTATTTATTGGTCTGTTAAAGGAGTATATGGCTACATAGCTGTGATATATCTAGGTGTTACTGTTGCAGCAATGTCCAGTATTAGTTCAATTTTTGTGACTATAACAAGAACAGACACAACAGTATGAAAAACATATTAATGGGGCAGTTCTTTTGTCTTCTCTTGCAGCATGAAAAGACAAATCTGTTTATCACATACTGTTGAAAATCCTTATTTTATTGATAAGCATCATTTAAAGCAAGGTATGCAAAATTACAGACCTGAGCCTGTAAACTGCAAACAAATTATTTAAATCTGATTAACTGAATTACCTGAAAGGGGATGACAGAGATTTTAAAAGTCTGTCTGAAAAGTGTTCCCTTTATACCCATGACAAAATAACACAAACAAAGAGAGAAACATCAAAAATATTAAAAGAGTAATACAGGGGCTAAATCCTCAACCTCATGACTGCCTATTGCATAATGGTGTAGGCCTAAAAGGATTGCAGCTATACAGAAGGAGAAAAATAATACTGAATCAGGGAGAAGAAAAAAAAATCACTATTATATATGAATTTTGTTTTTCTGGAGGATGACTACTTTTGGAAACAAGAAAGAGCCATTATTACATTGAAAGCTTTCAAATCTCTCACACCATGTCTGATTTAAGTCTTACTGTTCTTTAAATTCTCTTTTGATTTTCTGGCATGCAGCTGTAAGTGGATGGAGAGTTGTATTACGGCTGATCTTGTTTTCTCAAACTATTCTTCATTCTATACACTTTTGCTTAATAGCATAAAATGCTGTCAAGTTACTGGTAGATGATCTGTGCACATCATTCTCTGATCTTTCTTTTTGACACTCTTCTAAGGATGCTAATAGATCTGTTTTCTTTACATTGCATACTTTAAAGTATATTTGGACTTTTGGAATCTTATATGAATTGCATCACTCTGACTGGAATATTTAGTTCTTCTTCTCTGTCTCAGAAGTTCTCCTAAAACTCTTTTACCAAGTGCTCTCAATAATGGTTTCTTCGCCCACCTTATTTTGCTTCATTCCTCTGTTACTTCTTACTAAGCACATCAAACCAAACTTTTTAATCTTGAGACCAAAAGGCTATCCTTTATACTCCATTTTTCATTGACATTTGACCTAACTTAATGCTACTTTTTAAGACCCTTCAAATATTTCACCTGCTCATATCTCAACACCTATCTTCAAATGACTTCCTCACAGTAGGGCACTTCACCTGCTCATTCTAATTACTTTTCTTTAAACAATCTTCTATTCTGTTTCTTTTATCTCTTTTGACAAAGTGCCTAAAGAAAATCAACCTGAATATCCACTTTTAGCACCACAATATCTGAGCACTTTCTAACAGATATTGCTCATCAAACAGAAGATTCATCTGTGAGATGCTGATTAGAAAATGAAAGGACAAAACAGAATTCACCTTTTTTTTCTCCATCTTTGGCCAGATCTTTGGCCAGTCAACATTTATATATGGCAATCCTAATCTGGAGTTCTTTTTGCAGTTTACCCACACTATAATAAGTTAACTTTAGTTATAAGTCCCTGATTCAGAATTATGAATATTTTTCTTTTAAGAATACCTAAGAGAAGAATTGGGTATCGGGTTGTAAAAATCTTGTTTAAAACATCATTAGTTTATACTGTATCCTAAATTAGGTATACAAAGCATAACCAAAGCATGTAATAGAACTTCAAAAATAGTATTTTAAGCTGTGTCACAATTTTTTTCAATGTCTCCTGTATACAGGAGTGAAAGAACAATTTTTACTGCATTTTAAATGCTACACCTAATGCAAAGAGATGGGACATATGGTGTTTTCTGTCTCACAAAGAAGAGATGATGTGGGAATATAACAGCATGTGTTATTGAAAGTCTTTTAATTTAAGAAAGTGCTTTTAAAAACTCCTCCTCCAAGTCCCATAGATCTCTTAGATTTAGGACTTTGGTGACTAGAATTCAGCACCTAAACTTTATAATTCTGTGTTTGCTTTTTACTGAGATTGTTCATGACTATGTTGATGAAAATTATCATATTCTTGCAGAAAATTTTGTTTTCTGCTTTGATTATTACTACAGGCAGTAAATTCCGTGGCTTCAGCTTTAAAACACTTTTTTGAAGGGACCATGGGAGGGACCTGTTGCAAATGAAACAGAAGCTTTGGACAATTTTTATGAGGCAGACTCTCTTATTGAGTCAAGGGTTTCAGAAAAGGCAAAATGACTTCAAAACTCTCTCTCAACAAGGAGCCCAGGGTGGCTGGATCCAGTCCTAATCCCAGATATGGTCAACAGTTTATGTCTAAAGGCTTATACAGCTGTAATGGAGACTTTATACAACTTTTTCCAGGATCAAAGATTGCACTCCAAATATATTTATATTATTAATTAATATTAAATTAATTAATTATTAAAATTTATGAAAATTATGACAATTAGACTGAAATACTTTATTCAGTGGTGCTTACTGCATAGTATATGTAGATAGAACTACTAGTATAGTGCACTATTTATTGAAGATATTGAAGCAATGATATTGAAGCTAGCAAAATAATTATTATGTAGAAATTTATGCTGTTTGCCTATACCAATTACCATTGGCACATCTCCTTTGCTCATCCTCCAGAAGTAATGTTTAGATTAGAGACATTACCACTCTAGGGAGGAAGCTCCACACACACTGCACACACATAAGAAGGGGCGTGTTAGTAGTCCCTGCCATTGAAAAGTGGGCTGGGCTTTTCTGTAATAAAGTGATTGTCTGTCAATCATGTTTCTAGGCTGGCTGTATCAGCACAGCAGCTTTGGATAAATGATCAGTACCATCATTTCTTGGTTCCTTTATCAGATCTGCCACACCTCAAGGTCGTTTGTTTCTGAAATATTGTTCTTCCAAATTGTTTAACTTTGGGATTGATGAATATCTTAGGTTACAATGGAAGATGTAACCAAATGTATGTGTTTTAGTACCATCTTCATAAGCCTCTTAAGGCCAGGAGTGGCAGTGTTCTTTATCTCCTCCATGACTCATCCCTGATAACTCCCTCCAAGTGCTATCTCTGCTAATGGGCCATCAAGCCTCATTGCATGACTCAAAAATTACATCATGTGAGATGCTCCGCCCAGGGGGAGGAACAAAGAATTCCTACCTGGATATAACACGAGGTTTGGAACACCATGGGCAGCCCTACCTACTGTTTTCCCAGAGGACAAGAGCTACATAACCATCACTGGACCTTTAGAGAAAAACCAGACCCTTCTACAGGATCACTGTTTCAACAGAACCACGTCCACCATTTAATCGGACTGCTATCACCACCCTGACTGACAGGGCATCAGGTTGTATCTTGACTCTGTCAGTTTAAGCCAGTGTTTTGTGCCTTTGTTTTAATTTTCCTATTAAATTGTAGTTTTGACTTGAAATCTCCCACTGGTTTGTTTTGCACCTAGTGCAATGTTTTGGTCAAACAGTCTGGTTTCAGCATTCCTCAAGACTAAAAGTAGTGTGACCCTTTCTCCATTCATCATTGGTAACTTTTGAATAGGATAAGGCTCAAGCTGGTTCACCCCAACTCCAGGCAAAGCCCTGCTACAGGGTGAGTATTGCTCCACAAAATAAGCAGCGTGCTCTCAAACATAAAGCCTGGCATGGAAAGTGCGTAGCTGATAAAGAAGAGAGGACACAACAAGCACTGGACTCTAATGATTCAAATTTAAAGATGCTATGGTAACTTAGTGTTATCCTACTAATGATTGGCTTTAATGACCTTGAGGGAGATACTGATTTTCATGCTTGCCTTTCTACTGAAAGTATCAAAAAAAGGAGCTGACAATATGAGAAAAAAAAGAGAGAATAACAAGGTAGAAAATATAGAAACTGCACAGCAAGTATAAAAAACCAATAAGAAAGGACTACAATAAATGAGGCATCAAAAAGTTGATTCCAAGCACACACCTAAAAATATGTCAGTATTTCACAACTGTCAGATTCCTGGTTTGCAAGATGCTCTGTTATTCGTTAAGCATAAAGATGGAACAAAGAAGAGATGAGGGGACTTTCTATGCTTAACTTGGCAAGATTTCCCCAGAAAATATAGTTGCTTGACTAGCTGCACAGAAAAGACACAAAGCTATCATTCCTCAAATTTTATGGATAGATATTATGGCACCTTGAAGATTTTATCATCATGCATATCAGTATCTACTCAGCTTATTCATATCTAGAAGAGAAACTGAATTTTAGAAATTAACATTGTACGGAGAACTAAAAAAAATCTATACAAAAGACAAAACCTGGACTTTGTGAAGTAAGAAACTTGTATTTTAAGCTCATGAAATGTACCTAACATTAAAATAAATAGTCACCAGTATTTGTATCAAAAGGCAAGGGTATTGCCATAGAAATGATAAGATGACACAGGATTTTGCAGTGAGATTCCAGTCTCTTTACAATCATCTTCAAGTACTGCAAAAACAAATTATTTCTTCTTTATTTTACAGAAGTTCTTTTTCTTGGTCTTTGTGGGATTTTATTTTTTTCAAAATCAACATACTCTCAAAAATGGTCATCTTCTGAATTACGTTCAACATTTGAAAAGTAGCCAGCTGAAGACTGATTTTAAATCTATTTTACAGTCATAGCTTATGGCTGCAATTTGTTTCACTTACTTTTTCTTTAAAGAAAAATTTTTTAAATATCTTGTCTTAGTTCCTCATATGCAAAGTATTTATAGTTTAAGTGAAAAGGGATATTTAATCAATACATTAAGGGATATTTAATCAATCACATTAATCAATACATGTGATTTATTCTAAGTTTTTAGATCTAAATTTTCAGATTCTATCAGTAACAATATTGTTTTATTGTCTGATGTGATAGTTGACTTCTCTTCTGACACACAAAGTAACAAGAAAAGAATTAAATTAGTGCAAGTTCTCTCCTTCCCAATTAAGAATCCTAATAATTTGTTTAAATTATGCCAAAAATAGCTAGAGGTTAATAAGGGGGTGAATTCTTAATTGCAATTCTTTCTTGCCTCTTGATATAGACAATATTCACTGTTAAACTTTAATTTGCTACTTCAAATTAAATTCTTTGCCTTGAATCCAGAATTGTCTTTATGCTTGCTTAATGGTGCTTTTTCTATCCAGAGATATTTGGCTTACATTAAGAAAAACTATTATATAATTCACCCTGTGCTCCCTTAGTAACTATTTAGGTGCCTGTCAACACGAACACTCTGTACTCAACTGGCAAGTAGGTAAAATAAACCGTGAGTCAGAGTCTCTTCTTGCTTACCACTATGCAAATTAGGTATGTATATGTTGAAATCAGTGAAATTACATTTTTGTAAAAACAAGTAATCTATAGGAAAATTAGTCTGACATTATTCTAGTATTATCAAAGTAATTCTTACACACAGAATTATGTTTAGGAAGTAGACCTCTTCCATGGTTTCAGACTTTTCTCTTCAAAGGAAGAGAAAACATATCTGCTCAAGACAAACATAAACATATCTTAAACATATCTGCTCAAGACAAAATCTATCCCTTAGTCACTATATGTTTGCACAGAGCATGGTATGACAGAACGGTTTTCTCACCTGAAACTTTCAATGATATTTCATAGGCTTGCCAAAAATAGCCTCAATGTAATCTACCAAGAATAGCAGAAGAAAAAATACTTTACAACCTTTCATGAAAACTTTGCCATTACAGAAGTCTCAAAATATCCTGTATCTGAAAATGTTTTCTGCTATTCAGAAACTTAGTAAAAAATTAAACCATTATTTTTGTGGATCTAATTTCAGAGAACAAAAATAACTGCAGCTATTTTCATATGTGTTTTCATAGTTCCTTTAGGGGATATTAAGGAGTTGGAACTGTTTCATCTTTTAACTAAGAAACTGTTTATGGCAATGTTATTTTACAGGTTGGATTAGGGAAGAAAAGAGTTTAGAAAGCAGTACATTACACTGCCTTGCATTGAAGCAATTTGACTTGATTAATTTTCTCATCATTAATAATGAAAATAAATGCCTATAGGATCCCAGTAATCTAAACAGGAGTGGCATATAAAGGATTTTGTGCCTCTACAGACATATGCCAGACCTAATGCCTTTAGGGAAAAAGTGATAAATTCAATTTTTACGCTTGATCTAGATTTGGTGGCAACTCATTGATACTCAGGAGTACATGTATCTTAGCTTTTATGGCAAAGTTATGGACAGGCTTGTTTGATCAAGGTTTATGTATGGTTACTATGATACATTTATTCTATTAAAAGGAAGGTGGCCAGGAAGCACAAGTTTGAATTGCCCAGAATGAACCCAAAGAACTATGTGGCATTTTGGGATGGAGAGAAATCCATTTGCTCTAACTGATCATGAACAGAAAGAGCTCTAGAAAAGACAGCATTCAGATGGCTCATAGAAGTGTAGGGCATTTCTGAAGCCAGCATGAGGTATGAGATTAAGAAAACCTTTCCTGGGAACACAGAGTAGGCGGGGTAGTTATCAACCAGGAAACCACCAAAAGATGCCAAATTGCATTGCACAAGCAGAGGGGGAACAAGCCTGGCAAGGGCAGAGCAGACAGGTAACATGGGACTTCTTTTTAAGCCCCCTGTCCAGATTGTTTCAAGGCAGCACATAAGGATTTGCTATATTTCCAAGTCATTCTGTTTTTATTTAGTATTAAATTGTTCAAATAAAGCAGATATTTAGCCACAGAAGCTTTTTCTCTGATGTAATTGCTTCAAAAGGAAAAAAATGAAAAGGGAGGTCATCTGCAACTTGAGGATCACGGGGTCTCATCACAGTATATATCAGCAAGAGATTTATAAAGAAATAAATCTTACACAGTATAAAATTTAACAATTCGTTAAAGCACAGGAGAGATATCTACATATGTCTGCATCATTACAGACCTCTTTCATATCTAAGAATAAATCACACAGCTTGTTGTACTTTAGGTCTACACAACACAAAGTAGTGGTTTTCCCCTCATATAAGTTTGCTTTTATAAGAGTTTCTGGATATTCCAGCAGTGGTGTCCAAGTTTAAACTGTAAAATGGTCAAGGAAAGAGAGATGTAGAAGCTGAAAAGATTGGATGTGTTTTAGAAGGCCAACGAAGAAATGTACTGACTAAGAAGCCATAGTCCTTTAAAAGTTATCTTGCCTGTCTAGCGATGATGAAGTTGTGGGCAAACAGCTTCAGGGTCAAAACTTATAAAGTGCAACTTTGCATAGGAAACAGGTTGATTTTACAAATGACTGGGAGAAGCTATTTTAATCAGAAATGGTGTGAACAACACAAATATGACTATTCTCCTGAGTGCTATCACATCCCACTTGTTAGTACAGACTCTGCCAAAATAAGATGTGTTATAATAGAGAGAAAAAATAATAAGTTCACATTATGTTTTCTTTAAGAAATTAAGTTCCTGACTGTCCCCTGGGAAGTTCTTTGTTCCAATCACTTATCTGACAATATCTCCCTCAGTGTCCATTGTCCAAATCTTATTATTATTCACAATTTGTATTATTGCTGAGCCAAAAATTTCCAGTCATAGACAAGTACTTCATGAAACCAAGCATCACACATGCATTACCAAAAAGAATCCCTAAAGAGCTTCTATTCTAACATTAAACCAGAAACAAGGGAACTGCCTATTTAGTTTGCAGAAAAATTTAGTTCACTCTCAAAAGATTCTGCTTGGAAGCAGTAGGCAAGGAGAAAACAAGTCATGGGCAAGTCATAGGAAAAAATAAGAAAAAGGACAAGACAGAATGAGTATCCTCTGGGAATTATTCACATTCTTCTAGCTCTGCCATTCTGGGAGTAAATTATAAAGATAATCTTAATGTGCATAATTACCATAGAAGGTGAATATTGCAGGTGTTGGAGAACCTTGTATGCACTTGCAATGTAATTTTTATTATGGATATTAAAAATGTTATTAAAGAAACCTGTCAGGTGTGATAACATTGAAACTTTTTTAAACGAGACACAGAGACTCATTCACATCAACACTGAACAAAGAACCTGTATTTCATAAGCACTGAACTGTGGGGAGCTCAGCCCCACAGAGACATGTAACAGAGACTGATAGAGTCTGCAGCCAACAGGTCTAACTGGTTCTGCGAGAAAATATTAATGAGCCTCTACTAAGGCTGCAGGAAACACCAGGAGTAAGTAAGGAAATATACATGTGGTCTTTTCCTTTTGGTATTTATGTCTCTGTCTGCTATTTATATTTTGGCAAAAGAATATATGTGTCACTACATGTCACCATTTTACATATTCTCCAAAAGGAAAATCATATAGATAGGCAGTCCTTCTGAACAATGACATTAAATACAGAGATTTTGAGTGGACTGAGATAATCATTCAACATCCGTCTCAGACTTTCAATGGAGATAAATGGGATGAGTGAAAGGGGATTTTAAGGGCACAGCCTATCTTACATTTTGTTAAGTAAAATGTATCTCCAAGAAATCCTGGTAAGAGACTGCACAGCAATTCTTTTTGGAAACTGTAGTTCATTAGGAGTAAAATTTCATTTACCAACAAAGACTCCTTGATGTCTGAGGTTAGGAGCCTTCTGAAGCCAAAAAAGGTATCACAGAATGTCTGAACTAGAAAGTGTATAATCACAAGCATTTCACTTAAGAAATCCGAAGCATTAAATTCTCCCTTCTGTAAACCAAGTATTGATCATCTGTATCAAACATTCTCATTACTGTTCCACACCACTATTTGAAAGGAACTCATAAACTCATAGACTTTAGTGTATCAATTTGTCTACCAATCCTTCAAGTACACAGTACTAACACTCACCCAGAAAAAAAATTGAAAAAAAAATTATATGACTTGACATAAACTGATGACAGAGTCACTTGGAGTTTTTGATACAGTTCCATACTGCGGCAGTGATATCATCTGCTGCTTAGATGTCTCTTCGATGGATTTTTGGCACAAAATACAATCTAGTCTGTCTCTCTGTAAAGCTCAGTGAATAACTGAACATAAACTTAAAAAGTAAAATCCAAACTTGATGTTCCCAGATGGATGTTTCAAACATAGAGATTTGGATGAAACACTGCTTATCCTGGCTATTGCCAAATCTTTCAATAATTAAATTTTCCATTTGAAAAGCAGGGAAAATATTAACAATCTTTCTTTGCAAAGAACAGTTGAAATTAAAATTGAGAAGATACTAAATAACAAAGTATCTGAACACTACAAGAGAATAGATAAGGAGGACAACATTGAGAACTTTCAGCAGAAAAAAGGTCTTTCATAATTATTTTTCCCTTCATATTGTAATAACAATAAAATCACTGAAAAAAGGTGTTCATAGGTGCAACATGTTTTAAATAAATTCTAGAAATTCTAAATCAAAAAGGTTTTGATTTAGAAAAAGTGATCACTGCTCCAGAATATTTAGTCTTAGAATTACGCCCATACAACTGTGAAAGAAAACAGTTCCACGTAATTCACGTAGCATATCAGAAGAACTTAGTAAGAATGAATCTTATACACACAAAAAATGGTTATCCCATAAATGGCTCACAGTCTACAAATCTAGAATTATTCAGAGAGATTTTTTTCCCTTAAAATTTGCTCATGGGCTAGGTGTTCACTGAAAGAGAGAGTTAAGTCAATTATTCACTTAACTGTACTTTCTCAAGTGGGCATTGTTGTTTTGGCAATGAGTGTAATGCTACTAATCAGATATAAATAAGAGACTATTTTTCTAAAATTTTCCTGGTGGAAAAGTAAATGACAGGTTATTTCATTTGAAGGAGACAGTTCAGTACTAAGTTATTTTCTGGAAAATGTTATTACACATTAGAATGAAGTATCACTAAAATTATTTGTAAATATAGAATCCCTGAAGCTATATTTTTCAAGCAAACCTTCTGCACTGAACTGAGGCATGTTGTTTAAATCTACCTGTAGATAGTACAACTGATTTGCAAATATTCACAGGTGGCAGATTTTCACATTCTGATTTCCAGAAGACAAAGAAATAAAATTGCATCATACTGTCTACCTTATTTATAAATATACGTATTATTTGTTCAACAAGTAATTTATTGTATTTGAAGTGAATTTTGTAATAGGCATCTGCCTGTTTTGTTTATTTGACTTTTATTGTATTATCTAACATGTTAACAGAGCATTTGCATTATTATTCTGTTTATGAGCAGGTTTTTATCTGAATTATCTCCATTACCTCTCTTCAGAATACAACATGCAGGGAGATTGTAGATAACAAACTGGATTCAACTGGTATTAAGGGAAATAGAAGATAGACTGCATCTGCTTATGAAAATTCAGAGCATGGAAACAATCTAGAAACAGTCAGAAGTAAATTCATGAAGACACATTATAGGTGTCAAATTCTCAGCATTAGTCTGCTTTGCTCCACAGGTTTACTCTAATTTGCATTGTGTTCCTTGATGATGTAGACATACCAGAGACTGCCTCCTTTAGAAGAGGCTTAACCTAGAAATAATTTAGAATGAAAAGCAACAGCTACTTCGTTATCTGCATGTCAATTTCTTTATCTAAAGAATTCATCTCATTTGGCATAGAGACATCATTCAAAGCTGTCACTCAGTAAAGCAGGATTGTTGGCACCCCAAAAAAAAAGAAAATTAGAGGAACTGATCAGTGTTACTTTCCAGACAAACAAATTACAAATTTTTTATTGAGAGAATTCTTGGAGGTATGCATGGGTTGTATAGTAGTAACTGAAGATAACATGATAGAATGGGAACCAAAATTGTATATATTTATTTTCATTTTCATAAATGTCTAAATTCTTGAACAAAAATGAGGAGTCAGTATTTCTGAATTTGATGAACTGTGTACATGTCACAGAGAGACTGGACTCACAAGGACTGCTCATATAATACTGATGAGACAAATTTCAAAGTCTAAATACAGTGAAGGCAGTATTTAATTTTCCATCCTTTAGCTGTCCCTATACTCAGACTCCAACACAATTGCAGGAGAAAATTCCAAGCCAATGCCAGCTGAACTGTGCAAGATAAAGTGTGGTTGAGCAGATCATGCCTTCCTAGTGATACTATTGATTCTGTGTTTACACAGATCTTTTAATGAGAAGCCTCTTTTTGGGACAGACTGACATTGCTTCAGTCCTAATGCTCTAGGATAGAACCAAACAAATTTCTTAAGAAATTAATTCTTTTCTTTTCACAGAATTGACATAATGGAGTGTTCTGGCAGTAAGACAAATGGTAAGTAAGAATTATAAATTAAGAATTTGATGCATTTCAAAACTCTCTTAACATATGCATTACTAAATCTTGGTGTTCTCTCCTTTTAACTCTTGTATAACACAGATGTGAGAAAGCATGAGTATTTGCAATCATTTTTCTTAAGGCAGTACAGGCAAACTGTAGTTCATCTGGAAGTAATGGCTGAATAATTCTATTCCTGTATCAGTTTTATCTTTCAATGTGCTTTTCCAGGTAACATGGTTTCTATGCTGTGGTTACTCAACACTCCTGCATTAAACACACAAAAATACATTGACAATGCCAAGTTTTTGCCCAAACATTGTTCGATGGGTTCCACTTCTCTATCTTCCAACATACAGCTTCAAAATAAGTGGAGAAGGGGCTATAGGTTTCAAGTAACTATGCAATTTAAGTGAAAGGCCACAGTACTTATAATACATCAGCATCTCTGCCTAACACTGTTTTACTTCCTCTTTCTCTCTTTCTTTCTTTCTTTCTTTCTTTCTTTCTTTCTTTCTTTCTTTCTTTCTTTCTTTCTTTCTTTCTTTCTTTCTTTCTTTCTTTCTTTTCAGGTGTTTTTTTGTTGGTTTGGGTTTTTTTAATTATTAAATTATTTTTGTGTTTTAATAGACCACTTATACTTCATAAAAGGGTTATTGTGAGCAGATATGGTGTGAGACAATGATACCATGCCTAACCTAAAGTACTGTATCATAGGCCTTTAATTTCTAATGCATGAGGAAATTTAATTACCATGGCTATAATTGCCATAATTTTACACCTATTAATTTTGTCTGTAGCATTCATTTCCATAATTTAGAATTTTAAACAAAAACATGATCTTTTTGTTGCTGACAAAAACAGAATTATTATGAAACTCCTATATGTCTTTTTTTCTCCCTTTTTTGAATGTCTCCAGACACTTTCCTTCTTATTAAATTCAAACATCTGTGAAACGGCCAGCCAGCAAGAAGATAAAAGCAAATGTGAAACAACCTTCATCCATGCTGAACAAACAATATATTACAAACAAGTTTTCCAGTTGAAGTTACAGAGCAAATTAAGAAATACCTAAGGCTATAATTTACTAAAAACATGTTTCTTAAATTTCTGACAGTTTCATTTAGCTGACTAATTAAATTGGCTGGTAGGCATTTCAGTAACACGGTCTTATAACCGCACAATGATTTGGAAAGAAAGTGTAGGTGACTTTTCTGTGGGAACATGTTAGCTATCTTGTGTCTCCCTCCCCCCCACACCCCGAATATTTGATCAGTATCAAATAGTCATACTTTATTAAACGAAATGAGAATGTGACTCTTTAGTTAAAGTAATTTTAAAAATGCACATGCTAACAGTCATATGAGATAAAACATCAAAATACATGTTGCCAAGGAAAGTAAGTATTCAGGATTTCAAATTTTCCTTTAGAGGTGTATTTTGTAGGATTAGTAAAAATAGTTAGCATGATAAAAGTCAATATTCTCACTGAAATCAATCCAGTATCACCAAACTGCAATAGCTAACATTCAATACAATCAAACTATATAATCATAGTTTATTTTTCTTTAAATTGGAAGTTTAAAATATTTTAAAGGGTGCATTATGTCTATATGATACATGGATTCCAAGAATTCTGTAAACAAAAGGCTTTCAACTAAGAAAGTTGGTTTGGATGAAAATTAAAAAATAATCCTTTCCCATGTGCATTACCTCACATAAAGAAACACAACAAGTGAAATTCTTTCTAGAACAGTGTATTTTATTCTTCCTTCCAGTTTTTGAGGGTAAATAAAATTGAGAACCTTCATCATTCCACTAAAATCATAACAGCTACTTCCAAACCATTTTGCAAGCATGCAATACACTGCTGCATCAGAAAAACTGTACCATGAAACATCCTACAATCTTGTAAAAGTATAATACAGATTAAATCCTTGATAATAGTCAAAACATTGATATATTCTCTTTACTTGTTTGAAAACAGCTTAGTATCTTGTCATATAAAAGAGAAAGCACCTGACAAGTTTTAATAATGGTTTTCTTTCCCCATAACTGTTTTTGCTTTCAGAAAAAAAAAAAAAAGAGAATGAAAATGTTAAGAGCTGTAATTATGTGATTATTTTACACAACAGTAGTTCTTTATCATTGAAACAGGATTGTTGTGTATCCAAGGCAGGTCACAACAAACCAGAATAAGAGCAAATCATATTTTTGAATGACTAATAACAGGATAGCTTTCAGGGTTTTCTTCATTAAAAAAATAAAAACCAAACCAGAAACAACAACAAAAAATTAAAATAGCAAAAATTTCTGTTCTTGGATAAGACAATATTGTGGGCATTGCAGGAAAATACAGCAAACATAATTTGTGTATCAACTGAGTTATTCAACTGATTCAAGCAAGACTTCTCTGCAGGATAACTACCTAAAATCCATTAACTAGAATTAAGGAAAGTAAAATGAATAATTTTTATTTAGCTATGTCCATGATTATTTTAAAATCATTAGGATTCCATGATTAGCAATAAAAACATAGTGCAATTTCTCTTCCCCGATCCAAAATTTGTCTACACTATCACACCACTCTTTCAGTAGCCACAACATTTTCAATATTTTTTAATATAATGTTATAATGCTATTTATTCTCCAGTAGCAGTCGCTCAGTTTCAAGCCTGCAAGAGTGCACATGACATATTTTATTCCTCTTGAGCTGCAGCTCAACATGAGGGGGGAAAACTGCTATGATTGCTGTTATTGCTGCTATCTCAGAATATCACAAGAGATATGAGGTTAGTTCAGCTTAAGGGAATTGTGCAGAAAGCAGCTCCGAGTCATCTTTGCTTCTCTCAACTCCAAACTTTGAGACCAGACAGTGTAGGTTAGAGTGACTTTGGGGTGTTTGGAATCTCACCAGCTAGATACCTGAGGACAGGGAGAGAATAGAGTATGGCTGCTCTGGCACCTGCTGCCTGGATTGATGCCTTCTCCCTACTGATGTACTTGCCTAAATTACTTCTGTATTCATATATGAAATTGTATAAGGTCATTAGTCTTTTCATGTGATGTACTCAACATGAGTCAAGTTAACTTTGCTCTCCTAAAACAGTTTATTTAGTGAGAATGAAGATCTCATTTTCTAGAGGAAATTAGTGTCTAGAATAGCAACCTTTGAATATTGTATCAGATGTGATATTCAAAGTATTGGCTTAGAGAGGTGGGTCCTATTGGCTCATGGTATTCACTGAATCAGATTTATCTAGAAAGGTTCTTTTGGAACTTCTAATTAGAAGACTGGAAGAACTGAATGAGACTAGACTAGAATAGAAAAGTTCATCTGGAAGGGACCTTCAATGATCATCTAATTCAACAGCCTGACTACTTCAGGTTGAGTAAAATGTACTAAAGGCATTGTCTAACTACCTGTTAAACAGTGACAGGCACAGAGCCTCAACCACCTCCCTCAGAAGCCTGCTCCGGTGTTTGCAATTCTCTTGGCAAAGAAATGTTCCTAACTGTCAGATCTAAACCTTCCCGATGCCTCTGTGAATCCTCCCCAGGCATCCTATCACAGGATATCAGAGAAGAGTGATCAGCACCTCCCCCTCCACTTCTCCTCCTCAGTAAGCAGCAGAGAGCAAAGAGGTCCTCAGCCTCTACAAATCCAGCTGAAGCTGCCATGGGAAGGTATGTCCTCTGAGATTGTCCAATGATTCCACTTGCATGCAAGCTCATAATTGCCAATCTTACAGATTCGCATTTCATTTAAGAAATTCTCTGCTTCTTATTTAAAAGGGGTTTCTTTATGGTTGGTTGAGGGTTTCTGAGGGTGTGTGTGGGGTAGTTGCTTTTTGTTTGGGTTTTTTGGGGCTTGATTTGACTAGGAAGCAGTGATTCATTATGTCATCTGCACCAATTCTATGATCACTGAGCTAACAAAGATTAATATTTCCTCAAAATCTTAGCACTGGAAATGCCTAAACTTCGAAGTCTAGTGCCTTCAGAATTTTGAGACATCTGCTTGGAGCCAGGAAGTTTGACATGATTTCCACTTCACTCCAAGAGACATCTAGAGATTGGTGGGATCTGTTAGTGTGGAAGTGTGGGAAAATGTTCATTGCCACATTAGCTACAGAGCTCTGAAACTTTAGCATCAAAGGTTTACTCTTCCCATCATTGGCAGCTATTAGCTCTCCTCAGACCTCTACTGGCACAGCTGTTTCCAAGCACACCTTGAAGCAGGCAGTGGAAAGCTTGGCTGAAAAATTTAAAACCAACCTAAACTTCCAGTTATCTAAACATCTACCACGGAGTTCATGACCACTAAGTGCACAAGGTGAATAAAATAACAGGACAGTTAGTTGAAACCAAAAATATTAGAAACTTTCCAAGTGCCAATCAGATCACCCTAGTGAAAATGCAAAAAATACATAAAATTTTTGAGAAAATTTTAACCATATTTGGTTCTATACAACATTCTTATTTCTAGTGTATTTATTTAAACTACAGATTTACAGACAGTAATGATACTGAGAGAATACATATGTCAAAAAAATCCAGCAAATGAGAGTAAAAATACAGTGAGGGCTATCACATAAAACAATGGTCTTCATTGTGAAAGCCCCAAGTAATTGCAAAGAGAGGAAATTGTCTGAGTAAAAACTCACCACACAACCATTTCTTACTCTTTCTCAAAGTTATTTATTATAGCCATAATTTCAGGGCACAGATCTTTGATCTGATCCAGTAGGATACTTCTTGCACATTGTATTAAATATATGTAATGCAAAGACAGATGAATCAGAAGCGAGAATATCTGTATTTGAATGTATAGCATCTTTATGATAACTGATTACTAATTGACTTTATTTAGCTCTAATCATCTGATCTCTTTGCTGTCCTGATTACTTAAATGTCACACAATCTTTGTCCAGAGGTTCTTTACTAATTTTATTACTGTAACTGCCTATGTTTACAATCATTAATGCTAAAATTTGCCTTCATTCCATCTATAACTAGCTTAATTAAACCATAGATCTGAAATAAATAATTATAACAAAATTAAATGAAATATTAAAAAAAAAGTAGAAAAAAAGCACCATGTTTTTTTTTCATCCCAGTGTGTGAACAGGCCATAGCAATACTGTTTTCTGGTGAGAGTAACCCACAATAACATTTTGTGTTAGCAGTGTGACAAACATATATAAGTGCCTGGCATTTGGCCAATGTCAAATCATGAAAGGTACAACCTGCTAAAATAACCATGTTACTATTCATGGGGTTTTTTTCAATATTTTGTTTCCTTCTTATGCCATGAATCCAATATTTCAAGAAAAAAAAAAAAAGAAAAAAAAAGAGAAGCCTTACATGTATTTTAGTCTTGAAACTTATTTGAGCAAATAATTGATAAAATCATTTTTTTTAATTATCGATAGTCTGACATGTTGCTTAAAACATAGTCTGCCCTTTACAGTAATGTTTCTAGGACAATATATTTAAAATATATTTTAAAAGAGGGAAAGGTCAACACTTTAAGGGCATCATTTCTACAAAAGGTGTCCAAAAATTTTCAAAAAGAATAGTAATATACAGAAGAAATAAATGTGGTAAGGTATTAATGCCTTGAACTTCAGTAATTTTTTGGGGGAGGTTGCAAAAAAGAAGCAAATCACTTTCCTGTGACTACAACTAGATACAAAGAAAAGAAAGCTAAGATATAAAGGCATGTAGTAAATAAATCCACTGACTTCAACAGCTCCCAACATGATCATCTTTTAAAATATGAGTGTTATTACTGCTTTTCAGTTTAGAATTTCTTCTGCTATGCCCTGCCAAGCTGTTGGCCTCCTCAGCTGTTGAGCCTGGATAACCAAAACAACCTTGGAACAACCTCTTTTAGGGCACCCCAGTTAAGAGAAAAGAAAGCTAGTACTGCTAGAAACCACACTGTATCCTGTCTTGCTCACCATATTCATCAATAATTGATAGAAGGGGGGAACCCACTTAAGGCTTCTCACACGAAGCAGAGGAACCACAGGGATAATTCTGTTATATGGATTTTTATCACAATGCTTTATATAAAGCACAGAAAGGTTTCCAAAAGTTCATGATTTCAGAACTCTGACAAACACATAGAACAACTGATGTATAAAAAACTTTGGGAAAAGGAAGTAAGAACGAGCCATAAGAAAATGCCATTGTCTTAAGAAAGTTTTAAAATCTCCCAGAGCAGCTAATTGCCATGGAATTGGAATACCGTTATCACTTACTCTATGTTAGGGACAAAATGAAAGCATGATCAGTCTGGCAGAAAAGTTGGTTACTGGGTTTGTAGGCAGAACCTGTTTTTCAAAAGCAACAGCCGTGTGCCGCATCTGCATATACTATTCTGATACTCTCCTGTTTGATCAGATTCTTGCTAGACCTTTATCTAGCAACGTCTCTCCTTATTTATGGCAGTTTCTGCTGCCATTCTCAGTTTGTAACACAATATGGCAAAAGGAACTATTTTTTGATTGTTATTTTAAGTTTGGATTTAATGTATTTAATTTAAAAAATCTGTAAACAGAAATGGAGACATACATTCTCTGAATACAGGATTATAATGCATAGACTTGTAATTAATAACATATAGATTTTCACATTTTGTAGAAGTTTATGCACACACACAAGCGTGTTTATATCCATACATATACACACATAGACATCATTTTCACATGAACACACATACACTGCATATCTGAGTAAATACTAAGGAGCTGCTTTGTCTGTTTGGGGGTTTTTTGCTTGTTTTTCGGGAATGATTTGTAGAATTACAGGTAAAATGTGTCTCTGGAAGTGAGGGTGACTGATGAAAAGAGATGAGAGGAGTAGGGAAACTCACCCAACCATGAATCTGCTCAGGGCAGATACTGAATAGCAGGCCAGGTGAAGGACCTCAGAGTCTTTCAAGCTCTGTTTTAGGTCATTCCTTTCCAATGCTACAGAGACTGATAATGAGAATATCGCACAATGAGGGAAACTGCATTTTGAACATGTATTTTATCTACATAATAGGAAAATGGATATTTTGAAGAAAACTATAATTAAGAGCACTTTATAAAATATATCAAAGAGATGATAGGAAGGATACATACTGTGTATATCTCAAGTGAGTTTGGAAAATTATGATCATTTTAACAGTGAGAAGATCTGTGTGAATGCAGCTTTTAATATATTTTACCTGCTGCTTATACTTTTCTAGTTCATTCCAAAAGAATAGCAGTCAGTTGCTAAAGCAGTTCAAAACGCCAAGTGAGCTGTAACTAAATTGGCAACGAAGAATGACTTTGAGTCACTTCCACAAATGTCTGAAACTTCCTTTTAAAATTTAGCCACAAATAGAAGGAGGAAACCAACATAAGGCTTCTGACACAAAGCAGATGAACCCCAGGGATGTCTGCCATAGAGACTTTGATCACAATGCTTCATATAAAGCACAGAAAAGTTTCCAAAAGTTCATGATTTTAGAACTCTTGCAAATACATAGAACAACTGAAAAGGAAAAAAAAAAAGAAAAGAAAAAAAAAAAAGAAAAGTAATTGACTACAAGTGGTCTGAAAAGACCTAGAAAAGAGTGAGATAGAGAAATCTAGGTCACAAGCCTCCACCCTGGCATTCATCCCTCTCCAATACACTGGGAAACACCCAAGGCACCAGCGCTTACAGAGACACTGTCATGGCACAAAAGCCAGTAAAACAGAGCCAATGCTTGTTCAGCTGCATAATCCCTGCAGACTTTCAGACCTTGCATGTTAAAATTCTATTCTTAAGATCCTTTGCTGTTGCAGATAAAACCTTTCAAAAGGAGTCCTTGGCGATGCTTCTGAGGATGCAGTTTATGGCTTGAGTTTATTCCCTTTTTGGAGGGTAACCTAAAAGGTACCTATAAGGAGAGCTTTAAACAGGATTTAGTGGGAGAAAAGGGCGGAATTTTGAGTAATAGAAGAGAGACAGGGGCTGCTGATGGACTAGGCATTAAGAGGGTGATGCTTTAAGTTTTAGCTTTCATATTTTCCAGATTCTGTGCTGCATTAGTATATGACTCTGAACTTCATATAAAATGTTAGCAAGTCCTCTTCACAGTTTAGAGAACAGTCTTTTCCAGCCTGAGAACCAAGGACACTGTTGCAGCTTCAGGCCGAAAAAGTATGAATAACAGTGAATTCAAGAGAGAAATCTGGGAGGATGTGACTTCATAACCTGAAGCTGTAATTAGACAATTAACCCCAATGTGTAAATGGACCAAAACACAGAAGCGTAAAAAATATTATCACCCATCTTGGTGTAGCCTTGGCCAGGCTCTTGTACTGCCCAAAGTGTATCCTTTGACGGCCTTTTAAATAAATGCCTACTTTATTTCTTTAACACTGTTTATACTCTGTTCTAGGTATCCTCTCAAGGCACCAAGGGGAACACCTCGTTGTGATACAGCTCTGTATTGCATTTTCATGGCAAGGTTTTCATGGGAAGGGCTCCTACAAGAAGACACAAGGAGCTATCCCCATATCAGAGAGCCAATTCCAGCTGGCTCCAAGAGACTCAACGACAGCATAGAGGTTCTATTGCTATCTCTGTAGGGCCATGGTCTGTGAAGGACTCCATGCTAGAGCAAGTATAGATGTCCTGAAAGAAGCCGCAGCCTGAGCTCAAGCTGAAGCAGGCTCTGGGTAGGACCTGCAGTCCATGGAGAAGCCCACACAGAAGCAGGTTTTCAGGCAGAAACTTTGGTCCTTGGGGGACCCACACTACTCCTGAAGAATTGCTGTCCAAGATCCATATTGGAGACATTTGTGAAGGACTGTATTCTGTTGAAGAAACACAACACTACATCAGGAGAAAAGTGTGAGGAGGAAGAAGTAGTGGAGATGGACTGTTGCACGGCTTATGTTTGAGAAGACAAAGAAGAGTCATGACTTAAGCTGAGTTTGGAAAGGAGGTTTGGTGGTGGTGAAGGTGGTTTTGGTTTTAATTTTATTTCTCACAATCTTATTCTCATGTTAATTGGCAATACATTTAATTAATTTTCCTGAAGTAAAGTCTGGTTTGCCTGTGGACAGTAATGGGTGTTTTCTCTATCTGTACCATGACGCATGATCTTGCGTATTTTATTTTCACCTCTTGTCCTGCTGAAGACAGACACTGAGTGAATGTCTTGGTGGCTTGGAGTGTGACCAGGAGCTCAAATATGTTGTATTTCTCTAAAAGAGTGACAGTCAATAGCCCTACCAAAGTGTCTCTATACAAATGCACATAACATGGTGTCCTAATTTCAAATGGGTTAGAGTTTAGTTCTTTCCAGTAGCTGATACAGTTCTGTGTTTTGGATTCAGTATAGGAATACTGTTGGTATGGATCAAAAAAACAAACCAACCAGTGTTTTGGTTGTTGCTAAGCATTGCTTACCTTTAGTCAGGGATTTTTTTCAGTGTCTTGTGCTTTGCCAGCAAGTGCTGGAAGGGAGCATGGTCAGGGCAGGTGATTCAAATGCTACAGAATATCATGCCCAGTATTTAAACTGAGGGAGTTACCTGTAACAGGGGCTACTCATGGTGCACTATGGGGGCTTGCTATCAGTCAGTTGCTATCTACTCAGGCAGTGAGTAGATAGCAACTGTATTGCACATAACTTGTTTTCCTTGGGTTTTCTTTCTTTATTTTTTCCCACTAATTAATTATCATCATCATCATCCTTGTTTTTATCCTATTTCATTTTTTCCAATTATTAAGCTGTTCTCAACCTACAAGCCTTACTTCTGATTCTTGTCCGCATTCCACTGGGGTCAGAGTGTGAGTGAGTGGTTGCATAGTGCCGGGCTTAAACCAAGATACATGGGTAACAAAAATTGCTATATATCATTCAGAAGGTAAAGATAGAGAGGCTGCCCCGTCTGTAAACAATGGATTGATTGCACAAAGCTGCCTTTGAAAGGCAGAAATGGATGGGTTGAGATTAGGGGTAAAAATTTGAAGGCCAAGCTGACAAAGGAAATCATGTGGTTGCTATTTATTGAAGGCTGTGTGATATAAGAGAGTATGGTAATGTAGCACTCTTATGTCAGAAAGAAACATACTCGCATGCTCTGATCCCATTGGAGGACTTCAGTCATCCTGACATCTGCTGGAAAAGCAACACAGCAAGACATAAGCCATCCAAGAGACTCTTGAGATATATCAAGGGTATCTTCCTAATCCACTACTATGAAACTAGAAAATACGTATTAGTGGACCTAAACCTACCTTCTTTTGATTGAAGATATGACCCTTCACTACAGGCCCTTTCCAACTTTCTTGTAGGCCCCCTTCAGGAATTATTGGGGTTGTTCAGTCTGGAGAAGAGAAGGCCTGATAAAGACCTTATGGCAATATTTAAACCCATAAAGAGGCTTCATAAGAAAGATGGAGAGAGACTATCTACAAAGGCCTATAAGGGCAACAGTTTCAAAATGAAAAGTATTGTTTTAGATAGAGCATAAGGAAGACATTTTTTACTATGCTGATAGTGAGATACTGAAACAGACTACCCAGAGAAGCTGTAGATGCCCCATCACTGGAAATGTTCAAATTCCGTCTGGCTCAGACTGTGAGCAGTCTGGTCTAGTGGAAGTGTTCATGCCCACAGCAGGGGAGTCAGCCAAGCTAATTATAGAGTCCTCCCAACCCAAACTGCTCTTTGCTTCTAAGACTGGCATCTTGCACTGGCTAGCCCATGTCAACACACTTCATGTCACTTCACAGGGAATCAAAAATGAATCATACATGAAACAGTTTTTAAGTATTAGAAACTGTGTGATAACACCTTCATCCATAATATCTTCAAGAGCAAGGAGAAGCAAAAATACAGACACGTGCTTCTGCAGTTGAATTTCACTGTTAGGCAAGCTTGAATACTATGAGTAGTTATTAATCACTCAGAAACACTACTGTGAAGACAAATAGAGGAATATAGACCAAAATATAAATTAAGATAAACTACTCTATATTAAACAAGGGATACTACCAGTATGTTCCATCACTAATTTTTAATTGAATTCCCTACAGCTATTTGATCTAAGCACAATGATAAAGCCATTGTGATTTTTAATTGAATCGTGTTGGTGTTATGCTAAACTCACATACAAGACATAGGCATATTTGAAGATGTAATTTTTATGCACAAGGATCACTCCTTGTGAGCTGTTTCTTGTACAGATGCACTAAATCATTGTGTTGCATAATATAAGGAACTACGCTGTTTAAATTAGAATTGCAGGAGGGAATTAATTAGTAAATATTTCATTCATTTAAAGAACACAACTTCCAGGCCCTTAGCCTGAAGAAATGATAAGTATTTTTACAGACAGACTTTTACAGCAGATTTTGGTGGGGATAAGTAGCCAAAAATTTAATGTAAGTAACAGCATATTTCTGTTATTTTCTGTACAAATACAGAAAATGTACTTACCTGCTATTCATAAATACTAAACAATTAAGCAAAAGAATGAACTAATCTTATTTGCACTAAACCAGAGCAATTTAAAAATCATGTTTTCAATTAATTGTTTGTCTTTGAGGAGAAAATCTGTACATTATAATCAAAGATGGATATAGCCTTATTACACTTAACACAACACTGTAGCTTCTATGAAGGTCTTGAATATGGAGTCTCTATTCTTCACAAAACTTGTCTAAAGATTTACACCTATTTATACATGCCTCCTTTATGAGACATCATTACTAAGATGAATGAAGCCACTCACAATTCCACTGAGATGTTCAGAGGTCATTATAATGTATCTCTGCACCAAGGTATGTCCATCTTTAAAGTAAAAAAAAATGCAAATACTGAAAAATTTCTTAATATTTTCTTGCGGTAGGTTCTTTCTGTAAATTAGCAGTCTTGTAAAAGGAACTAATAAATAAATAAATAAATAACAACAATAAATATTAAATAATTGAAGAGAAAATTGTAAGTAAAATTGTATTTAATTTTGCCAAAATTATAAAGCTTTTTATTTATTTAGAAAAGCAATTGGTTTTTATTACTAATTCACTGCTTTTATCACAGAATCATAGGATGGAAGAAGTTGGAAAAGACTGCTAAAAATTGTCTTGTTCAGCCACCCCTGCTCAAAGAGGATCACCTAGATAATGTCCAGATGTCTTTTGAGTATTTCTAAGGTAACAGATTTAAAAACCACTTTGTGCAACCTGTGGTAGTGCTCGATCACCCTGCCAGTGAAAAAGTGCTTTCTGACATTCAAGTGGAACTTTCTGTGTTTCAGACATTGCCTCCTGGCCTGTCACTAAGCACAGATTAAAAGAGCCTGGTGCTGTCTTCCTTGTAGCCCCTCTTCAGGCATCTGCACACATTGACAATATTTCACCTGAATCTTCACTTCTCCAGCCCGAACAGCACAGCTATCTCAAACTGCTTAGATTACATGGTCCAGTCCCTACACCATCTTAGAGCTGAGTAGAGGGGCAGGATCATCTTCTTTGGCCACTGTCAGCATTTTTCCTATTGCAGGTCAGGACACTGTTAACCTTCTTTGCCACAACAGCAAAATGTTGGTTCCTGTTAGACATGAAGCCCACCCTGGAGAGGTAATCTAATAAAAGAGACAGTCAACAGACCTTCTCTATTGTTTAGGAAAAATAGATTTAAAAAGGACCTAAACTTTCAGTATTGATATTTCCTGGTAAGACTGACTAAGAAGGATATTTTGTTTTCTTTATCTTCTTTGTAAAGATATGCTAAGTTCATTCACTGTTCTTCTTTATGAATGTGCCCTTTCATACATAATGTATTATGCTTTTATTCCATCATCTTTGCACTTTCGTTTACCATGCTTATATTAGTTCAAGTTTGAATGCTTTGTTTGATCTTGGTTCATACTAAAACAGTCAAAACATTCTTAGCAGCTTTTGAAAATGCATTAACTTTTTAAACAATTTATCAATTATTATTGCAATGAATATCAGTGTGATTGAAACTTGCTCTCAGCAACTGCTTTATGTACTTGAGCACTTGACATTAAGAGGCTGGTGGTACAAATCTAAACCTGAGTTTCTACTAAATTCTTATTCCTTATGCACTACAAAATCACTAGAAAAATAAGGTCACTAAAAATCTGACCTAAATATCTCACTGAAATGAAATTTATTTTATAATAAGATATTGAGGCATACTTTCTTGGGGGTTTTCTTCTTTTCTTATTTAGTATTTAGTTGGAGATTTCATTCTCCTGTTCCTTGTGTCTATTATTTTCCATTAGCAGTAGTAGATATAAATCAAAAAGGCATGGACAAACTGCAAGTACCTTGGAGTAAGGCAGACTACATTAAAAAATTAATGTAAGATTACATTTTAAAAGCTGCTAATTACTTAATTAAAACAAAAGAGGTGTAATTCTTTGAGATTTTGTGGTTGTCTGTTTAAATTTACTTCAAGTAAATTAAACTTCTTCTAAGACACAAATAATCTGAATGACAGTTGTAAAACTGGATATAGTATTCTAGAGGTGATCCAATGTGTCAAGGAAATGATCAAGGAAAATGAGCACCTCCTCAGGCTAGTTACTGCCATGTTTCTGATCAGGTTTCTGTCCATTGGTATCTTCAGGGCCCCTTCAACAGTTTTTCATCAGTCAGTCACCACCTAGGCAATACAAAGGGCTAGTCTCTGTACCATTAAAAGAGGTTACTCCATATCTATCACAGACACTAATATTTATCCTTGTTTAATTTAATAGCATTCCTTTTGTCCATTCCTTCAAGGTGTCCATGGATTTGTAAAAAGCTGTTATCAATCACATCCTTGTTTGGTTCAACCACAAATTTTGTGAGGACACAACCACAGTAGAATACAATACATTGACGGGATAGGTTCAAGACAGATCCCCAAGAAATTCCCCATAACTGGCCTTCAGATAGAGCGTGACAAAAACAACTCTCTGACCTCAAAATCCCCCCAATCTTTTTGCCCTTTTAGTATGTCAGCTATCCAAGCCATAGTGTTACAGACTGTATCCTTGAAACACAGAATGATAGAATCACCTGGGTTGGAAGGAACCTCAAAGATCACTTAGTTCCAACCCCCTAGACCAGGCTACTCAAAACCACATCCAACCTAGTCTTGAAAACTTCCAGGCATGGGGCACTCATAACTTTTTTGGGCAGCCTGTTCCAGGGCCTTAAAAACCTCAAATGATTTTTATTTCTAATATCTAATCTAAACCTACTCTCTTTCAGTTTGAAGACATTCCCATGTGTCCTGTCACATATCCTTGTAGATAGCTCCTCTCTAGGTGTCTTGTAGGCTGCATTCAGGAAGTGAAAGGTACTACCTTTCCCCACTCATCTCCACAACCTTTCAGTAATGACTGAAAGCAAACTAACAGTCAGCTCAGTCAGCTCTCTCCACAGGAATATGTTTTGGTTTTCTCATGGCTTAAGCCGAAATGGAAACTAAGCCTCACACAGCTGCTCATGCACTCACCTGCAGTGGGATGGGGGAGAGAACCAGAAAAGTAAACTTGAGTAAATCCATGGGTTTTGATAAAGACATTTTAATAGGTAAAGCAAAAGTCACACATGCAAGCAAATAAAAATATTTGATCTATTTACCACTTCCCATGTGCCGGCAGGTAACCAGCTGTCCTCAGGAAAGCAGAGCTCCTTCATGAGTAATGGTGACTTTGGATGACAAAAGCCATCACTCCAAATATCCCTCTTTTCCCTCTCCCCCACAGATTACATGCTGAACATAATGCATGAGTATGAAATATCCCTTTGGTCAGTTGGGGCCAACTGTCCTCTCCCAACTGCTTGCGAACCTCCAACCTACTCTGTGTAAGCTCTGCTCAGCAGAAATAAAAACATCCCTGTACTATCAACATTCTTTTCAGCACAAATCCAAAACACAGTGACAAAGCTGCTAATATGGAGAAAAGCAAGTCCACCCTAGCCCAAGCCAGCATAACTTTCTATATATAATTGCTCATTTTGAGTGAGATCATTTGAAGACTAGCTTGACCTCATATACCAAGAGGATATCCTAGCACAGGGCTATGGGTCTAAGCATACAATTGATGTAAATTATTTTAGAAAATTAAAATTCACAGGGAAAAGAACATATAAAAAGTACATCTACTGCCACTCCTCAATGAATTCTTCTACCTTCCACACACATCTGTGTTGGACATGTAGAGGAGAAAGATACTGTACAGAAGTATTGTGATTTTTAATACAATTCATTAAAATCAGGTTTTATAAAATTCAAAGAGAAATTAGTTTCTGTGCACAGATTTGCCAAAGTACAGGTGTACCTTTCATTTAATATTCTTATAGCCGTATCAGGTACAATGACATTGCTAAGCTCAGATAAATCTCTCCTGGTGGCTCATTCAGAATAATATTAGCACTGAGAACATAATGCAAGTGATTTTATTTCCATTTTATTGTCCTAAAATTTATACAATCTCATATAAGAAATATATCATGTTAATATTTAAGCCAACCAAAAGCTTTTTCATAACCAGATATTATTTATTTCCTTGACTGTCATTAACCTACAGATTGCCAATAATAACCTTAGAATTCAGGATTTAGTCGATTTTAATATTTTTCTTTTAGATGCTCCAGCAATTTTGTCTTTCATTTTAAAAGATGCTATCTCCAAACACATCACAGCCACCACTAATAATAGTTTATAAATAAGGACTCATTTGCATTTTGCAATTCCTGTAAAAGATGCATTAGCCTTCATTATTCTGTTCATGAACCTGATAATAATTTCTACATTGTCTTTTTTAATTGCTTTCCAAGTTCACAGCACTTCTTCTACATAATAATCTTACATTTACATTGAATTCTTTATCCTGAAAGATACCAAAGCCCTTCAAAAAATGTGAGCTGAATTCTATCCTCTGCTTTATCCAAGCACCCACCAGCTGCAAAGAAATTGAAAATCTCTGAGGAGATAATTTGATAACTTGAGTAAAAGAAAATTGATCACTTCAGCAGAAAATACAGAACCAGTTCAAACTGGTAAGAAGTGGCTTCCTGGTAATTTAATTTGTTTTTCTTCTGGGATTGCACATTTTTTCATAAACAGCCCCCCCCCCCCCCCCCCCCCCCCCCCCCCCCCCCCCCCCAGCCAGCTGGAAGTTCACATTTAGGTAAAAGATTGTCATTATCAAAGATTGATTTTTCCCTCTAATTTCATGCCAGTTTTCACTGAATTGCTTTATCTCTGCTCTTATATCATGTTCTGCTTTTTTGCTCACCCCAAGTTTTTCATAAGCTGTGAAATAGATCCAATAATATCACAGTTCTATGTAATTTCCCATTTACCATGTACAGGGTGGATCCATCATTTTAGTCATCATATTACAGGTTTCAGCCTGATCAGAGTATTCTTGTAGCTTCCGCCAAAAATATTCACAAGGTCTCCAACAGTATTTTAAGAATCATGTAACATGCATGCTCTAAGTTTCTATTTTGAGACCCTCATATTTGCATGCTATGCAATCTAAAAAATTGCATGAAAATGAAAATTCTATTATCATCCAAAACACAGATTCTGAACAATGTTTTTTTAATAATCAAATTAATCAAGTAAAATAAAATAAAAATACTAAAAATTTAAGGGATTTTTCAATACTATAGAATATAGTGAGGAAAGCAAAGCAGACGTGTTTTGTGGGGATTTTCAGGATACACACTTCTTATGGATTTGTTTTTCTTGCTGTTGTTGCTTTAATTTATAAGACTGTTTTATCAAAGGCTTCTTCAAAGGCTACATTTCTTCCAAGGTCTAAGAAACAAGTAAGCACTCCTTGCATACATATTTTTGTCTGCAAAAGAATGACATTGAAGACTAAATAAGTGTAGAAGATAGTCTAATGGAGCCATGTTTTAAAAAAGTGATGGTCAAAAATAATGTCAAATGGTATTTCTAAAACCAACTTGATTTTTCAGCAAATATTTTTCACCTAATTTTTGTACTGATTCCAGACTTTTGCTGTTCCATACTTGCAGATCTACCATGTAGTTTAAGTTTCAGAAAAGCTCTATAAAGTAGGCATGAATATCTCCCCGTTTCTTAAAATATTGCACTGGTCTCTGGTCTTGGTCTGCCAAGATATTTGTTGACAAACAAGTCTCATTGAGCACAACGACATGGCAAATCAATCAAACAAACAAAAAAGTAATTATTCTTTAGAAAGATAATACCTTGTTTTGTCGGCATTTTCTTACTTTACTTCAGCGAGAAGGAAACAAACTTAATGAACACTTTTTAGAAATGTGCTTTATAACATGCTGAGAACTTGTTTGGTCTGATAACAAAAGATCACAAGCCCCAGACAACAATGCAATAGCAAGTTTAACAATGGCAAGGCAAAACGTTTTACCCACAGATCCATATAATTGGGGCAATGGGGGAAGGTATTTTTTTCTAATGCAAAAGTTCTTAGTGAAGCAGTGTTTTCATTTCTTAGAGTGTTAATGGTAATCTTTCTTAAAGCTCTTCTTTTGTGAGATTTCTGAATCTCATTGAACACCTAGGGCACTTAGAACAAGCTCCTTGCTTTTTTTGCACAGACTTTTTTCCTCCCTGTATTGCTGAATCCACAAAACAGGAATCAAAGGAAAAATCACAAGACCAAGATGCTCATTCAGATTTTGTTACTAAACTGACTGGAAGGTTTATGAACAAACATGTACAAAAGTGAAAATAATAATGAATACAGCTTCTAGATATTCTCAGGGTAGCTCAGTATAGCCCCTGTCTCCAGATTTGGGTGTCTATGTTCTCTCAGACACAATTATTTTAATTCTAGAAGTCCACTCACTTAAAATATTTTTCTTAGCATGAAGAACATATAAATCCAACACCTTTCATTATATATACTGCTCCCCATGTTTTTTTCTTAGATCACTGAATGACTAACTACTAGTTTCCACAGATATTTAATAAGTATGGGTTATGAATGTATACTGTTAAAGTAGGAGTAGAATGTGTTTTCAATTGAAAAAAAAGGATGTATTTGTGTTTCTAATATCTTACTCATCTCTAGATTTTTATATAATTTTACTTTTCCAGGAAGAATTCTTATACATTTTTGCATGAGAAATAATTCTGTACTTGAATGTGCAGCTGTTGTTCATCTGGGCAATCTTGTTTCTGATACTCAGGAGAGACCTGCCACAGATCATCAGCTGTGTAAAGCCTTGAGGGGCCACACATGCCAAAAAGAGAAAATGTAATTGCAATTCACATAGGACTGTGAAGTGCTAGTATAAAAGGTCACAGCACATTGTCATTTATTCCTCTGTACCTGAAGTCTGGAAGGAGAAACCTCTGTAGAAAGGTAGAAATGGTTATCGCCTAAAACAATTAAGAGAGGTCACAGAAGAAGGATCTCAGAGGTGCAGAAAGGAAGACTGTGTAGGAACTTAATTATTATTCACCATTACTGACGAGGTCTTCAAAAACCTCTGAGGAAAAGTCAGCCCAGACACAGATGTTCAAGATGCTGTCTAATTTATTTTGCAATAGAATCCAAAATAATTTCTCTGTTAGGACAGTCTCCACATCCATTTGTGCTAGGGCAAATGGCCAGTTAAAATTGCACAAGAAACAGCAGGAAACTTCCACTCTATTTAACTCACCTTTTATGATGATAAACCCTTTTATATATCTTTCCTTGTTCCCATTCACCTTTTCAGCAGCCTCTTCCACTTCATACCTGGAGATATTGAAAGCAAACAGGCTAGGAAACCATTAGATTGTCTGTTTTTAACTTTGGGTACGTGTTATTTCTTCTGGATGGAAACACACAAATCCTAAGGGGTCTGAAGTGCCGTGAGATTGCCAGATATCAGCCTGATTTTCAAGCTCAGAAATCATTTAACGGACTATGTTTCAGACAGTGAAGTTACACACAGTTTAAACAGACTGAAAATACATACAGCTTTTACCTTTTTTAATGGAAAGTGAATCAGATTGATTTTATTGGGTCAGAAGATGTGTAAAGCACCCTGCCAAAAAAAAAAAAAAAAAAAAGTTTGAAGGGGGTAGGAAAAGATATTAAATTAAGGAAAAGACATTATACTCTAAAGTTTATCCTACTTTTTTTAGTTGCATATTGTCAGCAGTTGGATTAAAATAGATTTTAGAGCATCTGCTTTCTGAAAAAATTGTTTTAAACATGCATGTGCTCAGAAGTATTAACGGGAGTTATAGAAATGAGACAATCCTAGGAGAAAGTAATAAAAAGGCTTGCCTCAATGCAATATTTAAAAGCTGGAACAGGCCATTTCTTCCCTACAAGGCAATTGATTATTGCCCTGTTACAATCAGAACTTACATTTGCTGTCTTCCTACCTCAGCTTTCGAATGCCAAGATAAATGAGGAACCAGAAACTACAGAAATGTCATTCCCCCTTCCATTTCTACACATGCAGTGTAAAATATTTTAAGTGCCTCCTTTGAACGTACTATGAAGGTTTTCTTGATACTTTTCAAACTACTTTTGACTGGGACTCTGCCATCACATTCCAAACTTTTATAAAGGTGGCAGTAATTAATCAGACCTTTCAAAATTTAATGGAATATCTAGACTTCTCTGCTTGACTCTGCCACTTAAAAGTTTGTTTTCACATTCACAAGGGCTAGAACCTCTTCTTTTCCAAGACAAAACAAAAAACTGTAATACTTATACTTTCATACCAACTTTTAGTACTATGTTTTTCAATATAGTTTTTTCTTAACCCTGTCTTGAATCTGACAATGATAATATTAATTATCAACAACAGCAACTGTTAAAGATATACATATTCCCACGTATAACCTCCTTCTACACGTGACACCAATAAATACCATAATGCCAAAACCACAAATGTGAATTGGAACTTCTGACCATGAGAGAAGAAGAAAATACTATGAAATATAAAGCTTCCTTTGTGTGCCAAAACCTATCTCAAATTCTCCTACACAACTGACTAAATCACTAAATTGATTCAACTACTTCATAATGCTACTGTATAGATACTGAGAGTTTGAAAGCATACTGAGATAGATACATAGATACTGAGTTTGTTGAAAGCAAAACTAATTTACTGTGGTGTTGACATAGGACTGCATTTATGAAAGTAGTCAAAGCAGACAGGACAATCCGTCACCATGTGGTGGCAAGGGGAGTCTCTGTTGTAAGAGTTCTTGAGACGGCATCTTTAATATCTGCCTTACAGACCACTCCTCTACTGTTTTTATAATCTAGCCGCCCCTGGTTTTACACATCCCTACCAACACAAATGTAAAACAAGACCACAGTACAGAACATACACACAACTCAGGGTGATGGAAACCTGAGGATATCTCCAGTTCAATCTTCCTCTAGTTGTTCCAAGTTGAGGTCCGACTAGATTAACATATCAACATAAAGTTTTCTGGCCTGCTTTGTTCTACTGCTTAACTGTAATCTAGATGATCCAATCTGATTCTCTCTTGCTTCAGCACCTGCACAGTGTTTCTCAGCCTTTCCCCATAACCTAAGATGAACAGACTGGCTGGTGCCTCCTCGATTGCCTGACAGCACCAAAGACCTGCTGTTAGGTTCCCCTAAAGCCATCTGTTCTCCAGGCTAAATGGTCCCTAGTCTGTAGAAACCCACTATCTTCACAGAGTTGTTGTTGGTCTTCTTTGCTTCCAGCACACACCACAGGCTCCTACTATCTACCACATCCTACAAGCCTGTTACAGAAGCGCTGCTTGTCAGGTGGTGAGTCTCCAGCATGTACAGTTATAAAGGGATATAGACCTTCCTAGGTGTATGAGTTTGCATTTATCTTTGTTGAATATAATTAATTTCATGTCAATCTATTCCTCCAACTTCTCCAGGTCCCTCTGGACAAAACTGATATTCCCTTGTCTGCTCTTTATGGAACATCTTATATGCAAGCATTCCATAAACTCCTCCATGTTAACAATCAAGGTGCTAAGCAGGGTGAAACCACTTGTTGCCCTACTTGTTACCAGCATCCTGGTAGAGTACAACTCATTTCAACTAAACCTGCTGAGCCTGACAATCAAATGAGTTTTGTACAAATCTGGTTTTTCTCCCACTCAGACTGTATCATTCTAACTTGGATAGAGTACTGTGGAAGATTGTCAAAAGCCTTGCTGAAGTGAAGGACACCCATTATGCTCCTGATGATCAAAAGTCTACTTATTTTTTCATATAAGGAAATCCAATAGGTCAAGCATGTTTTACCTTTGATAAATCAAGGTTAACAATCAGAGGCACAGAAATGTTTTTTAGTAAGACCCACTCTATGACCTACCTATCCTGGATTTACCTCAATTGAGTCTTTTTGGTAAGGGTAAGGAAGTGACTTTCCCTGTGGAAATAGTACAGCTTCCTACACAGCTGACAGAACCAATAACCAGCCAGAATCGCCCTACAAATCCATATAATTAAGACAATAATTGCAGGAAAAGCTCTGTCTTGTTTCTGGCATTTGAAGAGGTGGCTGGACAGGGCAGGGGAGGCTGCAGGGCCCAAGCCGAGGCTAGGCTGGGCTGCAGCTGCTAACGTCTTGCCTCCACTAAACCCTGCCCCACCAAGTGCTGGGTGCAGCTCTGGGCTGGGCCTGGCTGGGCCATGATGCAGGCTGCTGAGATTCTGCCTTGCCATATCCTGCTGTTGCAGCAAGATTAACTCTTTCAGTACTCTAAAGTTCCATTTAAAAACAGATAAACCTGTGAGTGCCACTTGTCCCAAATCAGAAAAAAGGAAAGGTAAAAACATGTGAAGAGAACAGCACAGAGACACTAATGTCAGTGAAGAAAGAAAATCCAAAGACCAGATGGGAGGAGAATGAGGAGATGCCTTAGTCTTGGGCTAAAATTCTCTTGTGAATTCTATGGTGAAGATGTAATTGATACATCAGACACCTCTTCCCTTTAACTCATGGAATGCATTGGGAGGATTGAGCATTCTAACCACAACCATGAGCAAAGGCACCACTGCTGAAGCAAGCAGATGTTGAAATAGCTGTGATTTGATGAGAAGCTTAAATAGAGAGAGAGAAATGAGAAAGATTAGAAACCTTGACCCAGGGACAGAAGAAGAAGACATCAGTTTCTCAGAGACGGATGAAGAGAACTTTTGTCTCTATGCTAGAACAGTTTATCCTTAAAATTGGAACCCAATAAGCTGAGAAGACCCATGGTGGTAGTTGTGGGAAGGCTACCAAACACGGGAAGGACTTCATGGTTGTAGATTTCTGGGCAGCTGCTACCTGTGAAAATTCAAACCACAAGAGAACTGTTTCTTGTGGAAAGGTCTCCATGGCATGGCAGGAGAGACTCCTATCCCTAAGTAAAATGAAGAAAGACTATTTTAGAGGTGGTAAACTGGCTGAAAGTCACAGGTTTTGTTTCTTTCCGTTGTCAGTGGGAAAGGAAAGAGGAGGTGGGGGGAGGGGAGGAGAAGTGTTCTGCAGCTTTATTTTGACTCCTATTATTCTTCTTTTAGTTCCGTTTAAAAAGTTTTCTTTATACTCTAAAGTTTTGAGCCTGCTTTTGCTCTTCTCCTAATCCTTATCTCACAGCAGAAAATTAGTAAATAATTTTAGTGGGTGTACTGGGATTCTGCCAGCGCTCAACCCACCACATTAATTAATGCCGTGACTCAGACTGACAAACCAAAACCACTACACTACCCTAGTATCAAAGTTGATTGACTAGTTTGTACTTCCTCAGATAGTTATTTTGGTACTTTTGATTACATGTCATCTGTGGCAGTGTGTTTTTATAAGTTTTGCAGTTGTTTTATTTGAGAAGTTAGTTGTTCAATGTTAGCAGGTACAATGGTTTAGTCCATGTACCCCCATTTTATCTCATCATGATGGTTTCTCCCAAGTTGTTTACTCCTCAGTTTCCCACCACTTGGCTGTCACTCAGTGTATCCATCTCCCTGTTCCTCCCCTCCTTTCCTTGTATGGTCCTGTCAATCCAAGTTGTGTTGCCTCCCTCTCCTGTCTGTCAACACAGATCCACCCATTTTATTCCAGAATGTTCTATGTCAATCACCCTGGTTCGAACAGTTGATTTGTCCTAAAGTAAATTTGTCCCCTCCCCTGTGCTAACTCTATTGGTTTTGCCAAGTTCCATACTCCTCCCCAGGTGTTTCCCCACTGGTTGTGTAATATTCCCACCCCTTGGACTAGCTCCTTTTAAGAATCCTAGCTGGACCCCTTTGTCGCTTATCTCTGACCTATCCCTGGAATGAATCTTCCTTGAAGTGCAAATGAGTGTCTTCTCTTTCAATCCCTTACCTCAGTATCCTTGTGGTGAACTGCTGCAGCGTCACCCACACCACTGCACTAACTGCCACCTGAGAAGCCTCAGCAGAGGCTCAGGGAGCAGCCTCTCTTGTGTGTCACTCCAGTCACTCAGCGAGCTTTGCTAGCTGGCATTCCACCGCTCCATGACCACAGGAGAACCACAGTTTTCAAGGGTTTGATGCTGGCAAAATGTCAGGCACCCACAGAAGTTGCTCATTCACCCTCTCTTGCCATAGCTGGGCACAGGAGAGAAAAATTAAACTCTTGGTTCAAACTGAATGAAGGGTTCAAGAGTTGAGATCAGGACCAGAAAAAACATTCCAAGGGCAAAACAAGCTCAACTTACATGTACAAATTGAATTTACTACCAAGAAAATCAGAGAATACTGAGAAACAAAGTAAGACCTTAAAAAACCCTTTTTTCTCCAACTTCTCCCTTCTCTCCATCAAAAGCTCAAGGAGATAGGTGGCGGGGATTTGGTCAGTTTATCACACCATATCTTCTTCCACTGTTCAAAGAGAGGAGTCCTTCCCCTATGAGGCTGTGGGGTCCCTTCCACAAGAGACAGTTCTTCATTAACTTCTCCAGCATGGCTTCAATCTTAGGAGCAGCAGCACTCCCAAAGCAGCTGCAACATGAGTCCCTCTCACAAACACACAATCCTCCCAAAACTGCTGTGGCATGGGTCGCTCTTCCACACGTGCAGTTCTCCAAGGACAGGCTGCTCCATCAAGGAGGCAGGGCCCTCTCTCTCCACCAGGTCTCCCACTGGATCACAGCCTCCTCCAGACATCCACCCACTCCAGCATTGGCACCTCCCCCATGGATCCCCAAGGGCTGCAGAAGCACAGCTGGTTCACCACGGGGTGTCACCACGGCCTGCAGAGGAATCTCAGCCCTGGTGCCTGGAGCACCTCCTCCCCATCCTTCTGCACTGACCTAGGTGTCACCATGCGGTTTTGTCACATGTTTTCACATCCTCTTCTCTGGCTGGAAGAACAAAACCTGTGTCCCCCTAGTGTTTTGATATTTTTCCCAAATGCATTATCACAGAGGCCCAGTTTTGCCAGCAGCATGTCCATCTGAAGAGCAATCAGGGATTGGCTCTGCCCGACATAGTTGAAGCTTCTGTGGCCCCTCCACTACCAAAAAGAGACCATGTAAAACCAACACAGAAGTGTAATACTGTTTTCTTTCAAACACCTCAGACATTCTCCAATTTTCATTTTTTTAAATATGCTAAAGAGCAGCCCAATGAAGATATTGATAGCTGCCTCAAAAACTTTCAAAGATGCTTGTCCATGGATATGCTATGGGTCAAGTTTACCCAAAGAAACTCTGACTTGATCTGCATCCACTTTCTTCTTGAATCACTTCACAAGTCTTTGCTGGTAAGACTGAGGCTATGAAGGCACTGAGTACCTCTGCCCTATTTGCATCCGTGCTCATTAAATCACTTGCCCTATGAAAAGACAAAGTGTCCCTCTAAACTGAATGTCCCGTTCGAGTGAGTATGAGAATGGAGATCTGACAGCATGACAGTGGGTGCCTCCAAAGCACCTCCCACCCCTGAAAAGAATATGATTGGTCTTGCAATGGAAAGCTGGAAGTTCCACCCCCAATAAGAGGGCTAGGGAAGGGACTGTGCGTCCAGGTATAGATATCAAATGGCAGCACTTCGTGTAGACGTCACTAACCATAATGGCATATTCAAATATGCCTATTTTTAACAGTAATATTTATTGTCACCAATAATGTGTAATGATGGTGACAAAAACAACCAAAAGCAACTTTTACTTGTTATTGTTAGTTTATGTTTGATGAACCACAATAAAGGCACTTGATTTCTGAATACCTTCTGACAATGAGTAAAAAACTTACCATCTTTTTTTGTGGTATTACTTGCATCTGTATAAAAGTTTCATTTAATAATTTTTCATAATTACTTGGTTTGTCTGTAATGTATTGCAATAATTGGACTATAAAAGAAATGCTTACCTGTACAAAGCCTCCTAGTTGCTTGCAGAGTGACAGACTCCAACCCCTCTGTCACTATGAAATTCCAAGTGACTGTTTTGTACGGAAGAGTGACACTCACGGTGGCACAGTAGTGGGCTGCATACTTTCTACAGTATTGTTTCTTTATTATTATTCCACATTATATCTATGCTGTCACAGATGGCCTACTTTTTCAGGGGCTTGTGTGTCTTCATTTCATCTCAAGCATCACTAATGTCTTCAAGCAAGCAAAAAAATGAATTAATTTGTTCTTTGGGCACTGGTTTATAGCTGAACACTTCTCAGACTATGAGATGCTTGGTAAAGGGAAGAGCTGTTAAAACTTACATGATAAGAAAATATTCCTTTCCATAAGAAAATCTCTAGTTTACAGTTTTAATACCTGTGCTAATTTGGAAAACAGCAGGTCAGTAGCAGGCCATAGAAAGCAGATACTTGTATATTAACAAATATCAGGTAATGATTGTATGCACACAATTATTTTCAAGAATTCACTACTCGTTGGTTTAATTTCTCAAATTCCCATCCTCTGATGCTCATCTGTGTCTTCAGAAACCACCATTTAAACACAAATTAGACCTTTTTTTCTTTTTTTATGTTACTGGAATCACCTGCAAATTTGCCTCTTCGTAGTGTTTTTAATTTTGTCTAAAACCTGGACTTTAATGCTGTGATGCATATGTATTCAGCCCACATTCTAAAACTTGGGTGCTTCTGTTTTCTGTGTAAACTTTTGTATCCTTTTAATCATGTCTTTCTTACTTTATATGTTATTTACTTATGAACTTCTCTTATTTACTTACGGGCATCCCTGTTCTAATTTATTAACTGTTGAAAGAATTACGCCAGTGCTAACTCTGCAAGATTAGGTCCTGTGTTTTAACAAATCTCCCTTATAAATTATACCTCCTTGCAGTTCTTATACTAGCACTGAAGGTTCTGTGATTTTCTTTATAAATGAAGGCTAACCCCCTACTTGCATTGGGAAAACTGGTTTTCTTCTCCGTCCACAGGAGGGAAATCCTGAGCCAGTGCTGGCGGGACACCAGAGGGAAGAAGAGCGTGCCCTTGCCCAACAGCACTACCCCTCAGTCCACCTTCTGCCCAGTCCCAGATGTATATTCTCCACTCACCAGGGTAGAAGGAGGTGACTCAACCCCAGAGAATTCCAACGAGTTTGTCGGATTCAAGGTATAGAAAAAGTTAGAGAAAAGGTGGTGGATCAAAAGGAGCGGGGAGACAACTGTGAAGGAGGTCACCGGGCAGAGAATCAGACTGTTGAGGGAGTGTCCAGGGTATTAAAAAAAAAGGTGTAGGAGTGGTCACAATACAAATGATCCAATGGGAAAAAAAGCAGGAGGAGGGGCAAGGATGAGGTGATGGAGAACAGTCCAATGGGGAATGAGGAGGGGGTGGCTTCAGGGGAACAACCAACGGGAGACCGAGGTACAGAGAATGTTCTAGATAGGGATGGGTACAGCACATGTTATTTTCATACACATTAGCATAACAGTTGTTGGGGACTATGGGAAATTACTACAACAACTCAGTCTAACTTAAACAACAGAACTCTCCCATGGCATCCCCATGTCAATTCTCCCACACCCATCGCCCACACTTACTCCATTAAAAGCATTGGTAAAATATCTGCTGAATTCAGTGTGAATAGATTTAAATTCTCATGTCTCAGTTGTCAAGTAATAGCTAGCACCTCCAGTGATAAATACCTCGTCTTTATTTTTTACCTTGACGATATAAACAGGTTAATGTCAAAGTAAAATCTAATGGCAGTTTAGTTTGATGACACCACTACATCACTTTGATTTGTAACTGTCTCAAGATTTCTGCTCTTTTTAAAATTTTTCTCTTTTCACACACATCAGGTATTCCAGAGTTCAGAAATAAACTGATGGAACATGGAAGATGAATGTTGCACTTCCATGAAATTCCACAGTGTTACGCAGTTAAGAAACATGGTACCAGCAATTGTTTTACCCTTTGAGAATGATTTTTTTTCTGTGGCAGTGCGTAACACATTATGGCCTGGTCCTGCAAAGCCCTAACTACCATAAGGTTTCCAGCAAGTTCATCACCAAGTTAAATCAATCATATATTTGCTCCCAAGCACAATGAATTTAGAGATACACCTCTTCATACAAAATTCTATTCTGTGAGTGAGATTCATAATATTAGTATTTGATAAGCAAAACAATGATGAATATTGGCTAACATGATGACTGGCTAGGTGGAGAGCAGTGGATATGTTTATCTTGACTGTATCAAGGCTTTCAATACTGTCTTTCATAGTATCCTTATAAACATGCTGATTAAGTATCAGGTAGATGAACAGACAGTGGATTTAAAAAAGGACACTCAGGTAAAAAAAAAGGGTTGTGAACAGAGACACAACGTCCAGCTTGAGGCCAGTCACAAGTGGTATAGCCTGAAGACTTATACTGAATCCAAAATGATCTAGATAAGGAGAGACCGAATCCTTAGCAAGTTTGAATATCAAACAAAATGGGGAGGAGGGACTGATACTCCATGGATATGTTGCCATTCAGAGGATTCTGGACAAACCAGTGTAAAGGGTTTGTTGGGGTCAGTCTGAATAAAGAAGGGAACTTAATCTGATACTCCATGGGAGAACCCCCTGTAGTTAGGCAAGAGCTCCTGCCCAAGATTCTGCAGTTCTGTTATTCAAATTGTTGCCAGAAAGTTCCACATTCTCTGTATTGCCATTGGGTACTTTTTGCTGCATTAATTGTAATATTCCAAATCACCCTTTCCTGTTGGATCCCCTGTTTAAACCCCGCCTTAACCGCGCCCCTTTCAGAAATGTATAAGTACCTCTGCAAACCCTGGACCATGGCTTTTTCTAGTTCGTTCCTTGCATTGTGTACTCTATTTTGTTTGTTATTTTGCTGTTATATTAAAGTTACTTTTCCAAACAACTAGATCAAGCTGTCTCTCTCGTCAAAGTTGACAGGGCCTGCAGCCTTCACTGCGGCCACAGGAGCCAGACAATGCCGGCTAGCCACTCCCAAAGCTAGGCTGGAGGTGGCCAGAAGACTTGCCACCTCTAAGTCCTTCTCGTGGACTCCACGTGGTGGTGCTGTCTGTGGCGTGGGTGGCACAGGCGAGAGTGAGGCTACGAGGATCCAAGATAGAGGAAGGAAAGAGCGAACACTTGTTTGGCTATCAAGAAGACTTTATTCCTCGATGGGTCCAGGGACAAGTGTCAGGGGAGAAGGGCTTGGGGAGGAACTTATAAAGGGAGTGGGCGTGAAGGGAGGAGGCACAGAATCAACCAATAAGCTAAGGACATGGGAGGAGTGTAAAACATAGTTGAACCAATGCGGAGCATACAGAGGAGGGGAGAAGCCCGGCAGACAAATCACATAACAAGGTAGGGATGATGGACACCGAAAATCCTTGAAATAAAGGGGGGGGTCATTAACATGACAGACAGGGGGAGTGGGCAGTACCATAAGGAGGGGAAGAGACTTATGAGGGCAGAAGGGGAGGAGTGGAGGATCACTCAGTTTGAGGGACAGGCTACTGGCGGGAAAAGAAAGTGGTAAACAACTTGGAGCAAACCATTGTGAGTGGAAAATACAGGGGGAACTGAAGATCACACCATTTTCCAAACCTAGACCAATTAATAAAACTTAACATTAACAATCTTTTAAAACACAATGCCACAAGGGCTGGTTCTCAAGGAAGCTACTGGCCAACCATCTGGGCTAGGTCGAGGGGCTTCACCTGGCACCCAAACAGGTATCCCCGACATCTCTTTGCCTGAGACCCATGGTAGCAGTGCTCAGGCTACCTTGGACCTCTCCCCCTCCATCCCACCAGTTCCCTCCTCACCCCGCCACTCCAACTAACCCTGAGCAACCCAACCCTATTAAAGATACCAGTGGCTGTGGCATCACTGAATGCCATCCTAAGACTGGTGGCCATTTTGAGGATCCCTCTAACAACTTTGGTCGATGCCCTGGTTCATCGGGAAACCCTGCCCAAAGCCCTGCCCAGGGCACGCCCAACACCCTAAGGGAACCCCTCCTCCTGCTAACACTGGAAGTTTATCTAATGGTCACCTCCCCCTTCCAGAAGCCGGAACTACACCTGCAGGGGTCCCGGAAGGGCCCACCCCCAAGATGGCGGCGCCCAGGACACCAAAGTCTAACATGAGGTCTAGTGATGGGAGGTACCAAAGATGAAGGAAATTGTTTATGACTAGGCACTAGTCTTCTCTATCTGATTCATCCTCCTCCTCTTCATCTGAGGAAGATGTCCACTGGTCGGGGTCTAGAAAAGGTGCCTGGAAAAGGATTAAAAAAGAAACAATAAAGGAAGGTGAATGGGAAATAGCAAACAAATTAGATGTCATGCCGGTACGATATAAGAGGAGGGGCAATCCCACTTGGGAAGCCTTAGCATTTAGTGAGATTAAAGAATTAAGCAAGGCTGCTCAAGAGCATGGGAGAAGTTCACTGCCATGCTGCTGCTTCAAAGCCTCTACTCTCTTGTATGAGAGAGGAGGTCATGCTCCAGCCAGCGGCAAAGTGGGGCACTACCCTAATGCGCCTAGGGCGTCGGGGTAGCACCTTAGCAGGAGTCAGCAGCTACGACGAGAGAGGCAAGAAAGAAAAAAGGAGTGGACTTTGTCCGGACGTTCAATCCAGAGCTTTATTGTACCTCCAGGGAGGCCAGCCGAACAAAGACAACTTGTAGAAGAAACGCTGTCTTATATAGGGGGTGGAACCGAGTGGTGGAGACAATGAGTGAACCAATCAGGCAGAGCATGGGTGGAGACACAGATATCATAGAAGCACCAGCTAGCAAATGCAACTTTATAAAAGTTGGGACTTTAGTTTCTGGTCCAATCATATGGAGAGAAAGAGAGAACTTTGAAGAACTAGGGATGCGGCTACCCAATGACAGACAATAAACTAGGGAGTGGTTAACAGACTGACTTAAGCAAAACTCATGACAACAGAGGAGGAGGTAAATGACTGACAACTCACAACTGCAGGGAAATCATCAATCAGGGTAGCAGTGGGGACCCAGGCTTGAAGCACTTTGTAACACAGAGGGAACAGAACATACCAGCCTAGAAATTAACTCGCACACTACAACAGTTCACTGTATTTTTCTAATCTCCTTGCTATTACTATATAACTATATATGTTGTTATCCCCCACTGAACATTCCTTGTGGGAAGCAGGATGGAAGTGCTTATTGAGTAAGTTATTGCAAGATAATGCTGCTAACCAGTTGTGGACCAATTCAGTTATAGATGAAATAGCTGGGGAAGGGAACTCCAGTGATCCGGATGTGCAGCCCTTCCAAGGAGCATTCTAAACAGTATCAAAGATGCAGAAAAAAAAAGGCTCTCATGCAAATACCTGAAGCTTATAAACCTCAGTTGGATTTTGCAGATATTAAGCAAGGCCTTGCAGAACCTTGTATGACTTTTTTAGAAAGACTTAAGTTAACCCCTGATAAACAAGTCACATGGCCATAAGTAATGCTAATGCAGAGTGCAAAAAGGTTTTGCATGCCCTGCCTTCAGAACTGGAACCCACCATCCCACAGATGTTAGAAGCTTTTAATAAGCTGGCTACACCTGAACACACTGCAACTATTCAAGCACAAATACTGGCTAATTCTCAACATGAGTTTCAAAAGAACTCTCAAAAACAGCAAAGCCAAAAACCACGGCAGTGTTATAACTGAAGGGACAGAACAGACGTAGGGCAAAAAATTGCAACAAACCAAAAAGGGGGAGTTAGCAAAGGCAATGTAATTGCGGAAAAAAAAAATATTAACCAGTTCCATCAAGTGCAGGCTCATCACTGCTGCCAGTTGGGAAACTTCCAGCCGAGCGTGGGACAGAGGCGCAAGGATACAAGAGCCCCTGTCATCCGGAACAACGACCACTGGAGGCCGAGAATTCCACAGCTGCAGCACCTCACCGGAAGCCTTCCGTCCATGGTACCATCAAGTACCCGATTGGAATTGTCAACTGCCCAGTCAGTGATGATCACAGACATAATACACCATGCTATTTTACAGGTTGTTATGGCCCAGAGACTAGACCTTGAGATCTTTTCATAATGGGACTGGATAGGCGAAATGCAGAAGGTTTGTACATATTACCTACGGTTTTAACTGTTACTTCTGCACAAGAGATTACTGTTTTAGTGTGGTGTGCTAACCCCCTTGCTTTTTACCCGAAAAATGGGCTTTTGCTCAAGCTTTTCTGTTACCAGAAGTAGGTGAAGATTTACCTTCAGAGCTCTGTGTTGCCTGGACCAGGCAAATTGGTTTGGGGAGAATTAAAGTTACTTGCACTCTCACCTGTTTAAACAAAACTATTACTGTCACTGGACTGGTAGATACTAGTGCAGACATTACAGTAATTTACCAGGAGCAGGAATCAGGGGACACAGTAACACTATGCGAAGTCTGGACCCAGTTTCTTTTAAAGGACCTGAGGACTGTGTAGCAACTGAGAAGCCATGCGCCATCAATAAGAGCCAAATACTCATTTGGGGGGACATACATTTTATCCCAATGGGGTTTAAAATTAGAAAAAAAATTTTAACAAGGGCCACTGATGAGCACGGTGCAGTTAAATTGACCTGGACATCAGATAAGCCTGTCTAAGTATATCAGTGGCCCCTTCCCATTGATAAATTGGCCGCGCTGGAAACCTTGGTAAATGAGCAGCTAATAAAAGGAGATATCGTCCCTCTGAACAGCCCTTGGAACACCCCCATATTTGTTATTAAAAAACCTCACAGTGACTAATGGAGATTGCTCCAAGTTCCAAGGAAAATAAATGAAGTGATTGAGGAAACAGGACCACTACATCCTGGATTATCATCACCAAATATGATTCCTAAGGATTGGGCGCTAATAATCATTGGTTTAAAAGACTGTTTTTTCAGCATCCCTTTACATCCAGATGACGCACCGAGGTTCACCTTTTCAGTGCCCTCAATTAACTGGCATTCGCTGTTGAGGAGATTTCATTGGACCATATTGCTGCAAAGTATGCACAACTCACCCACCATTTGTCAGTCGTATGCATCTAAAATACTTCTGCCCATTCGAGAGAAATTTCCTCAGTCTGTGATATTTCACTATATGGATGACATTCTAGTTGCTACGCAGGACAATGCCACCTAAAAGACTGTTACTGCAGAAGTAATTGGCAAAATAAATGAGGCTGGATTACAAATAGCTGAGGACAAAATACAGGAACTTCCTCCTTGGCTGTACCTCAGCTGTAAAATTACAGAGCGTACAGTTGTGCCGCAAACCATACATCTACAGGACAGCCCTGCGACACTACATGATCTCCAAAGACTCATTGAATCCATTAACTGGATTCAAACTCTCCTAGGAATTACCAATCAGGATTTAGCTCCTTTATTCAATTTACTGAAAGGAGACACAGACTTAAACTCCCCAAGAGAACTAACAGGAGAGGCAAAAATTGCCTTAACTAAAGTGTCTGCAGCCTTACAAAGCTGTCAAGCCCATCTATACGATCTGGAGCTGCCCTTTTAATTTGCAATACTAGGGGAAAGTCCACATCTGTATGCTTCAATGGAACAAGAATTTGTTTTACCCTTTGTTAATTTTAGAGTGGGTTTTTTTGCCTTACCAAATGTCCAAGACCATAACTATGATTCCTGAAATCCTTACACAATTAATAATGAAAGCTCGATCTTGGATTTTATGCCTTTCAGGAAAGGATTTTGCTGTTATGTTTATACCTGTTATTTTTGTATACTTGGAGTGGCTTATTCAGCAGTCTGATATTTTTCAAATTACGTTGACACGTTTTTCAGGGCAGACTCAATTCACTTTCCAAAACATAAGTTGTTACACCTTTCTTTTAATTTAATTCATAAACCTTTGAGGCGTCATACCCGTCTTAACACTCTCACCATTTTTATAGATGGGTTCTGTAAAATCAGGCAAATCAGTGGAAAAATCCTCACAGCAGCAATTGGAAGTCAGACATAGAAATTGTGGAAGGATCACCACAAATTGTTGAACTCGCTGCGGTTGTTCGTGCTTTTTCTAAGTTCCTTTTTCCTTTTAATTTAGTTACTGACTCTTTTTATGTTGCAGGTATGGTAGAAATAGCAGAAGGTTCTCTCCTCAAGTTTGTTTCTAATGAAAGGTTATATAAGCTACTTAAAACATTAATCCTCTTTCTTTCCCTAAGCAAACAGCCTTATTTTGTTACACATATCTGCTCTCATACCTCTTTACCTGGATTTATGGCCGAGGGTAATGCCCACACTGACTACCTCATGATGTCCATTCAAATTACCCTCCCAAATTTTTTTCGATCAAGCTTGTCTGAGCCATTCATTTTTTCCCATCAAAATGCTCTGGCTCTGATAAGATAATTTAACTAAAGATCAAGCACAAATGATTATTAGCTACTGCCCTGACTGCCAGCATCAATCTATCCCTTCAGTGGGAAGTGGAGTCAACGCTAGAGGACTAAATAGTTTACAAATCTGGCAGTCAGATGTAACACAGTATCCATCTTTTAGCCAATTCAAATATATACATGTTTCAGTACTTTTTCAGGGGCTTTGTGTGCTACTTCCCATATGGGAGAGAAAGCTCGATATATTATCAAACACTTTTTACAAGCTTTCTCATCTTTAGGAATCCCTCAGAAAATAAAAAAAAGATAACAGGCGTGGATACATATCGCAAAAAGTACAACAATTTTTCAACTTATGGAGGGGGTAAAACATATTACAGGTATTTCTCATTCCTCCACAGGACAGTCAGTAATCGAAAAAACACGCAGGTCTTTAAAAGACCTTTTAGAAAAACAAAATGGGGAAATGGAGGCCTTATCAACAGTAGAGAGGCTATCTAAGGCCATACATGTTTTTAATTTTCTCAGTAATTCGTTTATGGAGCCATTACTGCCGATTTTTCAGCATTTTAGCAATTCCACGCATGCCTAAGCTAAAACAAGAGACCCCCAGTTTTAATAAAGGACCCAGAGACTTCACAAATCTCTGGGCCTTTTATGTTAATCACATGGGGTAGGGGATATGCTTGTATATCCACAGCTACAAGACCCAGGTGGATCTCCGCTAAGACCATTAAGCCGCATCTACAGCCACTGCTGGAGACAGCAACAAAAGCAGAAGATGAACACATAGAAAAACAAAGAGAAACAAAAGAAAGAGGAACTCCAACAACCCAATGAAGACCTGGATTTCTTTGTTTCTCTGTTACAGCTTCCTTCTTCATAGTGATACTTGGATAGTTCCACAACCAAAACAGAATGTTTGGATAACACTTGCTAATATCACAAAGCAAGAGACCATGTGCCTTTCAGTTGCTAGCCCTAGTAATCCCTTTTCCACCTGCTTAGTGGGGTTACCTACAGATGTGTGGCCAGTATCGGTAATCCGTACCCTAAAAATCCAAGGACATAAGACAAAGGTGGTAAAACCTAATCCAGTAGATGATTGGAGTCATTGGATCAAAAAGTTACCATATACACCAAATGAACCCCAAGAACTAGAGCTATTAGGGTCAGTAAAAATGGATTATTGCATCAAATTTTGGTTTATGAGTAATTGGAGAGATGTTTCATCAAACAACAAATTGTATCAAAATGAAACTCTGTGGTGTAATTATACCACGTGTGCTTGGTCCAAAACATACCCCATCCAATTGCCATCAGGTATGTCTTTTATCTGTGGAGATAGGGCTTGGCCAGCCATACCATCTAAGATAGGGCCCTTGTAGCTTAGGACGTCTTACTGTGTTAGCACCCAATATCGGTATGGCACACAAATTGGCTCAAGAAAAAAGATCTACTCATCATTTTGAAAAAGATTGCAATTATAAGATTACCTATTGGACAAAAACTACAGAAATTGTGATGTCTTCTTTGCTGCCATGGGTAGCTGCTGTGAAAGCTTTAAAACAGTTAGATGGAATTGAGTGCTGGCTAAGTAAACAGACTAATGCTGTATCAATTGCCCTTAGTGAGTTGCTACCTGATGCCAGTGCGGTGCGGCATGCCACTTTGCAAAATAGGGCAGTAATTGATTTCCTTCTTTTAGCATGTAGTCATGGTTGTCAAGACTTTGAAGGTTTGTGCTGTATGAACTTATCCGATCATAGTGAGTCTGTTTATCATACCATAAGCCTTTTAAAAGAAGGAGTTGTTAAATTTCAAATTGAACAAGGAAGCGATTGGATTAATAATATTTTTAAGGGATAGAACCTATCATCCTATGTCATTTCTATTATAAAGACTGGACTACTAGTCTTGTTAGTGTTAGTGCTAATAAAACTCATTTCCTGGTATATTTTCAAGTTAATGTTTAAAACCCTAGAAAAACAGTTTACCTCTCTGTTTTAGAAAAACAAAAAGGGGGAGATGTTGGGATCAGTCGGAATAATGAAGGGAACTTCAATCTGATACTCCATGAGAGAACCCCTTGTAGTTAGGCAAGAGCTCCTGCCCAAGATTCTGCAGTTCTGTTATTCAAATTGTTGCCAGAAAATTCCACATTCTCTGTATTGCCATTGGGTACTTTTTGCTGCATTAATTGTAATATTCCAAATCACCCTTTCCTGTTGGATCCCCTGTTTAAACCCTGCCTTAACTGTGCCCCTTTCAGAAATGTATAAGTACCTCTGCAAACCCTGGACCCTGGCTTTTTCTAGTTCATTCCTTGTACTGTGTATGCTGTTTCATTTGTTATTTTGCTGTTATATTAAAGTTACTTTTCCAAACAACTAGATCAAGCTGTCTCTCTCGTCAAAGTCACCAGGTCCGGTTCTCAGAGAAGCCAGCTGGTTCTCGGAGAAGCCAGTGGCCAACTGTCTGAGCTAGGTGGGGAGGCTTCATGGGTTAGGAAAAACATCACAAAAAATCACATTCTTTCACACTTCACTATTTTCTGGGGAAAAAAAAAAATCAACTGCTTCAGACTGATGACCTTAGTCTATTCTGTTTGCATCCTTGCCCCAGCCGTTCTTGTAAGACTCAAATCCACTTCTGAGAAGTCTTTAATATAGCTAATGTAAGCTACATGAATAGTGGCATATGGCTAAGGAGAAATGCTTCCTTCCCTCCCTACATACCTTCCCCCCTTCCTTTTCTTTCTGATAGACAAGAAGACTTAACTATTCTACTCTCTGTGTAACATAAAGTTTGCTATGATACCAAATGGTACGACAGATTTCTGAAGTGCAAGGTATAATTCTCTGAATTTGCTATAATAAATAGACCTTACAGATCGCAAAATCATAGCTATTAAAAAAAAAATCACAACCAGCCTATGTAAATCTTGAATTGTAAGGTCAAAAGTCTTGCTCAGTAATAGAAATGTGAAAAATATTTTTAATCACTTACTCACTCACATACCCGTCTCAAATGGGCTGGTATATAAAGTATTACATTACACCATGTTTCAAACAAGCTTTTTTTTTTCTTTTTTTTTAATACTATGAGTAATTTGATCAACAAACACAGACTATAATTAGATTTTTATACAGGGTAACAGGATAATATAACAGCATCATGCCACAAACATGCACAAACAGCTTAACCAGAGTGTTCATTTTAAACTATTGCATATTTTGGCACTGTTAAGAAAATAACACCCTATAGGAACCTCTTGTCAGAGGTTTCTCTGATTCTAGGCATTTTCCCTGGCATTATATTAGGGTGTCTTAGGTTTTGTCATTTTTCCATTAATAGCTTCTGCTGACACTTACAGTCCAGAGCAATACAGTTTCAAACCACTAATAGCAATGGTAGAAGCATGCTGTTGAAAGATGTTGACAAAAAAGTCATAAATTTATGTGCAGCAATTTTTAAAGAAAATACCAAAGCTCAAATATAGATTTTCTAATTAATTTAGAAAATACTTTAATGAGGACTTACCTAATACATTTTCTAGTGGAAAAAGTGACTTACAAAAAGTATTTTCCAGCCTTGAAAAACATAATAAACAAACAAATATAACTTCCAACAAATATAACTTTGAACGCATTATGGTGGACTGCTGCACTGCGTCCTCTCTACTCCCTGGGCGAGGGAGGAGATCCGGCTCCAGCTAGGCCGACATGCAGCTAGCAGCAGAGGGCACTCTCCGGATGCACTTGGGCGTCCAGAGGGTGCCTCGAGTGGACATGCGGAAGCAGTGGCAGGTAGACCAAAGAAAAGAGTGGACTCCGTTCAGGGGCACAATCCAGAGTTTATTACTCTAGGGGAGCCAACCGGGTGAAGACACAGGGGAGGGGTTACAGGGGATTATAAGGGACAAGTAAGGAGGGGGCGTGGCTAGCAGAGTGACCAATAGGAGTAAACAGGGGTGTGGTTAGAAACTTAACAGACAACAGGAGAAACCAATAAAAGCAAATTGTGGGCAGGGTCCCAGCTCCTGAGCCAATTACCCGGTAACCTATGAGGAATGTTCTGGAAGGAAGGGAAAGGCTACGGAATGATGGACAGGAGTCTGGGGAGGGGTCGGGAGAGTGACTAGGCTAAATTTGGAACAAACCAAAAAGGGGAAACAGGGGAGAACATTGGAACAGGCAGGAAAGGAAATTTGGGCGGAGCCAACTATGGAGGAAACTTACATAAAAAAGAATATACGTCAAACTTAAAACACATCACAACAGTGGACTGAAAATGTGACTAAAAATTTCAGAGTTGAACAAGGACGGAAGAAACGTTTGCAATTTATCAGTGCAAAACCAAGCTACTTTTCCCTGATATCTTGAGCTGACAAATTACAGTTTTTAACAGTAATATTAGCTGTAATACATAAGATTCAAGATTTTAAAACAAGGTATTTCAACGATAAACTTTCTTATAGTCTCTTCAGATTTTCAGATGTATGACTGAAGTACTTCCAATGCTGATAAACATGGCTGTGTGGAAACTGCTCAGATTCTTCTCCTCTTACCATCTTCTGCAGTTCCTTTTGCACTGACTGAAACAATACACCTCTCATGAGCAGTACGTACTCATGAGAATTCACTGGATTCATCAAAAAAAACCAAAACTAACAAAAAAACCCCAGAACTTACGATTTACTGTTTCCTACACCTAAGTGTTCCACGTTGCTGTAAAGCTTGGTGAAGAAAAGGCAATCAATGGCTACCCTAAAAAGTTAGTAAGTAATTTTAGGATTTAGATTTCAGTAATACTTAAACAAGGTGAAATTATATTGGATGTCCATTTGGCTGCATTCTCTATGCAGCCATCATAGGACTTAGTAAGAGAAACCCCATTTTTGCCTTTGTGAAACACCATTTCTTCAGGCTCTCCACTACTGGTCTTAGTTAGACAAATAAAATGTCAGACATGAATTATAAACTTGCAACTCACATAAGGATGTAAAGTGTCTTCTTTTATCAGGCAAACTTTATTTATTTGTTTATTTATTTACTTACTCACTTACTATTTTCATATTTGGCTGTGTGCTAGAGAAGTGGCTAAGGAGGTGGAACAACATTTTGCCAGCACAGCACTGTCAAACCATGAATGGCTTTCAGTCAAACTGTTACGGCAATAAATGCCCTAAATCCTTCCCCTGAAGTGTTGAAAATCTGAAAAGAAAATCAAGAGCATCCGCATGACCTGAAGTTAATGCTTTGAAACTGAATTAAAACAGAAATCTGTGTTTAAGTGGAAATGCATCTGAGGCAACAAAAACTAACATCAGCAACTCGCAGGTGAATGTCACAGCCTGCAGATACATTGACATTAGTACAGACAAGAACCCTAGGCATAGTGTACCTGGTAAGCCTACTAAGGTTAGAAAGTACCCAGAGCTCTGTTCAGCTTCTCATTCAAAACTACATAAGAATAGCTCAAAAATTTTCATGCACAAATTTTATGTTTTGAGCTTTCTGTCTGTTTAGATGGGCAATGTTAATCACTTTGCTTACAAATTCTACTTTTGCTTTCATATTGCAACTGTAATGCTGTACATCATTGCTATTTTATTCTAAATATATTTACTGGAATTTAGGTAATCAACAAAATTTAAAACAGCAACTGTAGGAGTAACAGAAACAAATTTAGTCCGTCTGTTGGACAGACAACTGACTGTTTATGAAACTAATCCAAAATCCCCTGTGAGATAAGTCATGTGACTTAGCACAACATACATGCTAGTGCATTAGCAGGGAAGCTATTATGCTTCTTTTTAAAGTGTATATAGTAGTTTGCAGTAACAGCCCATGTGAATCCAGTCTTATCCTGCAGGTTTCTCGTTTTGATTAGCATAATCCCAAACAGCACCTTTTACTTCTTGATACAATGAAAAATGACAAGAGTGACTTTTTGAGGCACAATTATCTCAAGTCATAAAACTGCACATATTATAGCATCTTTACTGAATAGCTGCACTACTGTCTCAACTTCTGGAAACATACATTTAGCATGGGAATATTTATTTAAAATACTCTTTAACTCTCAGTCTTCTTTATTACACCTTTGACATACATCAGCTAGGAAATACTGAGACCATAAAATTAATATCTAAAAGAATATGACAAACACTTCTCAATAAACTTGGAAGATTGAAAAGTCATTTAGTATGCAAAGAAGACAGGGTTTTTTAACTACTATGGCTGTTATGGTAAAATCAAAATCTAAGAAGTATAAAATTAATTGATTCATAAAGGCCTTTTTCCCTTAAAGGCTGCCTTAAATACTTTACTTATAAATAGGTACTTGATCTTCAAGCTTTTTCTCTGGCATCTCTTTCTTTTCTTTCATAATTTTTTGATTCTGCATTTTACAGCAGTCATGCCCTATACACGAACAATGCAGTTGTCCTCCAGTTCGTTTAATTTTCTAAGTGTGTTTCTGCTGATGAAACCCAGTCCTGGGAGTATCAAGTATATATTTTTGTTAGTACAACTTCAACAATGAATACTACAAATTTCCCAAAAAGTCTTGAGCAGCTAATCTCAATATTTCACAAAAATCATAAAATATGACATTTTACTCCAGTAATCCACAGTTTAAAAAGAACAAAAGAATAGTAATTTGTCTTTGAAATTCTATGGCATCTAAATAGAAATACTAAATATTGCTAAACTTAAGATTTTTTAAAAAGCAACAAGCCTGTCTCCTTGCCAAAGACATAATGGGCTATTTTATTTATAAGCTTTTCAAAAGCTGTGCCTGCATAGTTGTTATGTGTGTCACAAATGTCAGTGACCATAGCCTTACAAATCTTTCAGTCAGAGAACTATTATCATTAGCTTACAGATGAGGATCATCTGAATCATCACAATTGTTAAAAGCTGTCTGCACTTATTTATAAGGAGTACAACATGAGAGGAGGTTGGCTGTATACCAGAAGTGCTGGTGAGGAATATCTGACATTGACACTAGGTGAATCCCTGGAACCATTGCTAGGCCAAGAAAATTACTCAGAGTGATGATAGCCCGATATTTAAATATCAAAACTCATTGAATTCTCTGGCCCTTGAAGCAAGCCTGGTAAACTATATTCCTAAGGAGACGTTTCTACAGTTTTATTTATACACCTTTGCTCCAATTTCCTATTACTGCAACTTTTATCTCAGAGTTTTTTCTGTTCCTGCTCCATGGTGAACTATTCTTGTGCACTGGTCAGGTAATGAACAGCCATCTATCTCCCCATGGGAACAGTGCCTACGGCTGGAGAAGAAAAAAATAAATCTAAGGTAGCTTACATGTCTCAGACAGCCAGGGACTTAAGCTGATTACAAGCTGGACTGCTGTATGTGCACTTTTGAAGTTCCGGCCCAACTCCATTTGATTGAAAATTTCTATCAAATTAATCTGAGAAGTATTTATTTTGTGCACTTTAAGAAAAAACACTTAGCAATGTAAACCACAGGATAACAATTCTTGTGTTGAGAGTATATGCCTGATTTTAACCAAAGCTATACTATAAGCCTACCCAAAGTGGGCCACAAGGCTATCGCAGTGCAAGAAATTAAAACTTCATTACATTTTCTGAGTTTTATTCCAGAGATTTCACAGTCCTTCACAGAAAGATTTTTTTAATGGCTATTTAGGTTATTTTTGTGTGAGAAAATATGCCAGCTCCAGATCCTCCTTTATGACATAATCTGGGCACATAGCACATTCAGGTATTCTGGTGTTGTGCAGCAGCTTTGTATGCCACCTGTCATCCTGTAATACACAATTCTGCTTAAACCATTAATATTTTGTGTGGGTCCAAATGCATCCACAGACATAATAAATACAATACACTTAAATATAAAGGAAGTCTTACACTGATTTATGGAGACAGAGTAAGGCTTAAAAAATTCTCAAAATCATTCTTTTATTTTTTGAAACATGAAGACAGAAATAGACAACGAAAAGTGAGGTATTATTAGAGTTTGGATTGTTATAGTCTAGATAATTAGAGTATGGTAGGACAAAGCAAACAAATATAAGAAGAGAAAGAATAAAAAATGCGATGTAAAGAGATTGCCTGGGAAAATAACATTGCTAAAAAAAATCCTCATATGTTCTTGGAGCATAGGTCCAGAACTTACTTCCTAAGCTCCCTAACTTGAGTTGCCATTTCATACTGTTTAGACAAAGCATCAGACTTTTGGCAGATTCATTTCAGATGTTTTGCTTCCCTTCTCTTGTCTTCATGCAGCTCCTGCATTTTATATTTCCTCAGGGTGAGACTCAGCAGAGCTGATAACTGAGGTGAGTAGAGGCAAAATGAACAACCAAACCACAATACTTAGCAAAGCATAGTAAATCATCCAGTGTGGCATTTCTGAAAGAGTAAAGGATCTGCACTTGGGTGGGATTAGTGCAGTGGAAAGTTAGGTGTCCATCAACCCCCACCCATGTATCACTAGCCCAGGTTATCACCACTTAGGAGCTATTAGGCTTGACAGCATGAGCTCTGTCAATCACAGTTGGTACAATGCAGTGCTGAAAGTGGAGCAGTCACTAAGGATGGCCCTATTTCTAGCTAACTTGTTTTGGCAGAATGTTTGTGTGCATCAACAGACTGAAATGTCAGAGAGCTGAAGATGATGTGGGTGAACGTGAAAAACCAAAGACTGCAGAGAAAAATGAAGAAACCAGAATAAAAAGTGAGCAAGTAAATATAAGGAAGAGCAGAAGATTAAAGGTATTAATCAATGCTGTAAATAATATTATTAAAACAAAGACACAGGAAGTTTTCCACTAAGAATATATTTCAATTAGGTGTTACAGGCAGGATAAGCATCAATAAAAATTGATCATTCAGCTTATTAAATTCTTTATGTCACAGGTGCCCTTTAATCACTTGTTATACCACCCAGTACTCTTCTATAGTCTGTATAACACAAAAGGAGGGAAAGAAGCAATAGAAGTCCCAGGTGTGAATAATTTTGTACCCTATGACATGCACCCCACTGAAGCTGCCCATTAACAAGATCCACAGAGCTCATAACACTTAAATACATATTCATATCTCTGTATGACTAACTAAAGCTCTAAATAATATTAATACAGATATTTTGCATATTTACTAGGTGTTCCTGTTATACATAATTACTACTTTTTTTTTTTTCACTTTCACAAACAACCTAGGTTTGAAAAGTTTAATCCTGCTTCTGTGGTTTATTATAATTGAGAGTTTGTTTGTTTTTTCCTGGAGTAGAGAGTTCATTCTGGGTACATCTATGCTTAATTACTATGCATCTCTATTTAGCACAACAAAGTAGAGAAGGTACAACAGGCATGAACAATGGGAAACTCTTCGGGGTGCAGATAAAATATTCCAGATACCGGCACAAGTGTTGCCCCTTAATTTCTTTAAAAGAGAATGGGAAATGGGTCTCTTCTCTCCCTAAACCAAAAACATTGTCAACAACTTAGTTATTTAAGGAGACTGAAACATGCCAGAACAGCATGTTTACAGTAAGTAAATTAGCTCAGACCTCTCAATTTCTGTTGCTTATTCTGCATCTATGCTTTGTTTCTCTTCTCTTTCTTACAGTATAAAATGCTCAGAAAAACCATGTAGCAAGTTTTTCAGTGTATAGTGGTACATATTTCAGGGCATATTGATAAAAATTGGTTAGCTAGTCCATGCAAAGAGATGTCATGGTTACAGCAGATAATTCCTTTGTGGTAGAGACAGAATGGAAAGATCTTGCAGAAGTAAAGTTCTGAGTATGTTATGCTAATTGTAAATGGCAACATTATCTGGAAATTGGTGTAATTTTATCAATAACTGATTTGACCCTAGCAACCACCATAACTACTTTTAATAGCTTCCTTTAGCTGGCAGCTAGCTTCTGAAAAGTGACACACACAACTAGATGTTTCCTGTAAGACAGAGCAGAGTCCATTTCTTTTCAGGTTCATGTCAATTGGCAGCACAGCCATAGAACCACTGAATCACTGAAAAGTTTGGTTTGGAAGTCACCATTGAAGGTCATGTAGTCCAAGCACTCCCTGCAATGGGCAGGAACATCTTGAACCAGATCAGGTAAGTCAGAGCCCTGTCTAAACTGACCTTAAATGTTTTTAGAAATGGGGTATCTAAGACCTCTCTGGGCAACCTGTACCAGTATTTTACCACCCTCATTATAAAAGAATTCTTCTTTATATATTCTTTTGTAGTTTAAAACCACAGCCTCGTCTCCTATTGCTACACACCCTGCTAAACAAGCTTGACCCAATCTTTCTTATACTCCCCTTTTTCAGTGACAAAAGCCTTCTCTCCTTTAGGCAAAGCACCAGCTTTCTCAGCTTTTCCTCATAGGATGTCTGTTCCAGCCCTTTGATCAATTATTTGTCCTCCTCTGGACTCATTGCAACAGGTCCACACCTTCCTCTGTACTGACTCCAGACCTGGCAATAGTTCTCCAGGTGGGGTCACATGAGAGCCGCCGAGGAGGATCTCGTAGTTAGGAGCTAGAGGAGTTAACATAAAATCTTCACACTAGTAGCTATTTGGCTCTTTTAACGCTATATTTAGCCCCATGTTAGCAGCCCGTGTAAGTTTCTGCAATGCTGTACAGCATACCTACCAGGAGAAAATCTCCCAAAAGCTCCGGAGCGCTATGGTTCCCTGAGCACAGGCTGTCGCACTCATCATCAGCCTGTGTTTACAGGAGCAGCAGCGCTCTTGCATCTACAGGCTGCTGAGCGGCGGCCTGGAGGAGGCACAGGCGCGGCGGGGCAGGGGCCGGCTGGCCGGCATTCCCGGGCGGGCATTCCCAGGCTGGGGCCGGCATTCCCGGGCGGGCACTCCCGGGCTGGGGCCGGCATTCCCGGGCGGGCACTCCCGGGCTGGGGCCGGCATTCCCGGGCGGGCACTCCCGAGCGGTGTGGGACCGCGGCGCCCGCCCCGGGCGATTCCCGGCGCGGCGGCGCCACCTGGCGGCGCGGCGCGAGGGGGCGGGGCGCGGTCCGTGAGGGAGGCGATGGCCCGGGCGCTGCCGCGGCCCGGCCCGGGACTGCCGCCCCCAGCAGCCCGCACCACCCGGCCTCGGCCCTCGCATCTCTGTTTCACCAGGGCGTTACGTCATCCTTTTTCTCCAAGTGGAGGTAGCCTGGATATAGTATTTAAAGATTCGCCTCGCTGATTAAAATTCCCTGCTTCTGTGCTCTTCTCTTCTGCTTTTGTAAAAGCAGTGCTTTCAGACCCTGAAATATGTCAAATGGGAGAGAGATTTCTGCCTGAAAGACACAACCGACTTCATTTGCTATATTCAGTGAGCAAAATACATACTGTTGGAACAACACAAAATAACAGAACAAATGGTGGTTTGAGAGGTCCTTTGTTCTTTTCAGTCCTAAAGGAAAGCTTTTCATAGAAAAAAATAAAATCTAAAAAAATGCCACCTGCTATCACAGGTGTCAATTCACCTTAAGATAAGAACTGCACCAGACTCGTCTTATTTTAGTCCACAAACACAAAAGTGCTGCTGGCTGAATCAAATTTGTTTCAGTGGTAGAATGTCTATAACAAGGTTTTCGCTATCATCATCCCTGCAATACAGCCAGGCAGGAGCCATGATGGGCACGATGGAAGAGAGGTGATGGGTAAAGCAAACCCAGCTCCATGAATCTTTTAAAATGCTAGCTTTTGTGAGCTACGCATATTGATTGGCGTTTTAAAAAATCAGTAAATACTACAATTCCTTTAAGGTTTTAATAGTGATACACAAGAATTAAAGAAGAAAATAGACCTAGTTCCCTTTCCTTAGAAATAATGATGTTACAGCTGGCATTTTGATGTATGCATTTCTGATTTCATGACAGCATTTTCTCAACTTATCATGCCTAATTTCTTCTGAAGTTTAACTCAGATTCTAACTTTAACCCTTCTGACTCTGAAAATGAAATACTAGGGAGAAAAAGACAATTTCATTTATGTTTAAAGCATTAGCAATTCTGCAATTAGCTCAACACTGTACAAATTCAGTGATAGAGTGGACTTTTAATGATGGGTTACAGTTATTTATATGCACTTATACATATACAAATATATACACACACACACACTGTATATACGCTGTAGAATATATATTTGCTCATACAACTTTTACCTCTAGTCAGTAAGTTATAATCTACACAATTAATCAGGGAGTGAAAGACTATAGCAGAAGTGCTAATTTTTCAGTAATACGGTGAGGTTCGAAAAGTAGACTGTATCCTTGCTCACATCAGAAAACTCCAAGACATGGTTTCTACACAGACATTTACTGATTCTTAATAGCATGATCTTATCACTTTATGTTATTTGAGTAACTGGAAATTCAATTTTATCCTGCAGCAAAACCAAAATAAATACATAATTATATAAGCATATAACTGAGGATAATATTTTTTCCTATAGATTGAAGTTTCTGGGAACTTTTGATAGGAAAATTGCAATGATTCAATTGAATTCAGTATAATGTTTCATGTGGATTTAGCTTGAATTTGAAAAATTGACATAGTGTTTCAGGCCTTAATCAGTGCAACTAATAATGTGGCATTAAGGCTCTTAGGCTGAATCAAATTAAGAAACTACTAAGGTTTTTTCAAGGAAACTCTTCTTATGGCCCGTCCTGAAAGCTTTAATTTTAGCATCAGTTTCCTTCTTTTTTCGCAGTTATAGCTTAGCTTTCCATCTGGCCTGTTCTTCTGATGAGTACCAGTAGCAAGCTGTAGCAGAGGAGATGGGTTGAAACAGTGTATCCATTAAAAAAAAGTTCCAGTGAGGTTTGTCTATAGTTAAGTTTCCATTGTTAAAAAGGTGGTACTCTCCATCCACTATCCAATATTGGCTTGTTCACCTTCTCTTTATCACTCTGCTACATAGCGTCACCATTTATACAGTTGTGGCTGAGCTGTGGGGAAAAAACAAACTGTTTGCATTGAAAATATCCAGACATAATACTAAATAATCCACATGAGAGAAGCAAAGCTTATTCTACTGAATCTGATTTAGCTTGTATGGTGACATAGGATCTATAGCAGTCAGATTTATCTGCTGAGCTTTTGTGTGTATTTTCTAGGTCTGGTTTGCAGTTTGTTATTAGATCCTCTAAGTCCACACAATTTACACAAAAATTCCCTCCTCAGGACATGTCAGTGCCTTTTTCTGTTGCAACTTCAACCTCTGTAATAATTGTTCAAAAGCCACTACAATGATGCAAGACCACCTGCCTTTCCTGAGTGAAAGCTAAATTACTTGCTAGTGGTTTGAAACATATTTCTCTTCATGTAGATTAGTTGGCTCTGCAATGACTGCAGTATGGCAATGTGTATGTATGTAATACAGTTTTTCAAGTAACGTACAAGAAGTAAATTATGAGAAAATGTGAAACAGTAGTTAAGTACCTAAAATTTTACCTCTTTTTTACTAACTGATTAAATCATTCCTCATATCTGTATTTCTGCTTTAAAAGTTATGTTGTTACTCCTCAAACACAAAATACACCTTTCTTGTTGTTTTTTTTTTTTTTTTCCATAGGCAGCTGGTGTTACTTAATTTGTTGTAGGAGAAGTGAGAAACGTCATATTAGTACTTCCATGACATTATGGTTTGTGTTCAAAGTAGCACTCAAAGTAGTGCAGGGGCCCTTTTTTCTTTTGTCAGTGTCTGCTTTGTAGGCTAATGGACAGAAGTATATAGAGGAAAAAAAACACTGTCAGTTGCCTCTGCCAGTTCCCTAGACAAACAGAATCTAGTGTGAACCAGCAAAACAAGCCTAGGCAAAACACACAGAACTACAGTAGACTGGGTTTTGGGAGTGGTTTTTTGTTTTGTTTTGGTTATTTGTTTGGTTTTTTTGGTTAGGTTTGTGCTTTGTTTTGTTTTTGTTTGTTTGGGTTTTTTTGTTTGTTTTGTTTGGGTTTTTTTAATGGAACCTACAAGATAAAAAAAGAACATTGTAAAAGCCAAAACAGATTCAGTACAGTAAGCAGCTGTACAGCTTTCTCCCTTATGGATTAGCTAATAATATGTTTTGTTATTTTGGGAACAAGCAGGTTGTTTTCTCTTCATGTTGCTCAGATTGGCCATGAACATACCAAGAGTACTATTATGGATCTCAGTGTGAAGATCATCGTCTTATTGTATTTAGCCCAATAAGAGTTCATTTTTAAAAATCATTTTGTTGTTTTTCACAATTGGACTTAATCCACATTTTTAGTGAGTCTTGGGCCTTATGTAAATCTCCCACTTTCAAGAGTCACAGGACCACCTCTGAAAATATCTAAGTCCTTGAAGAAAAATTGTATTTTGCAAATACAAATGCTCCACAAATTTTTGTGCATTTGATGTGCACCCTGAGCCCTCTCAAGTAATTGAGTTCTGTGTCTATATGAGCTACTGACAAATTAATATAATTTTGTTCATGGTAATCTAGTTTCTCTTGTCTCCCCAGATTACACTTGTCTTTCCCAGTATGGAGGTTCCTCATAGATCTGAACAACTGGGAAATTTCTATATAATTTCACTTTTTACGTAAGATTAGAAGGAGCAAATTACATCTCTGATTTGAGATTATGACAGTCTCTGACAACTATGAAACAAATGCTCAGAAGGGTCTGCATATACACCCTTCTACTGGAACCATAGAATTCTGTTAAAAAAAACAAAACTTCTAACGCCAAGGAACAAAAGTCATCAGCATGACATCTCTTGCAAGAACTTAGTAGAGAAATTGGAGAATAGTCAAAGTAGGAAAGAAGGAACCAAATTCTATCAGCATTCATTTTCTGCCAGTTTTCGAGAAAGTGGGGTGCCCTGCAATCATGCAGTACCCAATGATACTTTAACTCCTTGTCCTTAGAAAATATTACACTATCTATAGAATCTGTGAGCTGTAATGATTGTAGCATCATCACCATGTAGCCCTTCATTGCATCTTTTCCCATTGGAATTATAATTTAAGTTCCATTTTCATTTATGTCACTGCTTTTTTATGCTCCTGATATCCTGATAGCCATCATGGCAAGAGTTACATATTTTGTTCACTGTATTTTATATTTGGTTTTGTATGCTGTCTAGGCAGTATAATTCTTGCATTTTATCCGTAAGACTCTTTTCATTATCAACATTTTATTCTGATGGGGTTATTTTTCCTTTCTGTCTTCTACTTTCAGATTGTTGGAAATAAATGTGATTGGTAATTCACAAATTCTTGGTACTAGTGAGCATATGAGTTTTTATAAATATTATTCTTTCTTGAAGGTAAAACTGCTGTATCCAGTGCAAACTACACTGACCTATGCTTTGTGTGCAAGATAAAAAAATTGAGAAAAGCAGTGACTCTAGCTCAGCTTCACTTTTGGCATATGGAAATTCATTTCAAGCACCCAAATCTCCTTCAAGATGTGCACAGGTAAAAGGAACAGGGATGTATCTTAGGTGCTGTGTACACCAGGCTGTAAAAGGGGTTGAAACCAGAAACTTTAGTTTGTCTTTACTTTCATAGAATGCCATGCTGTGAACATCCTTAACCTGGAAACTCTGGTTTTCTGGTGCTTTTTAGCTCTGTATTTAGCCTAAGCAGAACACTCTTAAAATCCTGTTCTCAGAACTTAAGGTAATGAAAACGTTGAAGTTTTAGTGCTTATGATGTCATTTTCATATTTTTTCCTTTTGGATCAGTGTGTGGTTGAAAAAGCAAAACAAAACAAAACAAAAAAAACCCCAACAAAACAAAACAAAACAAAACAAAAAACTCCAGCCAGCAGTATTTTAAAATAAATAAAATGCAATTCCACCATTAAAACCCAAACCTGCTTTATTTATGAAAATTAGAAAAAGAGAAGGAGAGAGAGAGAAATGTCTTTTACAATAACAATTGTCTCGTCTAAGATAGTATCATTTACTAGTCCAGCAACTAAGCTGCAGCCTGGCTGATTTCTAAAAATTCAGTACTAAAGAAGAGAAAGGGAAAAATAAACCCTTGGTTCAGTAAAAAATTTCTGTGCTGTGGGTTTTGACAGAGTTTAAAAATAAAACCAAGACAAGGTAAATCTAGGAGGGATTTTTTGCTGTTTAAATTGCACACTGACCCTTTAAACACTGTTCCAAACACTATAGCCTTAGGCACAGCCACAGGGTATAACCATGCCCTGTAGCTGACTTCATCATGGGTTCTCACCTCCCTGCCCAGCCAGTCCTCAAATATCTAGCAACTTTTCTTGCCCCACTTTTGATATGCTTTCATATATCCCAACATAATGAAAAATAGCTGCTACTGCTAGTGCTTTCTACACAATGAAATACATTGGAGAAGTGAAGGTAAAATAACCTTTGTTGATTTCCCACCTAGAATTCAGACAACACTTTTAAAATAAGGTTAATTTCCTTATATGCCACACTCTCTTCACTTTCCCCCCATCCGTACAAATGCCCCTCCAGTTAAAAGTGCCCTGCTTTCTAGATGAGAAAAATTACTTGAGCTATTTATAACCCCTGGTGAAGACTTTTAAGAGCATTTTTAATCATAAAATGTATTTGTGTGAATCTAAAACCTCAACATTTTAATAGCCAAGCAGAATATTTAGCTAGTAAATGTAGTATTTTAAATCTGACACAAGCCTATTCATGACTAAAAGAAATAAAAGAAAACTTATGCAAGCCATAAATCCATTTTAAGATGGTATTATTATTTCCTCCTTATTATTTCATTCTTTACATGGGTCTCCACCTTCATGAATTATTAACAAAAATATATAGGGTTTAATTTTTTCATAGTGTCTTGTGTTTTCAAATTAAATATAAAATTAAGATAACATGTTTGGCTGACCTTCCTTGTTCTATGCCCCATCTGTAGTACACATTTATGTATTTTTAAGGCCAAAATTGATATCAGTCCTGTTTCCAAAGATATTAATACACTGGGAGCAAAATAATAATCTGTTCCCAGGATTCACATTAACCTACTGCAATTAAAAAAAGAAATCTATGCTTTTGACTGCTTGAAATATAATGATCAAGGCCTACTTAAGAATCTCATAGTCACAATCTCAGAGGTTTTGTAGAATCATGAAAGCAGTCAGAAAAACTGTTGAAACAATGTTCTATTCTTATAACTGAGTTTGCTTCTTTTGTGATGTCTACCTAAAAAGAAGCAAATGCACACAAAAATTCCAGAAGAAAAGGTGTTCTCAGAGAAATTGTTGGGGAAAAATAACAATGGTCATGGCATGAAATAGAACATCTCCTTAACATTAATTAAAGCTCTGTGGTCAACAACTTCATTGCTGTTTTCTAAATTGCCTGTAACCGTTCAGCTATATTTATCAATTTCTGTCTTTTAATTCTTCATCTTCTTCTGGACTCCTTAAAACCAGTATTATTCTGTTGGGGTCAAGCCTGTATTTTCGTTGGTAACCATGCTCATTCAGGTAGGAAACCTTGTGATTATTTTCAATGTAGTAATTGTCTTAGCTTGCCCAAAGTAGTTGTAAAAGAAATCCCATCACAGCCTCATTACTTTCTGGACAGAGAAAGCTGAATGCCACAGTTCTATACTGCAAAGTTTGTCTGACATCAGAATTGAATTCTGCAGACTTCAGCAACTATCGCTTACATTACTGCTTATAGCACTTCTAAGTAAGCCTTGGAAGAGTTAATATTGACATAAGTTAGTATTTAATTTAAAAACCAGCCGTTTCCCATTGATTGCCTTTCTTTTTGATTTGTTTTTTAAGATGTTCTTACTGCCATACTAGTCTTGAAGATGATTCATTACCAAAATTGCTACCTAATCCCAAAGAGAGAAATAGATTTTTTCCATTATTTATATTATTGCCACTACACCTCAAACAGCTTTCTTTTACATACAAGGCATTCATTACTTCAGTAATCACACTCAAAACACATGGTTTTTACTATCTGACAGGATTTCCAGTGATCTATTAATTGAAACTCAAGTTCTTCTCAGCCCTAGTCAAAATCTACCTATAAAGTATTGTAATTCGGGTTCTGGACTGTTGCAGTTAAAATGTTACAGAATATCATACAGTCTAGTTAATATATGTCAAGTTGGGTTTTTTTTTTACTTGTTCTTGTCAAGGACTTTTTACTTGTTTGGTTTGTGGGGGTATTTCCTTTCACAGAGAGAAAAAATTTTAAAAAGACGAGAGAAACTTTGATTAAATATATACAGATTTTATCTACACTTTGGCGTATGTGTCCAGCCAAAACATTCATACTAGACTAATACAATAAAAATAAGTAGCTCAAGTCTGTAAAAATGGGTTCACGTTCTACACCAATTTTAAGTCCACATGTATTTTGTTAAGACTAGCACCATTGTTGATCTAGCTCATTAAGACACAGACTTTGTGGCCACACAAAGCAACAAATTCAAGAACAGTTTGTAGTACAACACACTCTTCAGGGCACCTGCCCTTCAGCCATGGGACTGGCTTGCAGACAAAGCAAGTACACAGAGCCACTATGTGTTCAGCACATAGCTTTGAGTGGTTTCCAGAAGTATATACTGTGTATAATTGCAGCAATGGGCATTGGTCTTGCCCTTTTGAGGGCTGTCACCAAAACATAATATAGAAAAACCTTGTGTCTCCTAGCTCATAATTTAGCAGTCTTAATGGCACCATCACTCTTTTAGTTTTCCTTCTTCCCACCCACCTCACATTCTCAGATTAGTGGTGTAAGAATGGGAAATACCAAAGAAGTGAAATGCACTAAGCCAGTTGAGTATATGTGTGTGTGTGTGTGTATGCACATGCACTCTGTGAATAAGCAATACAAGCAGAGAAACAATTTAAAAGAACGTATATGATGTTCTCAGTTTCCTCCCCTTTCCTCCTCTATACTACTGTTCCATTCATTCTTAACTTTCTTGTCCTGCTGAGTTTTCTGTCTTCAAACAACAGCATTGCTGTCGTAATGCTGTCATGGTTTTAACCCCAGCCAACCATTAAATATCACACAACCCTCAACCCATCAGCAGGGTCAGGGAGAAAATTGGAAAAATAAACATAGAAAGCTCATGGCTTGAGATAAAAGCACTTTAATAGGCAAGGCAAAACTATGCATCCAAACAAGATGAAATGAGGTATTAATTCACTGTTTCTTATGGGCTGTCCGGTGTTCAGCTGTCCCCAAGAAACCAGGGCTCCATCATGCATGACAGTGGCTTGGTGAGACAAATATAATGACAAAATGTCCCCCTTCCTCCTTTGTTCTCCACTAAGCACGATGCAATATGCATCCTTGGGGATGGGATGGGAATCCTTTTGGTCGGTTGGGTTCACCTATGCCACCTGTGTCCCCTCCTAAGTCTTTGTGCAACCCCAGCATACTCGCTGCTGGGGCTATGTGAGCAGAAGCAAAGCCCTTGACTCTCTGTAGGTGCTGCTCTGCAGTAATAAAAACATCCCTCTGTTATCAACACAGCTTTTAGCACAAATCCACAACACGGTCCCATACCAGCCACGGTGAAGAAAACAAATTCTTTCCCAGTCAAAACTAACACAAATACATAAATTGCTCTTCCAATAACTTGTTTCTTTCATGCAATAGCCTCCTCAAAAGAAAATGGAGAACTAGCCCACATTTTTTCTACTTCAGAAGTTATGCTTGTATTTTAGCAGAATTTTATGTTAACCTGGGTATTGCTAATTACCTCAGAACATTAGACTGTAGTCCTGTTGGTACCCTTGAATTTATGCTCCCATAGCACTCACAGCCTAAAATGATACTGATGACACTTCAAAGATGTTTAACTCTCCTTTTGATATTTCCTCTACCTTTCACCACAGTTTTTGGTATTCCCATGCCTTCCCTCATCAGGCGATAAGTTTTTAATAACATATTTTGTGTGCTTGCTGTATAATGATGTGATTCACCTTAAACACTAGAAGATAAAACAATGTGAAATCTATATGCAATACCAGACCTTATTCTTAACATATCAAAGAGCCATCATCTAAACCATATACTCTCACACTAAATTACTTTGATTTATTATCCCCATCCTCCCCTGCCTTAAAATGTATACCACAAGGAATGACCTGTCCTTTTACAGTTTCTGTGAAGAGCTCAGCAGTTCCTGAAGGTCAGTTATGATTAAGAGAGGGAGAGGGAGGAAAAAGCTGCCATTTAGAGGAGTCCTACAAATTAAAAGAATTCTAGAAATGGGATGTCTTTGTTTTAGTTTAATTTAGGTTTTTGGATTATTGATCAAACTGGAGTGGAGAGTAGAATACTCTAGATACTGTGGTTTAACTCAGGCATTCAGAAATAGGAAGGTAAAGTCTAGAAACCATTATGACTAAAAAATAATAAATGAGGGGAGGGTAGCTTTCAAAATGTGAGAGATATTTTCTCTGTATAAATAACAGCTTATCACTTTTTTTTTCATTTTGAATGAAAAAAAGAAAAAAAAAGAAAAAAGACTTTTAAATATTCCCATTGCTCAAATAACAGTTGCCTGTTTGTTTTTTTCTGAAAATTCCAAGTATTTACAGAGTTAACCTCTCCCAAAACATCTTCTTTTTTTGGCTGTGTGCCAGTGACTAAGATAACGTCAGCTGTGTTCGGACTTTAGTTGCTGAGTAGTTCAACTGTAGCTAATTTTTGATGGTACAGGTGCAACATGAAACTATTAGGGACATGTTACATAGCAGTCAGTTACAATTAAAAAAAAAAAAAAAACCAAACCCTGTAGCTCAGTTTTCTCTGAAGGAATAACTTTTGAATATATATGTTTCTGGTAGTAACAACAGTAATAATAACAAGTACTAGCAAATAAAAAGAAAGGCTTCAAAAGAACTTCTAGTGGTGGATAATAGGGTATATTGAATTTGTGAAAACCACAAGCTACAGTTAATATTAAATTCTGGGTTTAATATAGCTTCATTACCTCATGTTATGTCTCATGAATCTTACCAGTTTCATGCCATCAATAACAGTTGTATAGTAATATCCAGCTAAAAAGACGAGTATTTGCCACACTATATGACTTCATAGGTCCGAAAGCCCAGTAGAACATTTGAAGCAATATTAACAGTAATTATAGATATAATAATGTACATAGGTATAATAATGTGCATTTTTTAGTTGCACAAGCAAGCCAACATACTTAGGATGGTTTTCTCTTCTTCAGCACTTCTGAGACAAAAAAAGAAGATTTTGTATCCAGTTGAGAGTTCATGTCACATGTTCTTCTTTTAAGGAAGCCACATGTACTGAAACACCCTGAACATCTCAACCCTTGTGAAAAAGCCAGCTGGATATAGTTTGTATCTAAAACTTAAATCTACATCACTATCTTTCTGTGTTCCTGTGTCTATTAACTGTCATAATATTGTTCATGGCCAACTGGGAATTTTCTAATTTTAGAAAGAACTACTTTTAGCTCCAGAACAAAGACATATTTCTTTCCACTTTCTCCCATGAGAATTGTGAAATTTTTTGTATATTCATATTGGTAGACAAAAAATTAACAAGCTTAGAAGTAAATCCACAATAAATTTATAATTTACCTTAATTCCAAATTTTTTCTATAAGGAGAATTGAACTTCTTGGGTAGTTTGTATATATTTCAACATTTTATATTTTTTGCACTTAGGCTTGTTGTAATTTTTTCATTGGTGTACCTTCAGCTGTATGCTAACCATATATTAGAAGTGAAATTTGGACTAAGAATTCTATTTCCATCATAATTCAGTAAGTCATTTTTAAAGTCTTAAGATGCAAAATACTTATATAATCAGACTGTCAGGACTAGGATTGTGTAAATTTTACTTTTAACTATATACTTCCAAGGTTGTATTTTTTCTATAAGGAGCTCTGAGTCCCCAAGACAGAAAAAATGCACACTATCATGAAACTGAAGAAAAACTGCGTCCATTCTTGCTGCATCTGAGGAAAATTAATGTAAATTTACATATTATTTATTATATATTATTAATGCAAATTTATGTATTACCTCTTTTATTCTTCTCTTTAAGGAAAGCATTAACATTGGATGATCCTGATCCCTTGTATCAGGCTAGAAGAAGATTAAGGCATTACAATCTAACATTTGAAGAATTATCGTCAATTCTAGAAACATATCTGATTCCACCTAATTATGAGTTCTTATATGAAAATAGCAGGGAAAAAAAGTCCTTTGGTAAAAGAAAAGAATCCATCAGTCATCTTACTCATTGATTTTTTTTTATTCCTTTCTCTGGTCAATCTTCTTTCTCCTTCAAATATCTAATGACTTCTGAAGGCACTACATGCACTCTTCTAAATAATTGAAGGCCTTACAACAGTTTCTTTTTTTGGGTAGATGTGAGGCTGCATACTGTACAAGGCTGAGCAAACAGAGATTCCTTCTTGCACACCATGAGAGTAGATGAGTTGCCTAGAAAATGGTGACTGTGGTTTGAAGATTTATTAGCCTCTTATATTTTTTTGTCAGGATACCTATTTGTTTCTAAGTAATGGAAGAAACGAAGAAAGAGGCAGTTGTTAAGGCATGGAGAAAAATGATTCTTGAAGACCACAGTTTTGCAATTCATATTTTTGTAGAGCACAATGACATTGCTAGTAGTTCTTGGCGATCTAAATCTCAATAAGCATTTGCCAAAACCAGCATGTACACAATGCTAGGAAAAGAGGATCATATTTTTCACAGATACGTATTGCTCCCTTGATGAATGGCATAGAGATCCAGTGGATTCATGTGCTTTGTGGATATCATATCCCAGTCCTCACAGGGATGTTTTAAAATCTCTTTCTTGATCTGCTCTAAATTTTATTACAAGCTACCTTATATAACCTAGTCTTTCCAAAAAACAAACAAAAAAAAAAACCAAAAAAAACACATGTTTGACCTCTCACTAGTGTTGCAATATTTATCAGTTTAACATTTTTGGATTAGGGACTGGAATGTGCTTGTGTATCACAAGAACATTACTGCTGAGAAATGGCTTTCTCTGTGCAGAGTATCAGAGTCAAGTATATTAATTTACTGTACCTAATTATTTGCCCTGCAGATGATATTTGGTTTTCTGCCCTTTCTGCACCCAACCACACCCCAGACCAATGCTACCATGACATGCTTGAGCAGTAAATACAATACGTTGGCTGAAATATTTTCAGTATTTAGAAAACCTTTAGAATGTGTTGCTTCTTGTTTCTACTGGTTATACCAAATGATGGTAAAACCATCACTGTGAGACTGAAAATCTCTGCTGAATATAAAGGAAAAAGAAATCACAGCTTAGAACACACTCAGACAAACTAGGAAAGAGACCACACACACATAAAAAAAAAAAATACACACACACACACACATATGTATATGTACATACATACACATATTGTAAAAAATATATATGATGCAAACTGCTTATTTATAGTGAAAAAGCTGCTGCTGAGAAATGACATTCTACCCACATTGTTTCACAGTCAGGTATAGTAATTTGCTGTGCTAAATTATTAGGTCTGCAGATGCTGGGTTCCCCATCATTATCTTCACCACAGGAATGATACTGCAATGTGGCCCATTAGCTTTCTGTGAGTTGTTACTTCAATAGCTCTACACATATACCTCTGATTAATGAAACAGCCTATATATATAAAAAAGCCATTTTTCTACTGAAGTGTCCCATCAGAGATTTATGGAATAGTCATAAATGCTGGCTACCTTACAACATGATGTTGAGAATGATTAAAATTATTGACATCAACACCACACTTCCAGTGCACCTCTTTCTAATTCTCAGTGATGGTACCACTTTGACTGAAAAGAGAGAAGAGGAAATGCTCAGAAACATTAATATAAACTCCCAAGTTATCCTATGTTTTCTGTGTAGATAAAACCAACTTCCCTTTTTCAGTCAATTTAAAATTAATCAATAGCAGAGATACTATTTTTCATTAACCAGGGAACTAATAAATTCATACTGCAGAGTTTCTTCATTACTAGTCATGTATTTTAATATGTCCACTCTAAAACATGTGTAGTGTAATGATTTAGGGAAATATGGCAAATTGTGAGTTAAAGGTTAGTTTCTTTTCCTTAAGAAACAAGGGTTTCTAACAAATTCCATTTAATGAGAAATCAGATTCTGATGTCATTCAAGTTGATAAAACTTCTGTTACTCTAAATTTACAGGTGTGAAAAATGGTTCATCTCCATAGAAAAAGAAATCAAAAGTGTTAGTATATTTTCAAGACATGACTAAAAATACAATAGAGACTATCAACTGCATCCCAGCTAGCAGAAATTTGGAATAATGGTAGAGCTCAAACAATGTGGTTTATATACCTGCAGGCCTCTGAGAAAAGTAAGCGCTAGCTACAGAAGGATCAGTCATATCATAACAGCTAACTTTCAAGTAATTGTAAGAAATTCTTCTGAGTCAAAGATTTCTATAAAGAATGGGCTAGTTCACATCTATCCAGGGTATATTCCACTTGGAATCACCAGATCTACTTGTCAACTTGTACTCTTTTCTTCTCACCTCTGCACTGGATGGAGTGCTTTTGAGGCTTGTCCAGCTCCTTACTCATTATCACAGAAAGTGTGCACTGCAGCCTGATCCAGATAGGATACTTTTTCTCTTTAAGCCATGTATTTTATGTATACATATTATGTAAGCAGATCTGGATTTCCAAACACAAAATATCTTTATCCCAGAAAAAAAAAGCCCAAACAATCAAACAACAAAACAAACAAAAGTTCTTCCTGTCCATCTAGCTGGAAAACTAGAATAGAATATGTCTGGACATTTTTTTTCTGGGAGTGCTGACAGAAGATATCCAGAAATTAATGTGGATTAAATGTAAAAAAGCTCCTGAGGATGCGGGTTAAGAGACTTAATGTAGTTTAAGAGAAAAAACCTCATCGCTGACAGATACTGATGCATTCTACACGAGAGTTGGAGAGTTCTCTACCATTTAGAGAAGTAGAACCTGGGATTTCAGGAAATTTTATTAGCAAAATCCTAAACAAACTTTAAGGTTTGCAACCAAGTCTTTATTTCTCTTTTAAAATTTATTATGTAACCGCTTGTTGCTGTCAATTGGCAACATCTGCTTCACATCAGTCTCAGTAATAAGAGCTGCCTCTTCCTGGTGGGTCTTTGAGCTCTTGTATCAATTTTCCTGACTTTGGGAACCTTCAGTCCAGCTCAGTCTTGTGCTCAGCTCCCAGAACTTACTGTAGCTGTCACTGCTGTTGCTTCATGTCACACTGACTGATGATTCAAAGACTTTCAAGATACTTGCATAAATAAAGGGCTGATCATTTTTAAAAGCCCTTGACTATGATGCTTTTCAAGATCCTATCGCCTTCCTTCAGTAGTTTGGCTCAAAATAAGAAATTCCCAGTAACTTATCTATACCATTTCCCAAAACACTCTCGTTTTCCCTTCTGTTCTCCCATACAACATCATTATACCTAGTAGATTTTATTAGCAGAATAAATGAGATTAGACCTTGGCACTATACATCTGCGAGCTGTAGTATGTGCCAGTCAGCTCACACAGTTTTTCGAGTTCGTCTCCCTCTTCAGGATTTGAGGTCAGTAACAATGACAGGAAGAGAAACAGGAGCAAGGTAAAAGGGCATCAACTTCCTTGCTTTGTTGGCCTGATAAATTTGTTTCAGAAGGATTTTTGCTGTAGAGATAAACAATTCAAGGTCAACTCAGTCATGGATTTTGTATCTCCAGAAGAGTAATTCTAGTGAGGAAAGCTTCATGCATGCAGAAGGAAATCTTTTCTGGCTGAATGGCTTAAAAGCTTTAAAAGGTTAGAATCTAAAATTCAAGCAAATAGATTTTATGGCATCTCTTGTATGTTTAATAAAGGAAATGGTATATCTTTGGGAAAAACACTAACACAAAAAGGCTACACAAATTTCATATCTCTAAAGCATTCATAGAGTGTGATTCTGAAGTCCTTTAATTTATACCGGATGACCTACTCTGCTACCTCGGCATTAAATATAGGTCTCAGTCACTAGGACAAAGGTTGTTCTGGGCTAAAAGGTATAAATCTAACTGAATTCATGGAGCTTTCCACAGCAGTATAAATCAGGAATATCTGCCCCTGAATAAGAGCCCAAATGGTACACAGACATTCATAATCAAGAATATAATTTGACTCACTGAGATTGCCACATTTTCAAAATAGTAAAGAATGTGAAATTATGGTCTCAACTTTGCCAACTCACAAGTAGTCTGGGGGGGAAGTGCAGAGGGGTGGGAGGGGACATTGTCTTATCTGTCTGTCTGACTACCTGTGTAAAGCTTTCTCTCAGAAGGCCTGTCGCTCACTTGATCCTCTTAATACAGTCATGTTTTCTGATGTTGCCTTTTCACCTCATTGCATGTGACTTTTAAAATGTAGGTGACCTAAAGGAAAAGAAAATTACTAAGGGGCCAAGTCATCCTGTCTGGACCAGTAACATTCAGCTGGGTGATGTATAAATGTATTGAAACTTGATTTAGTTAGTTTTATTATAGAATCATAGAGTGGTTTCTGATGCATTCGACCATACAGGTCATCAAATTCCAGCTCCCCAGAGGTGGGCACGGAATACTCCCATGTAACATCCTGATGTAACTCAGAGTCATTTGCAAAAAAAAAAGTACACTTTTGCATAAAAGCAACAAACCCAGTACTGGATGGAGGTCTTTTTCAGAGAGGCCATCACACAGCTCCAGAATAAATATCAAAGTATTGTTATATTGCTACGGGACTATGGAGTTCTACTCTACCTTCACCTGGGGTTTGGGATTTACGCTTGATTTGACTGTTGCTTGGCTTAACAATTCCATAAGTTCTTATTGACTCAGAACAGGGTTATTAACTATACAGTGGGGTACTTCCAGATTTATGGGATCCCATTCTTAGTATTCTTAAAAGCAAGGTGCTTTTTTGGGCTTTGATTCTATTTGGGTTTTTTTGGGGGGTCCACAGATTTTTGTGATCCTTAAACATCACCAGGCACAAAAAAATGCATATAGCATAAGCATTCAAATACTCATTTATCTTAAGTAACCTTTGCAGAGAAGGTTTTATTGCTTGCTCAGACAAAACTTTTAAAAATTAGTGAAGGTGTTGTTTTATGGATATTCTTTTCCATAAACAGAAACTCTAAAACCTGAAAACAGATGCTAGCTCACTTTAATAACAACTTAATTTTCAGACTGTTTTGTTATGGACATATGACTTACATACTTGGGAAAATTCTGTTTTTCTCCTAGTGAGGCTTGAATCCTGTTTACCAACTTCAATCAAATCTGCAACAAACTTCAACTTATTTCTATTAGAAATAATTTACATTACTGCCAGTATGGGGAGAGTTGGGTGGGTACTTCTGTAAAATGTTATTGTATTTATCAGGAGATGGGAGATGTCAGATTATGTGTTGTTTGCAGCAACAGTGAACTGGCCACTCAACAGCCATTTCCTGCTGTACAATCCACACCAAGTGTGGTCCCAGCCTAGTTCCAGAGGATGAAAAGATACCTGCTTTGTCTTGTCTGTGTGCATTAGAAGGCAAAAAAGTGCAAACTCATTGAAAGGCAAATTTATTTATTTCTAACATTCATGGAAAATTTTTGAATTTAAAGAACATTTTGTTTCCCATGTCCATTAGGCATTTGGCCTCTATAATCCTTAGATGCCTGGTTTATTTGTGATTTGATGTAGTTATTTCTCACCTGGTTGAAATGAGGAGGTAATTGAGCTATGACATCCCAACTCTAGAGATCCAAAATACTGACTGATAGGCTTTCACTATTGCACAGACAGGCTCAGAAGTAACAAAAAAATGACACAGATTCTCTGATGGCAATGTGAAACTCAAGTATTACTGTCTCTCCATTTCTATCCTCCCACCTATCTCCAAGAGGAAAACAGAAGAATCCATCTTAGTAAGGCAGAAGAACATCTGTTTTTGAAAACAGGGCTATAGGTGGAAATCTTTGTAGGTAACTGTGTTTCAATGTTGTGCTGGGGGCACACTGTATTTTTGATGGTAAGTGTGTACATTAACTGCTAAATTTATTCTTTATAAACAGCTATTAATAAAACAGATATTTACATTCCAAAGTATAAAATATGGATCCAAATCAACTTCACATCTTAAAAGTTACTTGTATAATTCATAAGTCAGTGACAAAGCTAATGAATTAGTCACATAACTGGCACATTAGAGACAGAACTTTGAATTCGGATGTTTTATTTAAAGCTTGGTATGCTATATAAATAAATAATGAAAATATACTTCTGACTCTGACAGTAAATAATAATGTAAAGAACAGCATCTTCTGGTAAAAAAATTGTTGGAGAAAGGGCAATTGAATGACTTTGTGTTATTTGGCTGACACAGGCAAGTGAGATCCCTCAGTAGCGCTTTCAGATCCTTGTTGCTTTCCGCCAGTTTAAAGGAATGATATATCAATCTAGGCTTGACTGCTATAAAAGATTGTTTATACTTAAGGTAAGCAGCAAATACAGTCCATGTTCCTGTATCAGGAATAAGATGGGAATTTTTAATCTTTAATTGCCTGAGTTCTCAGAGGAGAACTTCAAATCTCTTCCATCACAACTTTTCTATGCTCCTTTTCCATTAGCTTGTACATATCAAAGTGGACAACTCTTTAAGTGGCACAAAAAATAAGCACCTCATTGAAAGCCAGCTTAGTAACAAATTAAAATGTATTACTTTGAATGGGAACAGCTTTGTTAAGAGCTTCCATATTGGAGGAGTAAAAAGCAAAAAGAAAGATATAAATGACATACAGGGGTAAATCTATTGATTTTGTCATTTAGGAGATATTTTTACTGCTTATACTTTGCTATATCTAAGACTAAAATGCTCAAAGTTAAGGAAATAATGAAATCATGTACATACTAAGTCACAAAGTAACAATTATAAATGTAAGAAAAGAAGACTTGCTTTTTTTCCCTGCAATACCACTGAATCCTTCACAACTTGAACATAATTTGGTAGCCTGAGCATTATTGGTACCATTTTTCTTCTATATGTACCTCTAGACTGACTCAAAAAATCAGTCTAAAAACAGTGACATGGCTTTGGTGAAAAGAAATGTCTAAGCTCACTGGCAATCAGTAACAGCTTCAAAGTGGTAAAAATATACATATATTTGTTAGATGAATCAAAACCCTATTCAGGCTCTTGGTAACCAAGTGCCTTTTTATACAATGAAAATTCCCCAGAATTAGATTCATGAACTTAGAGGGAATTGCCACAAGTGCTTTTTTCGCATTCTACTAGGTGATATCTAGGTTTGTTAATTAAAATTTCACTTGAAAAAATATGTGTGATGTATAAGACATGCTAATTCATGATTGGTAGTAGAACTTTAAGTTTGTTTCAAAAAAGAAGCACCATCCAATTCTCTCAAATTATAAAACATTATTCTAGTCCTGCATGAATTCAATCTGTGATTCTTAATCTCCATGCTTCCATATATGAAATAGCCACAAATAATCCAGTTTTAATCTGCATATTCTCTTCTTTTCCTTCCCTAATCAATGTATAGTTTGTCCTCATTAAAATCCGAAAGTGCTGGTTCTTAATTCCTCTTTATAGCCCATAATACTTATCCATTAGCAGTCCAGAGGTCTGCTAGTGTCTTTATATTTTAATCTTTTAAGTATTTTTTTTCTTTATCTTTTTATTTTTGACTAAATTTACAGTGCATGCTGGAGATTAACTTTTTTTCTCTCAAGAGCCTGTGAGGATCACTGATATGACAATTTGATATGCAGTCAGATTGAAGATGGAGGAAAAAAGAGGGAACAGAAGATCAGGGAGATGAAAAGGCAATAGGCATTAGCTGCTTGATGCTTGTTAGTCATGTGTAACCCTTTGCCCTCACTTCACAGGGTTCTTAACCTTTTCCTGAGAGATGAAGTCAAAACATGGTGTCCTTACATTCACAAGGAGAACAAATTCCTTGTTACATACAGTGATAAAGATTGGAAGCTCTCAGTTGTTTGGAATAAGAGTAAGGAAGGGCAAATAATCTGAGGAAAAGGAGTAGCTTGGTTTTCAGGACTTCTGTCTTTTCTTTGGAGACCGATGCTTTCCCTTTAAGATATTTAGTGCCTGCAAATACAAGACAAGGTCTCTGAACAGAAAAATTTCTGAGTTCACAGTTCTGTTTCCATGGAGCCCAAATGCTGGAAGAATGAAACATGGATATGAAATACCACAAATAATGAGGAGTTAAATTTTTGTTGCTATTGCATAGCAGTTATAACACACTAAGAGCTCATTTACACAGAAGTACCTAATTCTAACTTAAATGCTCAAAAATTAAAAATTTGAAGATTTCTTTAATTTTCTTTTTTCATTCATTTGATATAATCATAAGAGACTGTCATGTCCCTGAAAGGAGAGGGAAGAGGAAAAAGCCTTTACATCTGCCACCTATAGAATAAAAAGCCCTCTGAGATTGGAAATTAATTCAAAATTTCTGCATTGTAAGAAAAGCATTTTGTTAACAATGCACTGGCGAGAACATGATATGACTAGGTGGGAAAAAAGAAAAAATGAAGGGATATAGTTGTTGCCTAGCTATAAAATTCAGCTAAAGGAGCAATGTGCATTTATCCAGTTTTTAGAAATGTGTCTTGTGACACTTCAATTGTATATCAAATAATGTTTAAAGAAGCAAATTCTTAAGGAGACCTCTAGGAATCAAAGTTGTATTATTAGACTGGATCAAGGAATATAAATAAAATCGGGAAGATTCTGAGAGTTTAAATTGGATAAGAAGGATATCCACTATCATCTCAAGTCACCAGCCTGTTTCGGTTAACAAGATAGGCCCTCAAATCTTATGGAGAGCTCATAAACGCAAATCCATGTCTTCTTATGCCTTGACAAAAGCTTCATAAATTGTGATAATGAATACTGATTATACATATATTGCATGAGATACATTTGGTAAATCATGAATAATCTACTGAAACAAAGTATTCTTTCTACTTTATCAGCAGTCAGGCACTTTTCTAATGCCACTTCTCATGCCCCAAATAATTAGACCAACAAGAATGAGGAATCAAGTGACAAAGTAAAAGTCAAGGCCTAAAAGTTTCAGGCCTGACCTGAAATTTTAAAATATCCATTTAAACATATACCAGCCATAATCAGCAGGTTTTGGTAGTGGACAAGGACCTTCAGTGATGATCTATGGAAAAGATGATCTGGTACTTCTCTGAGCTGGTAATAGCCAGTTGTAGATAGCTCTGCTATGGGCAAAACTAGCCCACTGAATACACAACTGCACCCACCAGAGGAGCATATGATGCTTCTGCAAAAAGTATATTTACAGAAGGATATTATTATCTTAAACCAAAAGATGCAACAGACCCACACCAAGGCAGGCATGGCACCTGAGCGGAGGCAAGGGGAAAAATGAGAGATGCTAGGGTACAAGGGACAACATATCAGGAGAGAGATGCAGAAGAAAAGAGATGTCAATGAGACAAAAGTAGGACAGCAGAGTAACAGTCTTCTGAGGAAGGCTGGAGAAGCAGCCCTAGCAGTCAGGAGCAAAAAGAGGCTCAAGCAAGGACTAGGGGAGAGACTCCTGAGAAGGGCTATACCAAACACACACCAGAGCAGACTATAGCATAAAGGCATCTGAGCAGGGACTGGAGCTGAGACACCCAGATGGGACAGAGCACAGGCAGTTAAACAGTGCTAGTGCTAGGAGATGCCTGAGGAAAGGGAGATACAAAACTGGTGGAGTTTTTTGGTCCGTGATGACAAGGGAAGGACCTCTTTTGTAGGTGGAAAACAGCACATCTGCACAACCCCACTGGCCCCAGCTGTAGTAACTTTATCTAGTTGGCTCTGCCCTACTCAGTGGAGTAGACTAGAGAATTCTGATGGTACCTTCCAGCCTGAGCTGTTCTGTATCTGAGATTTTAAGGGTTTGTTACCAGTTTAACCATGGAAAGTTCCTCTTTCCAAAACTTCATTAACACTTTTCTAAAATACTTCTGACAGTTTCTAATAAAATTTGAAACCTGTGGTAAATGGAAAGTACATGAACAAAGGAATGAGCAGGGCAGTTTCTGTTCTGTATACCTTCCTATTTGTATCTCTTATCTTGCAGAAATAACATTTTTAAGAGGTCTGTAAGGCTACTGCCAGGTAATGTAGAAAAGTGAGAGACAAAGGCCATTCAATACACTGGGAAAACAATAGGTAGAGAAATGTCACAGCATTATCACCTGGAGAGGATAAAAATGATGTATATTATTTGCTTCACCTTCTTGATCAAGATGAAGTTGCTGTGGTAGAATGAAAAGGGAGAAACTGAACTTAGTTGTTTCCAGTCAACATAGTCACTGCTCATTTCCTAAGGACTTTGGGTATCAGAATAGGTCTGTGAGACTTTGAAGCTGAGGATGAAAGTAGTACCCAGAAAGACTAAGACAGTGGCACGGCATCAGATTAAAAACAACTTTTATAATGAGCTTTTTAAGAATTGTATTGGTGTAGAGAATCTGAAGTCTGGGACTGTCTAAAAATGGGACTATTGCTAAAACTTAGTATGTTGGGTGTAGCTCACCATCCTAACACTGCTTTTTAAAGAGGCTGCAGTTATTGTTTCTTTCCTACTCTCACTTCAGGACTCCACATAGTTCTCAAGTTCTCTCTTCAGGACTCTCATAGTTCTCTGGTGGTTTCTTTATAAGTATAAAGAAATATTAAGTTTGACTTGCTATTTTTTTTTCTTTTTGTATTGTGGCTTGACAATACCATGAAAAATAATATGGCAAAATATAGTGTTTTGGACAATATCTCATCTTGGATACCATTCTTCAGACATTTTAACAAATACTTCCCATCCCCTCCTGCTATCCAACTGTCCACTCAAAACTTAAGGATAGAAAATTCACACATTTGAAAATCTCTCTTCCTCATTTTAGAGAGCCAGGCTGATTGTAAATAGTTTTTAGGAATTTCAGAGAGAAAAGTTAAGACTCCTGAGATAAACCACTAGAAAACTAAAACACCATACCCATATTTTACTAATGTTTTTTCCTAGCTTTCAACTGATTGCTGCAGAAGCCTAGAAAATTTTTATCTTCCCATTAATATAACATAAAATATAAGCAATTCTAGGGACAGTCTCACAAGAAACCTCTAAATAACAGATGAATAAAACATGCATAAATGTGCAGAAAGATACATAGATTTAGTATTTCAGTGACTGTTTCATTAGTTGTTCATTACTATCTAGTCAATAATTGTAATTTTACTATATTTTTGAGTATATATTGGTCAATCAGTTCAATGTAATTTCTCCTGATGTATAACAATCATAAATTAGTCTATAGTTCTTCCTTGTTTGCTTTCCCTAATAGTAATTAACTTTATAGTAGAAATCACTATCTTAATTTGTTTGGTTTACTTCTTGGCTTTGAATGATCAGCCTAGACCAGTATTTGATTCATGTTATCAAACTCAGGATGCATTTCTAAAGCCTTTAAGAATCACACTGCTGAAAAAACAAGGTGCAGTTTAAAATGATTGCAAAGATTAATCTCTCTATAAGCCTTCAAATCAATAGTATTGATTTCAATTTAAGGTTTTATTTATCCCAGTTATTTCATTTAGTAAAGATACTAATACCAAGTAATTTTTTTCTTTCTCATGTAATCAATCTCCTGCCCATGCCCAGCACTTGAACTGTCCAACAAGTAGTGAATTTTTCAGCAGAAAAGACATATTTATTTTAGACCTCATAATTAGTCTCCTAGTCAAATACTTTTTTTATGTTTTAAATTCTAATTTTTTTATTAAGGTTATATTTGCAGTAATAAGTAGTAATTAGTGCAAGAAAATTTATTGTCTGTAACAATGGTCTGTTCTATTGATGCAATCAAATCCCACAGCACTGTCAGAACCACAGATTCATAGAATGGTTTTTGTTGGAAGGGACCTTAAAGATCATTTAGGTCAAATCCACCTAACAGTCATGGACATCTTTCATTTGACCTGCTTACTCAAAGTCCTGTCCTGTCTGTCATTGAACACCTCCAATGAGCAATCACAACTCTGGGCAAACTATTCCAGTATCTCACCACCCTCACTGTAAAAAATGCCTCCCATGTATCCATTCTAAATCTTCCCTCTTTCAGCTAATCACCCATGTCCTTTGCTCTGTGACTGTCAGTCTTGGTAAAAAAAACAAAACCATCTTTCTTGTAAGTCACTTTTATATACTAAAAGACTGGAATATGGTCCCCTCAGAACCTTCTCTCCAGGCTGAAATAACTTTGACTCAGTCTTTCTTCATAGGACAAGTGTTATATCCCTCTGATCTTTTTGTTGCACTTCTTGGGATCTGGTCTGTGAGGTCCATGTCTTGTAATGGAAATCCCAGAAGTGAATTAAGTATTTCAGCTAAGGTCTTAGCAAACAGAAGCAGAGAAGCAGAATCAATTCCCTCATCCTGCTGATTGCCCTTCTTTTGTGCAATGCAAAAGACAATGGATTTTTTGGGATGCAAGTGCATCCCAAATCTAATTTTTCATCCACCAGTATCTCCCAATCTTTCTCTGCAGGGCTGCTCTCAGGAAATTCATTACCAATACTCAACTGATAATCAGTAATGGCTAAGAGATTGCCCAGCAAATTATTGATTCCCCAAACCTTGAAGTGTTCAAGGTCAAGTTGGATGGGGCTGTGAGGAACCAAATCCAGTGTAAAATGTCCGTGCCCATAGCAAGTGGGTTTGGACCTGATGATGTTTAAAGGTTTCTCCCAACTCATGCCATTCTATGATTCTATGATTTTCCTGACCAGATATGGGTCCTTGCACATGGACTTGTTGAACGTCATGAAATTTACATAGGTCCACTTCTCAATTTTTCCAGGTTTACTCTCAAGCTTGTCAATGCCCCATGGCCAACCTGTTGTAGTATAATTTTCTTCCTTTGATGTGTAGATAGAAAATATAGTATCAGTCACAAGTTCCCTAAAATAATTAATCAGCTGTAAAGGTTATAAAGTCAGAACACTGGTTTCATACATCTTGACCTTTTATGCAGCATGTGCTTTATGTGTGCTCTACATCAATTTGTATTTCAGCAGAAGTTTTGTTTTGAGATAAGTATTGTATTTTGTCTCGATTTAAAAATTGCTTACTAAGACTTAATTGCAAATCATACCACTTGTTCAGTTGGTTGACAATGATAATTGAAATTTGTTTCACTTATGGAGTAATTTTCTGTAAGTTAGCTTAAATTCAATATACTTGGGTGACTAATTTGTCATATTTCTGTTCATATAAGTTATAGAATCTTCTCACCCCCTATATTGTCATTTTTTGTGTTCCTTATACATTTAGTGATTCTATTCATATCCATTTTCTAACCATTTAAATTTTCTTTAGAGTCTATGCATTTTCTCCATTGATTGTGGCCACCTCTTCTGGGACTGAGAACAGTTCTACACAGAGGGATAAGAGAATCAGCCTATGTTTACTGAGAATATTGCTCACAATAGTGAGCTTGCTCGCACAAGCAAGGGATACAATATTTTTCTGAGCACACTGGTCATTTGTGGTCAGCTTTTACTTACCTCTAATATTTAAGAGTTATTGCTTCCCAAGCTGGAATCTTCCTCTCTGAAAGAATGGTTTATGTTCTTCTGCCCTACATGTAGATCTTGCATTTAGCCAAATTTGATATGTCTGTAGATTGACTTGACTTCTTAATTTTCCCCTTTTTCTCTGGCCATCCTTGAGTCTTTTATGAGTATTATCAATCATGTACATTTGTGGTAAAATTGTTAAATGATGAAAGACAACAACAAATATGCAGGATTACAATAAAAAACTGCCTGACTGGTTAGTTCTGTCTGATTGACTTCACTGGGAAAGCTATCAAATATTATGACTGTGTTTGGAATATTTTTCAGTGGGCTATTGCATGAAAATAATTACTCATAACAATAGAAGAACACTGATGGAAACAATTCAATTTTCAGTTGTGAATACAAAATATTGCTAAACTACCTAGATGACACACACAATTTGCTGCCAATATGCTTGAGTAAACAAAAATCTTGCAGATTCTCACTATACTAATGTATATAATTTCCTAAAAACAAGCTATCAATCCCAATCATGTTACTGTTTTAGAAATGAATAAATAAAACCATCATTATGAAACAGAATATTTCACAATACTTTTTTGTCTTGCGCATTTTTTTCACCTTTACTTGATTTAAATTTATTAAGGAATACTTCTAATTTGAACTTTTCCAAATTTGAAAAGAATACCCAAAGGAACACTTAAAATTGGATTTTAATTATTTCTTTACATTTTTAACATTATAGAGTCAATGTAGCACTTTAAACAAAAATGTGTTAAGCATTCAATGTCCTATTTATAGGGGAAGTTATTTTCAGGATTTAGAATCAACTTAAATTTAATTTTTAAGTTTGATAAATGTGTTGTCTTATTCAGAAAAGGTTTTTTTCTCTGGATCATTTGGTAGTGAATAAATTATATGCAATAGCTATTAATCTCAGTTCTTCAGGAATAAAATAATTAAAGTATACCACTTCCATCAGTTCATGGTAGAGTACTGCACAGAAATAAAGCAGACTTCCTGATTTCATGTAATGTCATATAATCAGATATAGACATAGTAATGCATAGGAAACTTTTGCCTGAGTATATCAGTTCTTTTTCCCTATTCTTTTATCCTATTGAGGTTGTCATGAATGAAATGCAAGTGGCTGATAGCATTTTGTGTAGCTGATTCTCTATTTTGTCAGGGCACAAGATATTTTTTCATCATATTACAGGACATTTAATTGCATGACATGTAATCCTTTGTAATCCTTTAAATCCTCCATTTAATCCTTAGCACAATGACACCTTTTTTGCTTGTGCTTTGCAGCATGTTTTTAAGGGCAAGGAAGTTAGATTGTGCTTTCAGAAGGAATACAGCACTCCAAGAACTTCAGATTTTTGATTGTGACATCATGCAGATTGCACAAGTACCATTCACTTACTTGACCTAGTCAGACTGCGTATAAACAGCAGCTATTCGGTACACTCATATGCAACAATCGCACATTTTAAAAATTCCATGACAGTCAGTGGGATCTAGAGACTTGGATAAGCCCCTCTATGGAGAATGGCCATTGAAATTGTGTGGTGCGCTTACTAAGTAGTTGTGTTTAATATTGTCCAATAGTTCAGGTAATTACCTTTCTAATTTCAAACATTGAAAACCTTTATCTGAGGCTTAAAAGAACAAAAAACCCAGCATGCATTTGCATTGGCAATCTTTTTATCTACATGGCCAGTGGCTAAAATGCAGTTTTAGACTAACTGAATTTTTATTTTTCCATTACCATTTAACAGTGCCATTTTCCCTAATATTATTTACAGCGGTTTGAGGTTTGTGTTGTAGTTTTTCTTTGCTTCTTTTTGGTTTTCTCCCAATATGCTGTAATTTGTTTTTCATTCATTAGTATTACATTCACTTCAAAGATATCTGCCCAGAATATAGAGAGATATAAATACATGTATATATAGCTATATAGACTTACAATTTGCCACTGTTTTCAGGTTGTGGATTCTCTGTAAGGCAGACTAGGTCTACTACACTAAAGAAACTAGACCACTGAAAAACTAACAGCATTCTGATGTCGACTCTTTGTATGTGTGATACTTGATCATCTATTCTTGTAAAAAGACTGGGTAGTTAATGGAGAGGGAATCCCAGAATGGAACACATGAGGAAGAAAACTCTTTAAAAAGTAAAGCTCTGGGTATAACTTTATTTGTCATCTCCAGAGAAGATTTGTACCAGAGGGCAGAAAAAAGATCACAGCCACAAAGAGTCTTTCTCAGGAGAACAGTTTGTATTCAATAAAGAAAACAGATTAAATTCTTTAAAGACATCTTGCTTCATAGTAAGCCCTGATAAGGTCATTCATGTCTGGACTGCTATCCACATTTGCACTCTAATGATTTGGAGATAAAGCAACAAACACTATGATACATGGCTCAAACCTTAAAAGCTGGATACATAACAGTAGTATAAAATAAGCACAAAATCACATGTAATGACTTTAATAAGTGTATATAGCGTAGAAGTGTATGGAATATTTGTTTCAATAACTGTTCACATTTTGTTTTGATTTGCTTTGGTAGCTCAGTTTTCTGTATGATACTGCCAGAGCAATATCAGATGTCTATCTGACAGTAAAAAAAACAAACAAAAAAACAAAAAAAAACCACAAAAAACAAACAAACAAAAAAACCCCAAAAAACCCCCCAAAACCAAAACTTTTCAGACAATTTGCAATATAGCTAAATTTTTGAACTGCTAGTACCTAATTCTCAGCATTGATGGTGCCGTATAACTTGTACACAAAATTCATCAACAAATCAATTTCTGTCATTTTCTCCATATAATTTTCACCTCATATCATTGTTAAATTCTGTGTTCCAAAATAAATATGACAACTAATATCCAAGTAATTAATTGTTAACATGTCTGCATAATCTCTAATACCTTCTATGCAGTAAATATTAACTTGATTTCCAATTGCTAATCTAACAGTACTATTCCATATTGTCTGTCCTAGTTATTTCCATGACTTCATACATCTTCTACCTCCCACACAAGACTGTATCCAACTGCTCGCATTCTTTCACTATTCTTTGAAACACAAATGGGTACATATATAACCTGTAATAAAGCAAACAAACACAAACCAGCAAGGAAGTTCAAGATCTTGTGTGTGCACAGGAAGGAGCTGTATTTAGGACAGAAGTTAACTGCTAGTCAGTTGAGGATTCTGCCTTATTTTTAAATTATTTTTGTCAGTAAATTCTTAATTTTGAAGGAGAATGTGACAAATGTTGACTATGACTCACTCAGAATTGCTCAATTTTGTTCATATATAAACCGATATGTGAATGGAGGATCCTACCATTTGAGTTTTTAAAATATTATCAAAGAAAAGTGAAAATTCCCACTTGTCTGTCTGAAGCCTTTAACACAATCACATTATCACAAAACCTCATGATGTCATTGGTATTCTTGAAAGGAAGGGAAAATAAAATATGTAATTCATAATCAGTATGAACTTAAAAATTAGAGAACTTTTTAACTGCTAACTTTGGTATTGAAGGAGCATACACATAGTTTGTCCTTTTTTTTTTCAGTAGAAGGACCTCTAACAAGAATCTGCTAGAACCCATGAGAATCTTGATTTCCATTAAACTGTTAACCTTTTTTCAGGTATTAATATTCTTGTGATAAACGTATTTTGGGAAACATTTTTCATTTTAATCTAAATCACTCTTTAACAAGAATTATACAATTAGGCAGTTGTACATTTCTAGCTAACAGTAGAGCATGACAAATTAAACCAAGCCTTATTTGGAAAAGAGTATATCATTGCCTTTATATCAGTAATATAGGAATAGAATCAGCCACTTCCAGAAAAGCTTTGTACATAACCAAATAATCCCTAGAAGTAGAAAAATGTCAAATTTAGTCCTCAATATGGAACTTCATTGTGCAACTATATGTTGCACTAATAAAATTTAAATTTTTAAGTCTGTAGGACTGTATATTTACCATGCCCCATCATATAAATGTGTACCTATTTCCCACATTTGAGCATCTCTTCATAACATATGAGGAAATACATCATTTAAGAACCTCTATGAAGCAGAGGTATATTATCACTTCATTCCTTTCTTAAGCAAAGAACAATGAAACTACTTTATCATATGGTTTAAGCTGCCTGTCGTGGAAAAAAATCTTAGTCAATATTCTCAAGCAAAATTTCTTCTTTCTTCACTCACCCTTCATTTTTCTGCAGAAGGCTAGCAAAATCATCAAAATGATCAAAAGAAGGAAGAAGTAGTTATAAAATATTTGCTTTTAACATCTATAAAATATTTTATTTGGAATGGAGCAGTAGGTGTGCTGCAAGAGGGGAAACAACCTGTGCCAAGGGGCAACCAACATGCAGTCTTTTGTGTTGCTTAGTGACTTACATGACAACAGTTCTGATAGCCTACACATTTAATACCAAATAAATGATCACACATTTTAAAATTTGTTTTTAATTAATTAAAGCTACACTCTTTATTCCTAAAAAAAGAAAAATACAGAAATCTAACATCAAAGCTCTAAATATAGGTTCTACAATGACTCTGCTGCAAAATACAGAACATCCACATAATCATAGTCATTCATCCTGCCTTCTGTAAGAAAAAATCATTTAAAGTACAGGGAATTTTGTGCAGGGAGATGGAAGGGGGGAGGATTTGTGGGGCAGCCTGAAAGCAAAGGAGGTTTTGACAGAGTATAAATACCTGAAAAGATATGTGAAGGCATTCTGTCTTGGAAACAGTCACTGGTATGATTTCAAAAATGTAAATATATATCCTCATATATATATATGCTATACATATATATGTGCCTGTATGAATTGAAAACTTAATGTAAGTCTAGTGAGAGCTAGAGCTAGTCATGAGAGCTCATGAAGCTCTCCCATTTGTCTCTTCCCAAAAAGTTGCAGTTGTATTTGAGAACTGGGCTGCTAATTATGAAAACTGAGGATATGAAAATATTGTTAAGTGGTACTCTATGACAGACTAGCTAAGTTACAGTGAGTGAAAGTCTTGTTTAAATCGAGTTTGGTCATGTTCCTAAGGCTGTATTGTTCTTTTAACTGCACTTCCAGATTTCTCAAATGTTAAGCACAATGAAGTCCTGCCAGCTGACTTACACAAGGCTGGCAGGTAGAAACAAGAATAAGTGAGTAGCTGATTGGGTGGCAATGGCAATTATTCTGTAGTCCAGGATCTTTACACCCAGAAGTTATCATTTGGCTGGTTACATTCTGGCCTGCTCTGAGACAGCCCTGAGTATCTTCAAGCCAAAAATATATGGAAGAAGTACTGACTGACTTGTCCAAATTAAGCCTGGGGGGACAAGGCTGCCCTGTGACTCCAAAACTGAGGAGAAACAAAGAGAATTATACCAGCGAGTGAAATAATTGGACAATGGCCTATCAAAAACTGCTAATTACAGAGACAGATGGTAGAAAAAAAAGTGGATGGCCACTCATTTCAACATGATTGCAATGCTTGGGAATATCTATGAATTCTAAAAAGATTATGGCTGTATTGTGCTTTGTTCAAAACTGGCAGTGTAAACGTATGCATTCCCCTAAACCCAACCTGAAGGTATAAGAGAAAGGAGATTTCAAAGGCAGTTGTAGATACAAATTAAAAAAGAAAAAAAGTTTTACTATCCCAAATAGGATGATATAGACCAAGATTTTGCTTTTGACACTAGTCATTTGGCAGTACTGCCTTTCTTGAATGTTTTACTTCAGACAATTAAAAAAATGTTGACACCTCATCTATGAAAATCAAATCCCTTATTAGATGTCTAAAATAGGTACAGAAGACTAGAAATATTTCAACTCAATAGTCACTTTTAAAGATCTTAAGACTATGTTCCTCATTTTAGTAACCTAGTTTATCTTGCTAAACAATAAGCTATGAACAAGCTTGCTTTAGATTTTCTTTCATGTTGATGGAAAGGTGTTTCTAGAGAGTGTTTTTAGAGGTGTTTCTGGGGAGTGTTTCAGAATGATGCAGACTAGAATAGAGAAAAAGCCAAGTTTGTTACCAGTAGTGTTACTCAGTCAACAGCATGACAGCTCTCTAGATAGTAGCTGTAGTCAATTTTTGACAGATGCCTTGTAAGACTTCAGGTGTTAGAGAACACTGAAGGAACAAATATGAGTTTATAAGTTTGATTAAGAAGTACCTGCAATTTTATTTCCTTTCTACTTTTAGGAAGGAGATCTAAATTTCACTGTAAGCTCAAACAAAATAAATAAATAATATTGTTGTCTTTTGGAACAGGAAGACAAATTCAAACTTGAATCATATTTTTCAGTTGAAATTTAGAAGATGCCTTTGGCATTGTCAGTCAGCTTTTCAGCAGAAAACATGCAGTTAAGTCAAAGGGTAGGTGTTATCTGATCTGATTTATGGGTAGGTGCTTTTTTCATCTTCAGTGGGAGAACAGTTCAAGGAAAGTAATAAATCTGGTGGTTCAGTTCCCACTTCTGTTTTTTTGGTCCGTTTCTATCACCATGCATATCTGAAGTGTGTCCTTCTTGTAATTCTTTCCAGTCTACAGCTAGGATCCCTCAGCTTTTCTGCTCACCAATGAGCAAGAGTTGTTCTGGCTTCCCATATTGAGGTTCTCAATGAAAAACAGGTCTCTTAAAGAGACCTGTTTCTTAAAGAGACCTATGTTCTTATTCTCAGCAGTCTTGAAGTTCATGTCAGCAGCGTTCTCTTCAACCACGGCAGAGAAATCTCAAAGAGGCAAGGGAGTATGCAATAACCCCTGTATGCTTAAGAGAGAGCTTCCTCCTCTGCTATTCTTTCACTGATGTTCTGACAGAGGTTTTCCCATCTAAAGGTCTGATAGCCAGAAGCAGAGGCCTTAAAGATGTTGTAAACCAATTTCCATCCCTCTCATCATTTTTAGGCTATTCTGTCTAAAGTTCCATCTCTTTTCAACTATTTACAGTAGCTAGAATTTCTTTCATATTACAAATTCTGTTAGATATTGGGGAAAAGAACATTTTCCTTTCTGAAAATATGTTTCTACTATAACTGTCAGGTGAAGTACTTCATTTCTATATATAAAGAAGTCTAATTCTTTATTCCTTTCTTTAACTTTGCTTATAGTTTTGATTGTATGCTTTGTTGGTATAAGGTATTTTAAAATATCTTCTGCTCCCTTACCTATGCTGACAGTTGCTAATGCATAGGAATTATAAACCACTTATATTCAAGTCATTTTTTAATCAATTTTTTTATCAATATTGCTAGTACAAGATGACTCCATTAGTAATTTCTTCTAGACTGCTGTCTTTCAAAAATACCTATTAAGTATCTTAGAGAATGTGAATGTATGAATATGCATTCAATACATTATTCTCAAAATAGAAAATGGGAATAAGTCAGTGGTAGTCAATATATAAACAGTTAGCAGAACATAGAAATACAGAACTGATGTCTAAAAGGGTTGGGCCTTTTATTCTTTCTAATAAGCAGAGTTCACATTTCCCTTGCAAATCTTTATATAAAATATAAACCTTTTTTCAGCAAGATTTGTGTTTAGAAGAGATATTATTGCAAAACTAAATAAGAAGTATATTGTATCACAAAGATATTCAGAGCATTGTTCCAAATTCTGTCTCAGTCATGATCTTTCTCCAGCCAAAATTTAAATAATAAGCTAGCAACAGTTAGTAGTAAGACCAGAATCATAAAATACCATAAAACCATGAGGAAAGCTCTTTTTATTTACAATGGTTAAATGCAGTGCCATGTAAACAGAGATTTCCCACTGTCTGCATTTACATCATCAGTGCAGTGCACTAATGCAATCCACATGCAGATGCAGAGGCTGGATGAGCACACTGCAAAGTTCCTGGGAAGAAGTCTAGCCATGGCTGCAGTGATTTGAATCAGACTTAGAGTGGTCTCCATTTTTTTCCAGATGTATGCACTTTGACACAAAATGAAATGTCCTGTAAATTATGAATGTATTAGTTCAGATTTGCATTAGCTTGAGCTTCCTCTTCTAGAGATTGTGACACTGTCTACTAAGCTGGAAAGGAGAAACATAGGAGTAACAACAAATCCAAAAATTTACTGGTAGTTCTTTGTCATTCTACGTTGTGTTATAAAATAGTTTTAACTCTACAAATATGTAAATTATTATTCTTAATCATGCATCATTTAGTAAAACTCTTCTAGGAGGACAACTGTTTCTTAAGCATACAAGATAAATGCTGCCACTGAGCATAAGATAAATGCTCTAATAAACCTGCTTTGAGATATGCCTCACAAGGACCATCTACGTTCTTCCAAATATAGTGAAATTTAATCAAATGATCCACAAATCCCATGTGGAAATAAGAATTTAAAAATATAAACAAAGAGGTTTTCTCAATATCAACATTTTCTGTATCAGAAACTTTTTGTGCTATAAACACCAACTACTGAGTTTTACCTTGCCTCTTACGTCTTGAATTTCTCAAGATCTGTGCATTGCTGGGAAAGACACCTACAGATGAAATGGGAAAGACGGTACTGCATATCAAGAGAGATTCACTATGTAGATGCAAGATTAACTTGGTAAAGCAAAGGGATAACCAGGCTTCTGTAGAGCTTGAGTCATGGAACACAGTTTCTCTGGGGTATCATTACAGAAAATGTATAGCTTTTCCTCTGTATGTTTAATATGCATTGGTATCTAAAGAGATCCTAAGGGTATCTAAAAAGACTCTAAATTTTCTTGTTACTTCTCATTTCCCTGATAATATATTTAGATTTGTCTATCTGATTATAACCAAGGCAAGTCACTGTGACTTACTATTGACTTCAGCAAGCACGTTGCTTAAGTTTCAAAAAATTGTGGTTTATTTGTTCCAGTTTGGGCATTAAGAGAAGAAACAGAGTCCAAATTAAATTAGGTGTTTAAAATTGAAGTTGTGCTTTTTAGGAAAACCTACAAATAGCTCCTTTGAACTATTTTTTATTGTTTTGCCTTGTAACTCTGTGATGCATTAATACTGTCCTCATTTTTATTGTATTGACTTAGTAACTATAATAAACGATGGCCACCTAGAAGGGAGATCTTTCTTTTTTTTTTTTTTTTTTTTTTTTTGTCAGTACAAGAAAATGTAATGAATTGATGGTTGAACAACTGCCTAGAAAATGAGTAAGAGAGGATTTTTAGATCTTCTTCAAGACCTTTCTATAACATAAATAGATTTCTTCCTTTATTTTCTCCTCTTGGACTTGCTAGGCTTTGTTTTTTATTTTGAAAAACCCATGTGTGTCTGGCAAGCCATATAATCCATATGTGGTCATTCATAACTATAAGTATGTTTACTGTCATCTGTGCTGTACTATAAGGGTCAGAATTTTACAAGTTGGCAAGGGAATCAGGCCCTGACCTGTGCTCAAATATACATAAAGAGGGAGCTTTTGTATTTGCAAAAAAATTCTTTTTTTTTTTTTTCCTTTTAACTTCTGGGCTCTGGGCAGCTTTCTGAAAACAACCACAGAGCTATAATCACTGTCCTTGTCAAAGAAGGAAGAACGGAGAGGTGGAAGGAGAAGTAAATTATGTGTTTTGAACATCATGATTGGACAGAAAAATATTTTATAGCGGCTGACTTTTAAGTCCTTTCTTCTTTTTCTTGGAAGAGACATTCAGTGTTTTAAGAGGAGGACTTCATTCAGCAGAAAAGACAAACAAAAAACCCAAGCCTAAATAAAACCTTAAACCAAAACAAACAAAATAAGTGCAAACCAAAAAGCTTTTCTAGATTTAATCTGAAATTGTTTACATTACAGACCTACTTTGATATATCTGTTTCATAACAGTGAAAGAATGACAGGACTTTCATGCAGCTGGCTTTTTGGGTCAGCAAAGACCCAAAGAAGACCTAGAATTTTATCAAGGCAGAACACATTCATGGTGGAGTACAGAAGATTCAGCTTCACTCAAACAGGCAGAAAAGACAACATTATCATCTCTGTAATAAGAGCAGATTGGGATATAAAAAATTTCTTTAGTCATGGTTTGAAAAAATGTGTCATAAAGTCAGAAATCTTATAAAACTGTAAAAGATGTTCTCTGTACTTGTTTCATCCAATCATTTTATTGGTTATTTTCTGTACACCACAGGAAGTCTCAAACAGGAGAATTTATTTGCTCTGAAACAAAATCAGATACTGCTTATATCAGTGAGAAAATAGGAGATTCTCATTTTACATTTCTGCATTTTATGCCTTTGTCTTTATACTGTGTATATTTATAAAGTATGCTATCATTTAGGAGAGCCCAATGTTTCTTTTAGAAGATTTTATTTAATTTCTCTGTTTTAAACTATTTATTTGGATTTTTTTTCACAGAGCTTGCTGCTGTTCTTGCTTTTCATAACCATTTATATAAAAGGTTTCAGTTGTGTCCAATAAAAAAGTTAGGTTAGATGAAACATGGGCTTGTTAACATTGAAACAATTCATAGCTAACTTCATAGAGAAAAGCTGTTATCTTTACACCAAAAATCTTTAATCTGATGGAGATACCACCCACCAATTTATTTGTGGGCAGAAAGTGTCTTCAAGATACATCCAAATCCAGTGTGGAGAATTGACAGCACAATGCAAAAATTAAGGATAAACTTAAGAAAAAGTGAGATGCAGGGGTATTCCTGTGTGGTGGTGCCTTTCCTCATGGCCTGATAGAGATTCTATCAGACTGGGTTCCAGAAATTGTCAATTTCTGCTTTCTTGGTCTGCTTTGATCCTTTGGCATGCACTGACTCCATAGCCCATGTGACTGGCATTTTCAAGTGTCATTAAGTAGATGAAAGTATCACCTTATTGAATACATTTTAAAATCAGATATTTGGCTTAATTAGTGTCTTAGAGAATCAATACTATATAAGTACTGATCCTTTGATATCCTCTAATCTTTTTCATTTTTGGATGACTGGTTGATGATTGACTTTTGCAGGGGGGAGAGGGGAAATAAATTTATTTCTCTGAAAAAAAAATCTAAATAAAAATTAGAAATACAAGTGATTTTGGATTATAAAGATCACAAAAAAGAATGCAGCTGCAATTAGCACACCCTTTTTTTAGGAGTAGTTCTATGCATAATTTGAGAGAGAATATTTCTTGCAGAGCCTGCAGTATTGCCAGTTTCCTTCAATGTGATGTTACATAGATTTTTACTTTTCAAGGCCACTGCTACATTTCTGTCTTTACAAGATCTATGTGATTGAGTTAATTAGTTTTAATTTCATTGAAAGTGGACGCAACAAAGTTTTTTCAAGATGTTGACTGCTTGTATTTGATCTCATTGATTTCATTCATGCATTTCATGTGGGTGTATGACCTGCATCAATTGTGTATGACTTCAAGATCTATTTCTTTTCATTGCTCCAGCAATCACAACATAAATTATCATTGAAGTCCAACTACTGCACAGGATAAAATCCTCTTTTAGTTAAATTAATTATAATTTTGTTAACAGGTATAATTTCAGTAAGGGGAATAAGTTAAATTTACTTTACTTTGTACATCAGAGAAACATAGAATAATAAAAAATGATGAGATTGGAATAGACATTAAATATCACCTGCACTCAACTTTCTCTGCCTTCTGATCAAATGAGGTTGCTCAGAGCCCCAACCAACCTGGCCTTGAACACTTCCAGGGATGGGGCATTTGTAACTTCGCTAGACACCCTGTTCTAGTGACTCATCACTTCATAGCAAAGAATTTCTCTGTAATATTTATTCTAAACCTACTCTCTTTCAGTTTGTACCCATTCTCCCTTGTCCTATCACTAATAATTCCTGATGACTGAGGTTTCCACACAACCTTCTCTTCTCCAGGCTGAACAACCTTCTATTCTCTCAGTTGTCTTCATAGGGGAGGAGCTGCACTCCTTTATGAACCTCATGGGCTCCTCTGGACTTGCTCCAACAGTTCTGTCCTTCCTATGTTGAAGACACCACACTTCTATGCAGCACTGTAGGTGGGGTCTCACCAGAGCTGAGCAGAGGGGTGGAATCCCCTCCCTGGCCCTGCTGGCCACGATGCTTAGGATGCAGCCCAGGACATGTTTGGCTTTCTGGGCTGCAAGTACACACTGCTGAGTCATGTTGAATTTTGCATCAACCGTCACCCCCAAGTCCTTCTCCACAGGGCTGCTTTCAATCCCTTTCCCTCCCAACCCACAGGTGTGTCCAGGATTGCCATGACCCATGTGCAGAACCTTCTGTTTCTCCTTGCTGAACATCATGAGGGTCGCATGGGCCCACCTCTTAAGGCTGTCCAGGTCCCTCAGGATGGCCTCCCTTCCCTGCAGGGTGTCGGCTGCACCACACAGGCTGCAGTCAGTGAACGTGCTGAGGGTGCACTCAGTCTCACTGTCAACATCACCTACAGAGGTGTTGAGCAGTTTGGGCCCTGATGCTGACCCCCTCAGGGACACCACCCGTCACTGCTCACCCTGTGGACAGTGAGCCATTGACCACAGCTCTGAGTGCAGCCTTCCAGCCAGTTCCTTATCCACTGAGTCACCCATCCCTCAAAATCATGTTTCTCCCATTTAGAGACAAGGATATCATGTGAGACAGTGTCAAACTTTGCATAAGTCCAGGTAGAAATTACCAGTTGTTCTACCCTTATCCTTAAATGCTGTGACCTTTTCATAGACAGTCACCGAATTTTTCAGGGTGACTTCCCCTTTGTAAAGCCATGTTGGCTGGTACCAATCACCCAATCACCTCTTTGTTTTTCCATTTGCCTTACAGTAGTTTCCAGAATTTTCTTCATCATCTCATCTGACACAGAGATGAGACTGACTCATCCATAGCTGTCCAGGTCTTTCACTTTCTCCTTTTCACAAATGGAGGTTACGTTTTACTTTTTCCAGTTATCAGGGACTTCACCTGACTGCCTTGTTTTTTCAAAAGTGATGAATGGTGGCTTAGCAACTCCATATGCAGGCTAGCTCATGATCTCCTGAGTCTTGTGCATGCTCAGGTTCCTTAGATGGGTGAACCTGATGTTCTCCTTCAGTGGATCTTCATTCTCCCAGTCTCTACATTTGCCTTTCTCCTAGTGGCCAGCATGTCTGCAGCACTTGCCATTGAGGACCAAGGCACCAGAAGTCATTGAGAACCTCAGCCTTCTCTTTGTTCAGGGTAACCAGGTCTCCCATTTCCTTGCAGGGAGGGCCCACATTATCCCTAGTCTTTCTTTTGCTTACAGTCTATCTATTGAGGCCCTTCCTGTTATCCTTGATATCCATGGCCAGACACAATTCTAGGGCCTTGGCTTCCCTAACCTTGTCATTTCCTTTTGGTTTTGTCTTCACAGTAAGGATTTCTACTATGTTACTCTCATCAGAACAATGAATCAATATGCCAGTATCTGTGGGCTTATTTTAAAATAAATTTTTACAATTTATATAATTTCTAAAAACTAAAATTTATTTTCAATATTTGTTAAGGGAATGTTGATGCTCCTGGACAAAATTTCTCTCTAAAAATTAGCAACATTTCAAAGCTCTCAGGGAGCTGAGAAGTTCACAGCATTAGGAAAGCAATGCAAGAGGATGCCTTGTCTTTCATACATGTTTGGGAACTAAAAGCATAAAACTGAGCTGTTTTCACATTGAGTGGCTGTCACTAGTTTGAAAATAAAGGCTTCAGTTTTCTATTGAAAAAAAGACAGCAAACTTTGAACAAATTATATTTCTTAAAATATACAAGCTTCTTCCTTTCTGATGGCCAGTGACTGTAGGATTTACCTAAGAAGTCTATATTCAGCTCTCATTCTGTATGAGAAAAACTGAATTCCCATTTCATTTTATACGCATAAAAACTCAACACCATAATGCAGAGTATTCTGCCCTGAGGCTTTTGAACTTATGTCTGCTTAAAGTCTTTTTGGTACATTTAATATCTGCAAGACAAGAGAAGGAAAATAAAATATTAACTTTTTACAATAATCATTACTGGATAAAAAGCTGGTTTTCAAGAACAAATTTTCCTAAAATTTTAATAATTTCAATTAAAATGCTTAAATATTAATTGGACAGGAGACTGAAGTACAGATCTCTCTTGTCCATGTAAATATCCAAAGAAGTAGACTCAAAAAACTGTTTTTCTGTCTCTCAGTCAGGAAATATTCAAATCTACCTTTTAAGGCACAGTATCATCAGCTGTGGCTAAAATCCTCATTAGAATATTTTATTTTCCATGGGTTCTCAGTTCCTAATTACTGGACTATACCATTCGAGTTCATACTGTGATTCCAATTCTGTGCACTTGTATGCAGATTCTGAGCAGAAAAAGAATGAAATAATTGTGCAAATTAGGCATTCTATATTCTCTTTGGTTACTGTGGAACTTTTTTCAGTTTTGAAGTTTTGAAACAGATAACACCAAAGCCAATACTGCACTAGACCTGTGGAACAGAATAACCTGATGTCAGCATTTAAACCTATTTAATTTTTCAAAGATTTCAATATACCCAAACATCACTGATTTTATAAGTCCTATGTGACATTTGTGGCTTAATGTAGATAAAAGGACAAAAAAATGGAATCCAAGGCAAGTAAGAAGTAAAGCTTCTTTTCAGTCAAATACTACCTCATATCTCTGTTTTTTCCTAATAGTCAGTTTTCTAATGTTAAAATTTTAATGATTACCAACAGAGGACTGTTTTTTCTTTCCACCTTTTTTTTTCTCAGTAATATTCTCCTCATTTGATAGATCTGCTACTCATACCAGCTAGTTCCATAGGTAATTTAGAAGCCTTTTACTACATCTCTGTTCATTCTTTTTTCCTTTTCCTATGAACGTATCACCCTCCACCACAATTTATAAAGATTACAAAATATATTTGCTAACTTCTACTGCATATGTTCCATCACTGCTTTGATTCTTACTATTTACTTTTATCTACTTTTTTGCCCACTACCATACTGTAAATATATTTTCAAGGGAAGCAGGGGGCTTTTTTTCTCCGTTGTTGATTTCTGCACTACCAGTGTTATCTCTTTAGGTGGTTGCAGGTACAGATAGCAGAAGGCAGTGACAATCTTCCAACTAGCGTGATGTGTAATCTTGCTCCTACTGATGGTTTTATCTCATCTACGTGGAGTCAAACCGTGTCACATAATTAGTTCGTTGTGTACTTGCTCCCCTGTGGCAGGATAAGTAAACACTGTTCACTGCCAGCCTTTGTGGTTCAGAGTTTGTGGGATAGTTTTCCTGGAAAACTGGCAAACAAAAGATTGTGTTTTATTTGTTTACTCTAAAACAATAAACAGCTTGATTTTTGCTAGCTTGATTTCTTGTAAAATACTGTTTCATAATTATTTTTCTTGTTGCACTGATGAAACAATGCTCAGTGTCAACTAGTTTTCTAGTGTTTGTTGACAGCCATTAAAAGAAAAATTCTGACATCAGGTTGGCAGAGGCACACCAAATGCTGTGGCATTTCCAGATAAGGTTTTTCAGAGGCATTGGTGTGCTCCCCTGAGATGACATCTAAAGCCAACCAACAAGGACCCTTGATTGTTAAAGTGAGAAGAGCAAACTGGCTTGATGGAGATAAGATTATAGTGTCTCTCATGTGAAACCTAAAATAGAAGAACAAAATTAAATAAAGTATAATCCTGCGCAGAGGATTTTGAAGTTGATTTAATGGTGTGCTATCACTTTCACTATGTTTAATACTCTTATGAGCTTACTGAGTTGCACACACAGTGTCAATTCCATTCAAAGCAACCTTTATCACAATGCACCAGCTAATTTTTGTCTTCAGGGTACAGTAATTATCCTGACAGACTGCAAAAAAATTACTCACTACACACATCTGAGCACGCCACATTGCACAGATTTAAATTTTGTCCTTTCTCTGGTATGATCTCAAGATACTCATTTGATGGTAACTAAATGAGGAATTGTAACTTTATTTTCACATCCCAAGTAATATAGCTTACAATTTTGTACTCTGCTATCTACCACTACTGCAAAAACTGGAAGGTAATCCTTTTTTATTGAATGTAGTTTTTGCTGCATTTGGACAGATGCTATAGCTATGCAATTCAAGACAAGACATTTTCCTAATTTTTGCTGAAGAAAACAGGACCGCTACTAAAAGTGTTGCCTGTATATGCTGGTAAAAACCTAAACTCTTTTTCTTACTGCAGCAGCAAAAGAGGATAAAGGTTAGAAAATTAAAGTACTACTGTCCGATGAGCATATTCTGAAACTCTTTTTCATTTATATTTGTATTAAAATTGTTTACAGGGATAGGTGGTTTAAAGAATATCTTCATTTCCCCCAAAAAAGAAACCACAGGAACTATATTTTAATTGTTTAAAAATATTGTTTCAAAGGTGTGAAATGGAAAAAAAATTACTCTATGTACTTTACATGAAAAAAGGAATTAGCTGTGTTTACAATAATAATGAATTGAAAAAGGAAATTAAGATTTTTTTGGAAATGCAAAAAAAATAGGTTGTTTACCTTGATTTTATTGTTCTGTTATCTTTTCCTTTATGTTAACTTTAAAAAAACCAAAACATATTTATGCAAAATTTGAGACAAGTAAGGCCTGACTCATCATTTCTGCCCTAATCAAACTGACAAATATTTTATTGCCTTAGAGACATTGATAGTGATGAGACTCTTCTGTCTCAAATACAATGTCCTGGACTTTTGATGCCAAAGGTCTATCAAGAAGAGAATATCCTAAAATAATTAATTTTCTCTTATAATCCAAATCATATTTAATCTTTATATTACACAACCTAAATTAATCAGAAAGCAAAAAGCAAACAGATTTGTCAACAAAGAAGTCCTGGTGAGAAAAAAAACAGCTTCTCTATCTTTGGATTTTTGTTTTTTCTGTCTAGCTCAACTGGTTTGCTTCATGTGAGGCTAGAAATAAGCCTTAAATTTTCTCCAGGATAGAAGAAGTAGTGATTTGGTAATTCCAATTGCTGATTCTGTTTCTTCTGTTTTCTGACTACATCACATGGTTCCCTGACTTTACATAGCTTTAAACAAAAGCCAGTGTGAGAAATGGTGCAAAGAACCAAGGTTTACCCATTTCTGCAAATCTAATTTGCACATATCCCCATTTGACTGTTAGCATGTAGCTCCGGGTTCAATCCTTAGCACAACTTAGGCAGGTAAGGCAAGAGTGCAGTACTGCTGCAGTTGGGAAGGGCATATGAGTCCTTTTAATTCTTTCATCAAAGTTTATCTCTGTTAAGCACAGCGATACAACCTTCTTCCCCATGGGTACTGTTAACAGGCTTGTTAATTAGTCATCAATAGCTGTCAAATTGTTAAACAAGCAGCAAACACCCAATGGTAACAGTATTAAGCTATGGAATTGCTGATGAGCCCCTGGCTTCAGTAACTTGTTATTTGAAATTTAGAACATGTTCTCCTCCACTGAAGTACTGTGGCAGACTTTCTGTTCCCTGACTGTATAATCAGGTGATTAGTGGTGGTGAAGTCCTGACTGAAGCATTCTACAGTGAATATTCTGCTGTGCTAAAAGACAGAAAATATTTGCATTTCAACACAAACCCAAGGTCATCAGTCACTCTGGTAACACAAATCACTCTATGGATGAAGTGAATGACTTGACTTTAAATTCTGCTGGGGAAAGAAGGGAAGGAATGTTTTGTCCATTTTTTTTTTTTTTACCTAAGCCACTTTAGAAATGCAGCAGGAAACTGCTTGTTACTTATTGATGCTGAAAGAGAAGAACGAGCCTGCCAAATGGCAGACTGATGACATAAACTTCTGGCAATCTTTTGCCTCTTTTGAAAGTATGTTTCTAAGTAAAATACAAATCCTCACCTACCACTGCAGCAGCCATTACGTGAACTCCAGTAGAGAGATAAAGCTGAACCTTTACAATCTGGAAGCCTGAGCATTTCCTCAGACACCCTCATGTATTAAAAGAAAACACATCACAGTACACAGGTGCAGATTTATGATTAACTCTTTGGTGAAATGCTTGCCAATGCCTGCAAGAATGATGGTGCGTCATGCTAAGTTGTGCTACAGTTGAGTTTGAGAGCCATCGATAGCACTTTCTTTCTGTTCAAACAGTGTAAAAAATCATGATGTTCAATAACCATCTAAGCTTTCACTCCTGGTGACATGATTTACTGCTGAGTTCTTCAGCTCTCCTGGTAAGGCCTAAGTCTTCCACAGAGTACATCCAATCCAGTTAAATGGTCTGCTATTTGAGTGAATTGGTTTTGTTAAGCACAATAGAACTGCACACATCTGGGCCCCCACTGAGGTCAGTCGGAACTATTCCAACGATTGCAGCAGGCTTTTTGTTAATTGCTTGATGAAATCTTGATTTGAAATATATCTATCTGCATTGCTGATTTTTAAATTGGTGTTTTTGAGGGAAGGGGAAATATTAATAGCTTGCCATGTTCTTATGGCTTAAGACTGTGTTAAAAATGTCTTCTCACAGCCATTTTATAAAGATTTGATAAAAAAAAAAAAAAAAAGACCTGCAATTATTTTTGGTGAAGTATTGTATGGCAATTTTATAGACTTCAGTTAGGGAAAAAAATGTCCATAACAGACCCAGACAAGAATAGCAGTGACTCTGTACATATTTTCAGCATCATGACATCTAGGATTTTCTGTCTGCCAGCCTTTCAGATCCTCTTGATAGCTGAAAAAAGAAATATCCTGTCTGCAGATTGCACACATTAAAAAAACCCCAACAAGTGCTGTCGCACATGAGCATCTACATGAGGTACTTTCAGAATCGTGTTTGCTACACATGCAGCAATGTCCTGCCACAATGCAGCAGCCCAGACAGGTTTACCCCTGCATTGACAATTGATTTTCTTCCACTGCTGCAGCCACCCCCCTATGGCATTGTCCACATTCCAGGAATCAATGCAGAGTTCAGGCAGCTTTTCTCATTCAACAATCTCTAGGGCTAGTTGAATGGCTTTAATTTCTGGGAATTGGCTTGACACCTTTCCCTGCAGTGGTCTCAATGACTCGTTGTGTGGGACTCCACAGAGCAGCTTTTCACCTCCAGTGGTTTCCTATCACGTGGCAGAATCCATTAGTAAATACAGCATAGCCTCTTCCATTGTCTGGTAACTTGATATATGGTGGTGCTTCTTGGGCACATGTCACCTTCTCAGGCAATGCTCAAAATCTCTGGCTTCTGGACAGGCCATAATCTGTTCTAGGATTCCTGACAAATTGGGTTTTCCTATTTGGGCTCATTGTGTAAAGAATGCTACCCACTTATGCTGTGTAGTGCTGGTAGTGTGTTATGTTGAGAAGCTGTTCCCCATTTGGTTTGCCTTGCTCATTTTAATTTATTTGTTGAAGGACCTGCTTCTTAATCTAACCTCTCCTTTCCTGCTTTTCATTATTCTCCTCCTTCTTTTTCTTCTTCCTTTTCTTCTTCCTCCCTTACTAATCAGTGGTATGGGGCTGTAACTCGCCTTGCTTGTTTTTTGTTTTCACTGCTGGGACAATTACTGTAGTTGTTGTAGTTTGAGTCCCTGTCTTAGGCATAGTGCCCTCAAATGCAGTTTGGGTTCCTGCCTCAACTACAGTCCTCTGAGAGTACTGAATAGTGTCTCGGCAGGCACAGGCCAAGCCCCAGCATATGGCCATAAGCTGCTGATTTCCATGGGGGTAAAAAAGGAACCCTTCTATTGGTCAAAGTGGCAATTTGTTAGGGTTGTTTACCTGTTCAGGTGTAAAGTCCCAGGCAAAGGGAGGTGATAACCACCCTAGGAACCTTCCCAAATCCTTCCATGCACCCTGCCATCCAGAAATTCAATGCCTCAGAGCAGATTTCAATAGCTCCTTCAATACTAAAATAAAAGTTATTTTCTCCTACAGGAAGATGATGACAGAATCCATGAATTCCATAGCATACCAACAGTTTTAGGTAATATTATCAATAGTATTAAACAACTAACATAAGGATGAGCAATGACCAGAGAAGTCTGCAATATAAAATCATTCACATCCACCTTGGGCAGGGAGAAGGAAGAGTATTCACTCATCATTTTTTGTGTTAATATATTCCCAAATTCAGCAAAACATACTGATTAGCAATGTAGCTGACAGATGCCATGTGCCACACAGGAGCTTGCTACTTGAAAACTAGTATTTACCATTTACTATAGCATTATATATCTGTATAAAACCGCCTTTATCTCAGCCCAAAGTGCCTAAAAGGACTGTAGTCATTTGACCTTGGCTGGCTGCCTGGTGCCCTCTAAGCCACTCTATCACTCTCCTTCCCAGTGGGACAGGAGAGAGAATAAGATGGAACACAACTTATAGTTAAGCCGTTTTACTAAAGCAGAAAAAAAAAGACAAGCAAACAAGCAAGCAAACAAACAAACAACAAACAAAGGGAAAAGTAAGTCTCTACTGCTCATAAGCAAGCAATCTTCAGACATTTCCCGGGACTTCAGGGCTCAGCAGTGGTTGCTCCAAAAAACAAACATCGTAGAACAACAAATGCCCCCCACCCCATTCTTCCTCTCCCCCTTAGCTTTTGTATCCAAGATGATGTAATATAGTATGGGATATCCTTTGGGTTAGTTTGGGCCAGCTGACCTGGTTATGTTCCTTACTGGGATTTTGTCCATTCCTAGCCCCTAGTTAGGGGCAGAACTATCTTAGAGGGACAGCCCTGCTCAGCAGTAGCCAGAACACCGGTGTGTCATCAACACACTGCCAGCTATAAATGTAAAACACTATACTGTGAGGGCTGTTAAGGAAAAAATAACACTCTCTCAGTCAGACCCAATACAAGCAGTTATCCAGGAACACTGAGACAAATTAGAAAGACATACAGGGAATATTGACCAAGTGATTTTTGCTACACACAAGCAAGCAGGAGAACACAAGGAAAAAAACCGAGTCCATGTATATGTTTAAAACATTGTATACCTGAAATTATTACAGAGAAAGTAATATCTTAATTTCAGGTTTTGCATATATCTGATTAGAATCAGCCACCTTCATTTGTGATCTAGAGCATCCCCTTCTTAAGCTGCCTCAATGATTTTTCATACATTTTCAGAAAGCCTAGACACACAGGAATGCCATGTTCATTGCAATGTGAGTGAATAGTGTCAACTTTGATAAATATATAATCTTCGAATTGGCATGCTTAGAGATGGAAGGTTTAAATGAAAAGGGAAAGAGGACATATTCCTAATAAGCAAGATCTTGGGACATGAAAAGTAGTGCACGAATCAAAATGGAGACATAGATGTATTTCCCACAGGCACTGTTGAAAAGTTGGGGAGAAACTTAGGAGTTTGTATCCTAATACAGGAGAAAGATGTATGATTCTAAACCAGGTTTAAGAGGTTAATAATTTTTTTTTCTTACATTTGTGTTACCTATTGAAAATTCCATTATATTGCTGTCAAAATAAAATCTTCTAGAATCTACATGATGGTATTGCTAATGTTCTTCTGTGAAAATATACTATATGCAAATATTTCTCCATCTTCTTGATTCCTAAAAGTGTCACTCCTAAGCACAAGTTCATAACCCTTCCCTGCTTCACCTTCCAAACACTTCCCTGTCAATTAATCAGTCCCATTAAAGAACTATCACAGGCCATCTTGTTGCTTCTGTCTCCAAATAAAATATATGGCATAAGGATTGTTTTCTTTCATGTCTGCCTTTTTAAATGTTGTCTAATACTAGGTAATTCAAGCATTATTGAGTGGAAGAAATGCCTTTACTATCTGTAGGTTTTCATGGATGTATTAACAGGAATCAATGGTACTAGTCCTGTTTAAAAAAATACTATCTTTTCATTAAGTAATGTTCCTTAACTATGGTCAAAAGAATAAACCTGTATTATTCCTGTGCCAGGTTTATATTTCTAGAAGGGTTCCCCATAAACCACAAACTCAACCAAACTTCTTGGTTGAGTAAGGTGAAAATAAGGACCTGAGTAAACTTTCTTCACCAAGGAAAGCAAGGAATGGGATATCAAACCTGGTTTAACAATGTGCTATCTAAAATATTAATGACTTCAATCAGCAAATATTTCATTCACTTAAAGAACCACTACATTTCTAGCCAGTTTTAAGAGATTTTTTTTGTTCACAAGAACTAGAATGTAACCACGTAGAAAAGATAAAACCAAAGCCAACAGAACAATAATGCGCTTTTCAGCTCCCTGTACAGAGGTAAGTATATATTTCCACTTTACACTGGAATGGATTTAATCCATTATCTTTGTTTCTTAACACAATGAAGATTCTCTATACGAAATGCAATAAATAAAATAACTTGTGTATAGAAAGAATCTAATTTACATGATCCACAGACATGATCTAACGGAGTCTGTTAATATTAAGTTATACTGACATATGTAAACTTTGAGCTCAACTACAAATGTGACTTAAACATTTTAGACATGAACTTACTCAAGAAGAAGTAGGATAGGTAAAGGATCAATTTCACAGATGTCCCAGTCGTGAACATATTTTCCTTAAGCTTCTTCCAAGCAGTGAATCTTGAATAAGCATGGTAATAAATGGTACCCATTGTCATTTGTAAGAGTCTAGAGAAAGAAAGGATACCACATTGAAATATCTCTATACACTCAGTTAAAAAAAAAATCCAAAACTGAAATGGGTTTTGAAGCATCAGCAAATGTCTGCCCAAACTTGTGCCAATCCACGTTCACTTTGTCTGCAATATTTACTGCAGAGACAGAAAACACATTTGACTGTGAATGGTGTCTTGTGGGACTTCATTCCAAAGCTGTTTTTTAAGGATTTAGATAAAATACGTCCCTCAGCTACTAGTAGTTTTCAAGAATGCTCATGCCTGTGGTTCAGTGTATCATAATACCTCTTTGCTACTATCTTTGATTACACATTGGCATTCTACAAAACACAGATATTGAAAAATGGGCATACATAAGAACCAACATAAGAACCAACTTTTCTGAATGCTGGTTTCAAGGAACCAGCATTCCTAATCTCTTTTACCTTTTAATTAAACTCATTTGTAGTGTTGTCATTTGAGATGTTTTATAATTACTGTTCCTGTAGTCTCATAATAATTCATTTTTACTATTTATGCTTATGCTTTTTCAAAATCTGAAATGAGTATATTTTTAATATATATCATAATAAAATAATCATTTCATATGACACAGTTTATTAAACTGAAGGAGGGGAAGTACTGTTCAAAAACCAAATAGTTCATTTACAACAATTTTGCTAAAAGACACACTATAAAACAAAACTTTCCTAAGACTCAAAAAACCATAGGGGTATTGCCTGTGTGCTGACATGGGTGGCTGATGGGGAGAATATCTCAGACTCATGGCAGTTGACAGAAGAACAGAAAATTGTCAATTCATGCTACGGACCCCAGCCATCTTTTTGCCTTCTGCTGTCCCCAGTACAGATCAAAAGGGAGTAATTTTTGTTTACAACAGATCTTAAACAATATTTCTCAAAGGCCTTTGTATATTGTAACTGGATATGATGGAGCAGAAATGCACTAATGGGATAGTCCTGACCTTAAGTGTCAATTTTGTGTGCTATGGGCCCTGCTATCAGTTTGCTGTCTGGGACTTGACATAGGGAGAGAACTCATGTATCTTATCTTGGCAATAAAAAACATAACATGAGGTCTAGGACACCCAGAATTTCAAGCTACAGAAAAGAGAAAAATGCACAACTTCTTTTCTCTTCCAGAAAGTTCTCTTAAGGCTAGGATATCATGGATGGAGCCTCGTGATACTGTTTTGTAGATGAATGTAACTGATGTTATATTTTCAGTACTAACCACTGTATCTGAGATTCAAGGTCTGTTAAGCTTCTTCTGCAAAGAAATCCCTATCAGAGATTATTGGCATACTTAACCATCTCAAAATGCAGTGCTTCTGCATAATAACCCCCAAATAACTCAGGCAAAAAGTTTAGCTTGTGATGTTTCTAGGTACCATTCATTTTAATTGCATGTTGTTATAATAAATATTTAGTCACAGACAAGAACAGGCCCAAGTTTTCCTTAGATACTTCAGTTCAAAATTGGTAGTTGCCTTTACTGATTCTATAGAATGTTTTTCTGTTAAATAATATAACCTGTTCTTCCTGACTAATAACTGCTTTTGACTAATAATTTCAATGAATCTCTTATGTATAAGAATCACTAATTATAGATATTTTTCAAGGGGTTTATTTCCTTTCTAGGACTAAAAGTTGGTTGTTGCCTTAATACAGGAGTGTATCTCTTTCTTTCTTACTGAAGCTTCATAGTTTACAGAACAGCCAAAATTACAAAGGAACTAACTTTATTACTTGCAAGGAAAAAACAGTGCTTGGGGCATGAAGGAAACAAGCTCCTAAAAGTGATAGTATAAATAGACTCAGTGTTTCCAGGCTTTCTTTTGAAAATAATGTTTTTTTCTTTGAAAAGACATCTGTCAATATGAAAAGCAAACACAGCCAGTGTTTTCTACCGCACACAGATGAAATTATAGGAGTGTTACAGGCCAGCATTTTTAGCCGCTAAGCCTGATGGTGAAAGCAATTCTGAAAATGATGGTGGGTCTTGCTAGGCTGGGTAAATACATGAACTGGTTGCTTTAGGAAAAAAAAATAGTATTTCTGGGTTTAAAAGTATACATACAGCTTCTGAAACCACTCAGTCAAATTGAAGAAATGTAGCAAAATTATTCTCACAATTCCAAATACGCTAAACTACCATTCAAAAGGAAAAGGAATAATATCAGCCTTTTATGAATAGAAGAGAATGTAGACTTCAAATGGAGATTGGTGCTTTGACTATTTTCTCTTCTGTAAGAGATTTAAAAAACTACTTTTCCTCTGAGCTTGGAAAAAGTTTACTATTAGTTGAAAAAGTCCAGCTGAATGCATCTTGTTGCAACAAAAATTGAAGGTATTTTAATGAATTTTTGTGGAGTTTAGTAGGTTTCAATCTGCAGAAGACCACTGAATAATTAGTCAAACATCAGATACATCAGATGTAAAGAAGGTAAATATCTTTGGGTTTTAATCAAATTGGAACTTACTGTGTAAAACTAGGGTTATGCATTTCAAGTTCTAGTGAAGACCATAATCCAACGGAGTCTTCTGTTAGAGACATGAAATATGAAAATATTTTAAACTACTTTAAAAGAGAAAATTAGTTACTTGTCTTCTACATAGATGTCTCTCACTGGGATATTTGGGGAAATATTATTCTTTCAGATTTGCCAGAATGTTCTTTTAATAGATACAACAATCATGATTTTTTTTGATATGCCTGTATTTTCTAAAGATTAGATCAAAAACCTAAGAATAAATTTTCTTTTCCCAAAGCTAAATGATTTTTTTTATACTTTTTAATTCCATAACTATCTCTAGTTACTCGTCATTAAGCAAATACTGTGGGGATAAACTAGAGTACATGTACAGATATTAAGAAAAAATCATCCAAGAAACTTCCTTTAACCCCTGGGTAAGACAAACAGTGGGGAAAAATTAATATGGAATTATTTTTGGTTTTTATTGTCTAATTGAAAATCCTCAACTCTTGCAACATAATTTTTAGGCCACCCAAAAATTTTCTTTGTATCTGTTAAAGATTTAGGTCTAAATTTATAATATATAGGCTGTGCCACTACAGTGGCTGACATTGAGACTACTTTTATCAATCTATTATTCTTACTGATTTCACATGTTATGAAAATTAAAACACTTATTTAAATTTTAAACATTGAATTAAACTTTTTTTTTCCTTCTATCATGTTTTTACCCCTTGGAATTATTTACTGATTTAATTTTAATCTCAGCTTTTAGAATTTTCCATCCCACCAAATAAATTCAGGGGTAGAGATTGTGCCTAAAAAATTGTAAATTCAATGAGCAGACCCATGTACTGGAGAAAATAAACTTTCACGAATAAAATGTCTCCAATAAATTTTAGCAGAAAATTAAAGCCATGCATTTCAACTTAATCTAATGACTTGAACAAAATATTTAATCTCTATATAGTAATTTCAAGTTCTGAAGACAAAAAACATAGAATAATTAAGGTGAGAAAATATTTTTAAAATTATCAAGCCCAAACATCAGCCTCGACATCCACCATGTTTACTACTAAACCATGTCTTCAAATGCCATATCAACAGGTTTTTTTAACACTTCCAAGATTGGAAGTTGTTCAAAAAACAAAAGGGTTGCTGATTTTGTGGATATATAGAGATGGGTTTGTATGATTCCATAATGCAGAACAATACGGAGATTTTATTTCCTAAATTTCTTTATTACAAATTATTGCAAATTACTAAAAAAAACTGAGTAAGCTCATGATTAATAAAGAGAATACATATAAGTTACTACAAAATTACTACCATATAAGAAAATATATATATATTTCAATACTAGTAGCAAGCATGTATTTCATTATTAAGGTTACTACAAAAATAACTGACACAAAACTGTAAAATATACCTAATTACTTATATGTGTACCTTCATATTTATTGTTTGAAGTAGTGATTGTACAATGCTCATCGAACTGCTTTCAGAAGCAGAGCCAACCAATGATGAACAAATTCTCACTTTGAAGAGGACCATGCCACAGAACCTGGAGTCACCCAGGGTGACTCCAGAACCCTGTAGGGCAGTCTGTCTAGCAGATCTTTTTAAAGAGAGGCTGTATTTTGGGGAGGAAGGAAGTAATTTTTATGTGGCAGGGACAAGAATGCTACCACATTGGATAAGCCATAGATGTTGCTAATTCCATATCCCTTCATGACAAGGTTACCTGCCAAGTGGTTGAAGGCGAAGGACTGCCATTTTTGGGCTTTTCTTATTTTAGCAAAATCTTAGGTCACCTTTCAATGTATCTTTCTGGATCAAATGTCCAACATACACCTAGGCATGTGCACAATAAAATGAGTGAACGATCACCTGAGGAGTTAGGCTCTAAGAGTGATAGTAAATAAGATAATAAGTGTCTGAGGCCAGTCACCAAAGGTTTTCTTCAGGATTCATTTTCAGTTCCAGTTCTCAGCAATGTTTTTGTCATTGACTAGACATCACAGTTGAGGGCATGCTGAGTTTGCCTGTATTGTAAAATTATGAGAATCTGTTGATTCTCTTGAATGTAGAAAAGGCCTCATAGAAAGACCTCAATAGAGAGACCTTTGCATACTGCATGAAATTAGCAAGAACAAATGTTAAATTCATTCCCTGGTGTCCTGGGTCCAGCCAGGACAGGGTTAATTTTTGCAGTAGCAGCAGAGGGACAAGACCCAGAGGTTATTCTGTACTACCTTGTGTCATTTTCCAGGTACAGGGGAAGAGCTTGCTTCTGGGTCAGGGGACCGTGGAGCAGTCTGGTCAGGTCTAGCGGTGAGCATTTTGCGTATACTGTCTTGTACAGTTTTGTTGTTAATTTTGTTGTTGTTACCGTTTGTTTTCTTATCTCATTGCTGTTTCAGGTAGTTGTTCTTATCTCAACCCATGATCTTTATATTTTGTGACTCCAATTCTCCTCTCCAGCCTGACCATTATTTTCAAATTTAATTTGAAGTATTTCAATTTTTTTCTTTTCCTTGTCTAATAAATGCAGCTGTATACAAGGGCTCCTTTTCTGCTGTTGTTTTTCTCTGATTTGTTTTCCCATTCAGAAAGTTTAAAAATTGCAAGTAAGAAGTAGTAATTCTTTCCTGTTATAACTTTTTCATAGGTGAAAATATTATAAATTGTTACATTTTAAGAAAATATTTCTCTAATTGATATGCTTACTTTAACAGTTGGCCTAGTTCTGTAAAATGCTGAAAATACAGTTGAATACAGTTTACTTGAAAATTTATTTTAAAAATGTCCTATTACTCCTTCAAAATATGACTGAAAAACCTGCAGCATATCATGTGCAACTAAAATTTCTTTGTAATCTGATTAAATCTACCTAACAAAAAGAAAAAATATGTATGGTGTTTCCATCAGTGCCCACATATTACCTCTGTGGAACTTATTTCTTGGCTCCAAGTCTCGTCTAAGAGCAGGTGAGTCAGAACATGGCAATTTTACTATGTAGAAATTTTCTGCTCTGTGTACCAGAGCAAGAGTCAAACTACACATGTCAATCCTAAGTACGTTCAGGGATGCTATTGAAGAATGGACTAGAACAATAATGTTTCGCACCCTGTGCTCTTTAATTCCTTTGTTTGTTTGTTGGATGCAAATCCCACAACTTCTAAAAATATCGTGGCACCTGGACAAGGATGACGGTGACATATCTCTTATCAAGACAAAAATCAGGAGTTAAAGTCCCATTAGTTTAATTAAGAGGATTATGAAAGGATGAAAAATAAGAGTAGAAGAATAGAATTTAAGGTATATCCACCCTACAATAATAGAAGTCTTTGTTCTCATGTATGTGCCTTTTTCTGTAGAGTGATATGAACTTAGCTTTTTTATCAGCTTTATGTAAAATTATTGGATATTATGTGACAGTTGAAGGTGTCTTAAATGAAAGGATCCATTTCCTTTCTCCTTGAAAAAAACATAATAAGGTCATAGGCATGTCAGGACAGAATATAGTGTCTGGCACAGAAGAACTGAAAATTGACATATTTTAGAATTTAAAAGGAAGTCTTCAGCAATTCATTTTAAATAAAACACAAAGTAGGAAAATGAATGAGAAATATGAAATATCCATTTACATAACTAATGACACTCATATCTATCCAGTAGTAGGCTGACTATAATTCAAGGGTGTGAGAACAAATTGTTTCATGAAGTTAATGCTTTCATTTTGTGTTCTTAAGGACCCTGATGTTGGAACTAGGTTTTTCAAGACTTAGAAAAGGATTAGAATTCATCAATACTGTAAGACCATGGGAAAGATTGATTCAGTGATTAATCTCATGTTAAACATGTGGGAACAAAACAGCTGAGTATATTTGTCTCCATAATCCCTTTTCCCAAATGTAATTACAAATGGAATTGATCAACTTGTGTGTTTCTTCTGAGTCAGTAGTAGACATATTAGAATTGCTAGGCTGTATGATAACTTAGTTCAGATCAGCAATCTTCAGTGCTCAAGAAAGTTAGCTACTAGCACTGTATTTTAAGAAAAATTTTAGATTTCAAAACTTTTCATGGAATGTCTTCCAGGGAAAATGTCTATTCTCTTAGATTAATTACTTTAGTAATTTCTACCATATCCTTTGTATACCGAATACCTTCCCTTCTTACGGGGACCATTTTTATTCCATGTATTAAATACTTACTGAGTTAGAACATTGTATTCCATGGCTTGAAGGGAGTAGAGACAATACCAGACAATAATAACTCTCTTTTGTAATTAGCTTTTTGCTACAAGGTGAACTTCTACTGCTGCCTTTGTTACTGTTGGTTATTGTTGGGTGGAAAAGTAATAGAGCAGGTGTGGAGGATCACAGGTATTACAACGATATGAGTTGAAATGCTGTCTTGAATCTTAGAGTTGGTGCCTAGGTTTTTGAGAGAAGCAGAACTGAGCATATTTGTTTTCTTCAGGGCTTCTCATTGTTTTTGACCTGATTGGCATATTTACTTTTTTGAGACCTGCTCTATGACCCCATGGACTCCATGGACTCAGAATAAGTTGTTCAACCCAAGACTTTTTCACGTAGCAAAAAGCAATGCAATATGCTACAAATGTTAAAAAATTCTTGTCATAATTCCTACCTATTTCAGACCCTGTGTTTCCCCCCACAACACTGCAAACGAGTAATAGATCGCTAAAGCTGTGAGGCGTAAAAGCTTGTGTGAGGTGCTTGCTTTTTTCTCTGGGCAAACAGACAGTCATATCATATACTAAATTCTATTTTTAAATGTGCTTAAAATTATTCTAACTACTGTCCATTACAACTTCATTTTCAAAGACAGATTCAAGAAGAAATAAAATTTAGAGTGCTTAGGTTTAGGTTAAATGATAAAAGTTTCTGTGTTCATCTGACACACTTAACAGCTTTATGATTTCCTTCTATGTTCACTGTTTACATCTGGTGCAGTTATACAGGCTATCTTTCAGTAGAAATGCAACTTGGGCAGTTGCACATTTCTGATAATTAAAAGATTACAACAAAAATACAATGTTAAGAAAACACAAAAGCTAATTTTCTGATAGAAATATAGTTTTCCACAGCATGCTTCTGATCAAGCTAATACTTTTTCCTTAAAATGAAGAAAAAACCCAAAGTAAACAAATAACAGTTACAGAGATTATTTTTTCTTTGTACTTTTTTCTTTTTAATGGACATGGTATATTTCTTATGATTATTCCAGGATTTAAACCATGAGAAAAGAACAGCTATATTTTTGTTCTTAGACACATTTACTGCCCCAAAAATTTCAGTTTGTGTGAGAAAAATTGATTACCATATACATGTACAGAAATATGTACTTACATACACAAATATGTAAATATATATATGTGCATATATATCTATCTATCTGTATCTCACACTTTCACTGGTGTCTTGAACAAGAAAGAAATGTTTCCAGTATCTGTGGAAAACACAGCCTCTGATGTTCTTTGGATGAAGGGAAAACTGTCTGGTTCTTGTTTTTTTGCTGCAACAGCACAGCAGAATTATATTAAGAGTAAAGCTGTCTGTGTTATTAATATCAGGAAGAGCTCAAAAGATTTGACACTTGGGCTGAAGTTATACAGTCGATTCACACTTTCCCAGGACATCCAAATGATTTAACTCTGAGGTTCCTTTGTCAGAGCTGTTTCATCCCCTAGGAAAAATTATGATTAAACCTATATATCTAGACCTATTCAAGGGCCATACAGACTTGCCCCTGCTGAATTTCCTGTGGAGGGAAGAAAAGCATAGACCTACCACTCTCACTGGTTGTTGGGGACAATACCAGATTATACACAGCTGTTAAAATATACAAACATACTTGTCCCTTTGGGGAATAAATCTGTGCCAGGTGGAAGATGGCCCCCATAGAGGTAGGATGTGATCATTTAATTAACATGCACATCAGATGCCTCAATCATTTCTGGAAGCATTGAATTTGGAATTTCTAAACTTCCATATGCTTTTCTTCCACATCAAACTTCTGTTAGACTAGTTTAATTTTGTGATGGACAGCAAGGGTCAGAATGTGGAAAGGTGAAGGGAAGAAATACTATCCAATGTGTCATTACTGTAATACCAAATAGCACAATAAAGGTCTTGGCAGGTTTGTGCACTATGGGTTTGGGGCTGAATTTGATTTTTTACTTGCAGTTGTGAAGACTCCTCAGTCTGAAAGCAAACGAGTGTACACTATGTGCATATTTTTGCCTTGTCTGTGGTAGGACAATAGTGAAATTTGAAGTAACAGTTTAAATTCCCTATCCACCTCTTTAATTTCCTTTCAGTGTGTCCCTTTATGTGAGTAGAGAACTTTAATTGATACTTTTTTCTTTTGTTTCTATTCAGCCAGACTAATGTAAAATCAAGAAATAATTAACACTTCAATTCCGAGTCCCTGATAAATTTGCCATCAAAATTTGAAACACATCAAAGTGAAAATATTGAGATGAAAGCACTTTTCAACACCAAAACCAAATTGTTTCATCTATGTGTTAAGATTTTGCATCTCTAATTCTCATGGTCCGTTGTTTTTCTCCAGCTCACAATTACACTCTGTTTTGACAAAATTCTTAGTAGATTTTCAGTTTCAGTGACAATTATTTCAGCTAGGATTTCATTGTAGCTGAAGCAAGGCAGAGTTTCTCCTTCTTACTCTTTTGTCTGGGTGTGGGCATGCTCTCTTGTACGTGTCTGCATTGCAAAGCACAAAGGTACACTGTTATGGAGAGGATTTTTTTTTTCTTTAGCAAAATATAGCTCACAGTAGCTGAGCAAATCAGAGATGAAGAGGGGAAAAAAGCATGGAACAGACTCACACTGAAATGCAACTCCAGCCATCCGATATCTTTATTCAGCTCATCTAATTAAGCTGTTTATTGTGCAACAGTTTTGTTTGTGATTCTTTAAAAAGCTAACTATCAGATCTCAAAACTTGTAGGTTCACTTAACAAAGAATGGGAGCAGCAGTCTAATTTACTCCACACTTACTCCTCTATATCAAAAAACCCCTAAATGACTAAAGAATAAAAACCTGGTAAAAGTGCTTGTGAGAAAGGTTAGTGTAGCAGTCCCAAACCAATACTATGCTTTTTGGGATGGAAAAAAGCATATTCAATTCCCTCCTTCTGTTTGTAGGAGGGAATTGAATACCCATGAGGTGGAATAGAGAGTCTGATGTTGTTTGGTATCTTATTTTCTAAAAAACATTTTCTTAATCAATGCTAGGTCTATGTCCTGTCATTGGAGATCTTTGTTCTTATTGTCATCTAGTGCATTTTGTTACATCACTTAGTTCAAAATAATTGTTGGATATTTTCTTCAAAAAAAGGCATTTATTTTCCACTATGAAAAATGCAAGGTATTATTGTCACATTAGTGATATACAAAGCAGTGTGCATCATAGCAGTTTCCCAAAAATCTTTTTACCCCCTCATAAGATACCTTATCACCACTGTTTGCACTTTGAATGCATATAAATATTAGTGTTGAACTAATGAACATTTATCTGGCATGACTGATCAAATTATGCCTCCTTACAGGAAGATCAGACAAATTAGTCTTTCTAAATAGGGGAGTGCAGAAAAACCTCCTTTAGGAAAAAGAGTTGACAGTGAAGTTGCAAAAATCAATATTTCAGACTTTGGGAAATATTTAGATCTCTGGATCAGTTTTAGTATGACTTTTAAAATGGGAGAGAACCGTAGAGCTGCTGCTGCTGCAGAGACATGTAACAACTGAAGACTTTCTGCTGTAATGGTATGGATGAAATACTGTTTCTGCATAAATTTATTTAGTGTCTGTCACCTAAGCAGACTGATGTAAACCTGGAACATGCAGAGGTGACTGCTGAGTGGAGGACTCCCAGCACAGAACATTTTTTCTAGGAGACAGTGTTCCAAGCTTTGGAGTAGACAGAGTTTCAAGGCAATAGAGAATGAGAGTCCTGGGGAGACATCCTGAGCCTCTGCGCCACCCAGCTTAGAGAGCTGGAAGCTCATGTTGTCCTCTCTCACAGCCACCAGAATAAGAAAGCAGAAGAGTGTGCAACCCACACATGTGCTAGACTTTTTCAGCTCTGCAGGCAGCTTGTTAGACACTCCAGTGATACAAATTTTGATATCTACCCAAGCAGTGGCAAAACATAATGGAATACCTATTCAGAGGGTATCCTTAGTGTGTATGTTTAACTAGTAAAAGGAGTGCTAATGCACAGAATCTGTACAGCTTAAATGGCAGGATTTATTCAGCATGACAATTCTTATAAAGCAAAAGACAAAAATTTAACCTATATGGATACTAATGAATTTAGTTCAAGAAACTGAGAAAGTTTTCAGGTTCTCTGATAAGTTAAGGAGCATGGTTCTGAGCAATCTGATCTATTTGAAGATGTCCCTCCTCATAGCAAGGTTTACTGGATTAGATGAACTTTAAAAGTCCCTTCCTACTCAAACTATTATGACTCAATCCTTCTGTCATCATTCTAAAATTCTCTCACTGAAACTTCATTTGAGTTGTAAAGGTCCTTGCTGCTATTTCTATACTGAGTTTCAAGTCAGACAAGACAGCTTGTTTTCTGGATTAAGTAAAATTTAAATTTAATCGGTCTTCTGTGATTTTTGCTTGGGCTACAGGTCAGCTGCTAAGCCACTGTGTAAATAATTTTTAATCAAAAAATATGTACCATATTATCTCTTTTCTTGGTAGACCTGGTTTTAAACAGTCAGTTTAGGAACTCCAGTTATCTTCAATTAACTGGGATAGTAAAAGCATTATAAACAAATTATTTAATTTGAAGGAATAACTTTATTTTCTGAAGAATTTTTCTAGTAGCAAAATGAGTGGGAAATCATCACCTTAAAGGGTCACACACACATCAAGTGTACGTGATCCCTTCCAGCACACATCCTGATAGTAAGCTTTTAGTCATCAACCCAGAACAAATCAAACAGGCTGGATTTTGATTACCACCTAATGAAGTTATATCCCTTTTCCATTAAAGTAAAGGTAATCTTGACAACTGTTGATTTTTATTTCACAAGAGTTTATGATATTATTTTCACAGGTCACTTATATAATTCAGTGTACAGATAGAAAGCTAATTTGCTTTATAAGGCAGAACAAAATGCTCTATGTTCTAGGAAATAGTACACTGATTTAATTAGAGGTGAAGAGTTTAAGAAATCCCTTTTTGACATATTGTTTCAGCTTGCACATCTTTATAGCTTTTGCTCTCTCTTCCTACCTATATATGAATATATGCTTGCGTATATCCACAAGCATTACTGCAATATATTCCATGGCAGAATTCTCACACAATAGTGGTCTAGACATTCATTTATGATCTTTATTGTTTGACAGTATATGGAATAGCTTTAACCAGGAATGTGTGAGACCTTTTATGATACAAGCAATCCCAGTGTGCCATGACCTAGTACAAGAAAAGGGAAGTGCCAAGAAATGTGTTTCCGCAGAAACTGTTGTACGAACAACACTCTTCTGTGCCACTCTACTTGTTTGCTCAAACTGAGCTGCCTGTAAATCAAAATGATTAATCAGGCACAGTATTGGCTGCACAAATTATTTTTCTCTCTTGCTTTTAAGAAGAAAAGATGTCTTATCCTAGGGTCCTTCTTTCTGCTGTTAATAACTTATTTTTTTCAGAAGTATTCATGGCCACTTGCCTAATTCGTGGGTAGGGGGTTTGGGGAGGGGGGGAGAGGGGGGAAGAAAATGTAAGATTTAGTTGGTATTCAGTGGCAAATAGATCACTGAACAACATCCTCAGAAGACTGAACTGTGGCTTACAAACCAAGAAGACGTCTCACTGGCCTTCAAACTAAGTACAAACTAGAGTCTCTTTTATTATTGTCTTTCAGAAACAATTTAGTATTTTTTTATACACAAGAAAAATGTAATCTTCAAACAGAAAGACAGCTTTAAATGCTTTGATTCCTTTACTACCTGTATTATTACTTGCTTCAACATACATTGATCACACGGAAAAAGATTTGCATAAATCCATCATTTTCCACTGGAATGGACACAAAACAATAAAGTATATCTGTCAATCAGGAGCACAGTGTTCAGTAAGATTACTCAAGATTATTATTCAAGATAGCAAAAAAATTGACCTGATTATTTTTTAAAGATTATTTAGGCACATGTAATTATTATTATTTATTCATTTTTTGAGGAGAAAACTAGGTAAATAACTAAAATAATGTTTTTTCAGGTCTATTGGTGCTTCTCTAATCATGAAGGCAAATGAAACTCCCAAGAAAATAAAATTTCATTTGTATTCTAGCTAAAAAGAATTTGAAAACTTAGTTTAATGAGACTTTTGCTGACTTTTGCTGTCACTTTTGCTAGTGACAGATGACTATTAGTGTTTTACGCTTTCATTGTAAATTCAAAATAGTTTACTCCAGTGGTCTGTAGATCACATATGAAAAATAATTATATTATAATTTATCTTGTAATTTTGATTTTCCTGCATATGGTGACTTTGACGCATGGACAACTTGGAATAAAACCAGTTTTTCCTGCCTGACTTCTGCCATGTGTCAAGTTTGATTAAGCAACAAACAAGTGAAGCACACTTATTAGCCACTAACCATTGTGTTTCCTAAAAATATACAACAAATTATAGAACCATGGACAGCAAATTTCTTTGTATATCCCTATTTTCAAAATTTATAATAATTTTTTAATATTATTCTTTTGAACATTCTAAAGAATCCTTGGAACCTGAGTGTGAGCTACACAGGTTTCTCTGGAAGACAGTGAAAAACGTGGATGGTAGGAAAGTGTGGATAAGTCTATGAAATACATACAGCAAATTCAAAAAAAAACTTCTTCTGAAGGAAATTTTAAATGAAAATAAATTTAGCTGTAATGATACATTTTTTTCTAACACATACTTTAAACCATCTCTGCAAAATTTTTCCTGTTTTAAATCTAAAACAAATGGCAGGATTATTTCATTTAAACAAATAGAAAAAATTTGTTCTGACCTGATTTTCAATTTGCAGATTTTAGATTGTGAAAAGTTACCATGATCTTAAGTTCCATCCTAAGACAATAAAAGTATAGCAAAATTGGATAGAAATATGAATGTTGAGATAAAGTGAGGTTTGTTTTGACTAAGGAAGGGTTTTATCTGCATTCTTGATTATTTCTTCATTTGCACATTTCTGCTCATAGCAAGATCAAGGTTTCATTCCACAGAAGTTTTACATTTTTAAAAATATTTAGTTGATGTTATAAGTAAAGCTACATTGATCTTTGACCACAGTCTTTTCCTTAAGTTGGGTCATTCCACCTAAAGTGAACACAGGTGTTAATATTCAGTGGGGGGTATTCTTGTGACACCAAAGAAACCTGCACAACACTCATCCAACTACCGACTTTTTTTTTTTTCTCCAGCCCTTTATTCTCTTTTTTTTTTTTTTTTGTTACATTTTTTCACAGTTGACCCAGTATTTTTGATGCTGTACAAGAGTCAGTATCCTAGACATCCCAGGGATTTGAATGACTAGTATAATGCCTGCATGGGAGATGAGAAGCAGAAGTATATTGTTGAACCTTTAAAGAAAGGTTGACATTTTCCTGGCCTTGAGCAGCTCTCTTCGGTATTGAAGCTTTTGCAGTGTTCAGCCCTTTGATTTATGAGAAAAAGTGTAACACATCTTGGCCATTATGGAATCATAAAAGTCTTTTATATCTTCCCGTTCCATTTTAACTTTAAAAAGCAAAAAAAAGTTAACTCCTTTCCTATTCCATCTCAATTTTTTCATATATTTTTCTATTTTCAGAGTAGAAGATTATTTATTAAATATTTTATTTCTGTTAAAATGGTATGAAGACTTTTAGATGTTGATTCTCATTTCAAAAAGTCCTATAAGGATTCTTGAACAAAGTTTCAAATTCTGAAATCAGAAATTAAAGCACAAATTTAGGTATCTAAGTAGTTAAAATCAGCAATTTTGATGAGAAGAGAGGGCAATGAAGAAAATCTTTGAAAATAACAAAACATTTTGTGTAGGATTCACATCTCATGGAGTTTAAACCACCTAAGAACAAAAACCAAAGAATTAAGCTTACATGAGTTTATTGGTTTAGAGTAACTTTTCTGCTTCATGTAGTCTACAGGACTCTTTTTAATGTAATCATCCACTCACTCATAGTGGTAACAATTTTGTTGTGCTGCAGCATTAACAAAATTTTTTCAGATTTTTTGAAGGAGCACACATTGATTATAATTGTTATTGGTTGTAACTTATTTCTGCAGTCTCATTCAGTTTATGGCAGTTGCAATCTCCCTGCAATCCACAGTAAAATTTCTATCAGCTGCACTGAAGGCAAAATGAGACTACTTCTAGCAGTGCATACCTGTGGTTAGTGTGGACACTTAACAACAATTTCATAATCATATTAATTATTTTACCTGCATCTGTGTCTCTGTCCTTTGAGAAAAACAAGCTGGTCTTGTCCCAGAAATTTAGTTCAGAATTGTGCTTATGTAAATACTGACCTTCAGTGGGATTTACTGATTTTGGTTCAGCCTTACACTAACACTGAAACTACACTCACTACTAGCCAGCTTCTGCAGATTAATGCAAACCCTGACTAGAAACACATTTCATTCTCTTATTATTATTATTTTGTGAACAGAACAACCCTTCTAGCTGAAGAACACCTTATTTGCCTTTGTAGATTTCACAGATGCTCCTTCCAAATCACTCTTGTAGTACTCTTTTAGTACTCTTTGAGTACTCTAGTACTCAAAGTTTTGCAAGACAAAAAGATTTGAAAAACAACTTTCTGTCACTACTAATATTCTAGTAAATATTCTAGCTAGAGAGTAAAAAATTCAGATGAAGGCCAATAAGAGCAAGTGAACTGAGACATATGTCTCAGAACTGAGACATATATTGATTTTTGAAAGACTCAAGAAGAGACTTCTGACTCAACAGTGCACTACTAAACAACAAGAAAAATTTATATATTCAGAATCTCCTCTCTTGACACAGAAAGAATAAAATTTTAAAAGCCAGAAGAATAATGAAATCATAAAAAAGCCATATGAATCATAAGCTCAGATTTTAGGCACTGTCCTGGGTCATAGGTTTAACACTTCATAGCCACACTTGGAAACTCTGGAAGGAATTCAGTTGCACATGTGTGAACATCTAGTGTCATTTGAGGCCTCCTATGTAAATCAATTTTTTCTTTCAGGTGTTACCCTGAAAGGATGTGGAACTGTCAGATTTCACAGAAAACACAGTGATGTACAGTTTTCACCAAGATATTTTAAATTATACTTCTATTTGTGAAAATAAAAGCCCCACAAGGGGTTTTAATGCATTATACCAAATGAGAAATCCAAATAAGAAATCATTACACAAATTTAGTTCTCTCAAATCTATTTTTTATTTGTCTGTTTGTTTTTTCACAGGTTTTTAGTAGATTAAAAAAATCCAAAACCAAAACAAAAACACTCCCACACCATGCCTATCTGTCAGCACTTAAAAATTTATAAGAATAATTTGCATTATTAATTAGCTGGTGAATAAAATCAAAGACTCATATTTCCTTCAACAGTCTGCCTATTTATACCAACAAGCCATATATAGGTGGTATAGGGTAAACTCTTTCAGGAAATCCAACAAAGCAATTAATGAGTTTGAGTAGTGTGAGAGTTAAGAGCGGTTCAAGGAAATCAAAGGAAAGACTTTTTGAGACAAATTTATTTATGCCATATAAAAAAAAAAAAACAAACCCTTCTTAATTTCTCCTAGTCTACAGAGTCTCTTAATATCATAAGGTTGACATTGGTCCAAAAAAGATGGCAATCAAAACCATTTAAAATTAAAAATGAAGGTTATGAAAAGAAATAATAGCATACAACTCATTTCAGTTCAATTGAAATAATGAGAGAAAATTCTTAAGACCCTACATAAACCCAGAAATCTTAATTTGTATTTATACAGATGAATTTCCTATAGGCAATATAAATGATTTTGAATATAATCTTTGAATTCTCTCATTTTCTTTTCCTTTCAATTCTCCATTCTATCTTATTTTTAAGCTCTGTTTCAGACATATTTACTGCCTTTCATTGACAGACTAAACTTTTTGTTGTTCCCCAGTGAGTTAACATGCTCTTTCTCTTTTTCATTTTGCTTCTTACTCCTTTGGGCAAAAGCAGTGCCTCTTTACCCACTAGAATGTCAAGAGATTTTATTAATACATTAAATAATTTGGATTGGGATTTCCAGATATAAAATGTTGTAATCATAACAATTTATTTCATACACTGCTATAGCAAAATGAGACTTTGTAAAAAACCAAAATCATAAAAACAGAAAAAGGGGCTACAACATGAACCATAGTACCTTTCTAGCCTGTTATATTCTCTAATTATTATGTCTTGGAAAAACATCATAAAAGTGCAAAACTATAATATCATTTCTCCAGAATCTTGCCCCTCAGGTTCTAGGTACATCCTCTCATTTTGTGTAAGAGCCTGTGAATTATTTTCATCATGAATTTCCCATGTTGAATTTTCTACAACCATATTAATTTTTGTCAATTGGCAAGGAAATATACTTTTTCAAAATAATATGTAAAGAAGCATATCCTCCTGTTCCCTCTGAACCTGCTATTTTCAAGTTATAGCTCACGTCCACATTTTTTCATATTTTGAATGCACTACAAACATTCTTCACTTCCTATGCTATACACAAATTTGCTGCAGCCCCACTTCTCAGTTTCTATCTTTTCTAGTATGAAAAATGCTAATCTCATCATTAGCTTCTTTAATCAGAGGAGGCTCCAGGGAGACCTCATTGTGGCCTTTCAACTGCTTAAAGGGAGCTACAAGAATCGTGAGTGGAACTTTCTACAAAGGCATGTAGTGATAGGGCAAGTGACAGTGACTTCAAATTGAAAGAGAGTAGGTTTAGATTAGATATTTGGAGGAAATTCTTTCATGCGATGATGGTGAAGCACTGGAACGGGTTGCATAGAGAAGCTGTGGATGGCCCTCCCCAGAAGTGTTCAAGGCCTTGATAGATGGGGTTTTCAGCAACTTGGTCTAGTGGAAGGCATCCCTGCTCTTGGCTGGGAGGGATAGGAACTGGGTGGTCTTTAAGGTCCCTTCCAACACAAACCATTCCATGATTATAGGATAATAGGATTATTGAATCAAATCTGTTCTACATAAAGCAGTGGTGGCTGGTGCCAAGTGCCTCTGTACAGGAATTCATGCAGAAAGAGAGATGGAGGGACAAAAAGAGACTGCAGGGTAAAGGGAATAAGTACATTTTTTGTAATTTTTAGTAAAATATTAGAAGTTTCATAGTATAACGTAACAAGGAACAGAAATGAAAACTAGTCCAAAGATTTAGGCAATATTCTTTCACTAGAGCAATAGTTTTACATGTAAATTGTCATTTCCTTCATGTATAGGCAGCAATGAGATGGAAAACAGACAACAGAAACACTGAAGTTCAAAGAAAATAATCCTTAAGCTAATTTACAATAAAATGATTAACATCTAACCAGAATTCAGAGGTTTTACAATTAATCACTTCATCACCAGATTACAGAATACTTAATGGGAAAGGTAATCATAAAGGATAAAAAATTATAAAATGAAAATGTTTGAACAAATATAATCTACATCTGAAATAATATTCTTTAAAGGCAAATCCAGTCATTTAGGTGATTCTGATATGTAATTCTTTAAACTCTGTGTTTGATCAAGATAATATAATTTTGATTGATTTATTATTATTATTATTATTATTACATATAATATTCTTGGCTTGAAGATTGGTTCTGTAGATAAGATTTGTAGATAAACATACAGAAATAAAAGTCTCTTGTATGAAACAGAAATTATAAAGATGGGGCTGAGCCTGAATATGTTATTCTTTCAGACACTGGAGTTAGTATTACAGTGTTAAATTGTCTATTTCTGCAGCAGCTCTTCTTGTGCCGCTCCCACTGCTGTACCCACTTGCTTACTCTTCTGCATACAGGAACTAAATCCATCCTTCAGTCTTCCTCTCATCTACTTCTAATGTTTTCTTAGAATATATTTTATACTATTTTTAATGTATTCTAACCACCATCTCTTTCTCATGGCTTCTGTGAGCTATATTTTTCTAATTGTTAGCAGAAATGATAAAGAATTCCTGTTATTCATTTGAGATATTGTCTTAAAAATCTTTAGTGTGAGACCATGTCTCTCTAGTTTTCTTTTCTTGTTGGTTACATGTAACTCCCTTCATATCCGTTGATATTTCATATTTCCAGATATTCTTTCCTTTTCATTTTTTCTCTTCAAATTAAAGAAACAAACAAAACAAACTTCTGTTTGCAACCTCAATGCTCTCTCTCCATGCAGCAAAGTATTTTAACATGATTCCTCCCTAGGTAATACTCCTAATTAAATGGTTATGAGCGTTAACTTGTTTAACTAGTCTACCAAACAATTTCTGTGTTAAACTGCATTTTATCCTGCTTGTGTGAATTTATTCCCCAATCAAGGCAGACATGCTAGACACCAACTCCTGAAAGACTATCTTTTTTTAATCAATATACAAAGGACTTCATGCATTTTGTATTTTGAAGGACCCACACATTCTAAAAAAGAAAAAAAAAAAAAAGCAAAATCAGAAAAAAACACATTTATCTATAACAAGAAAACAAATGTCTTAGGACACACCTACAACTAAATTAGACCAGCTATCAATGTCTGAACCTCATAAATAATGAGGCTGTTGGATTCTTCTTCTTCTTTTGGCAAGGTTAAGAAATGACAAGCTATTGTGATTTGGAGTGGACATGTGGATTTTTGCCCTTCACACTGAAAAGACCGAAACAAACAGAAAAAAAAAAAAACCCAACACCCTTCCCCCCCAATAAAATAGTAGTTAGGTAAATCCATTATTCACACAAACATGCATACAAGATTTCCTTATGGTTCACAAAGACACACCTATGGAGTTTTGCAAATATGCTTGGTATTTGGTTTTGTTTTTTTTCTCTCAAAAATACCAGTTTTAAAGTAACAGCAAAAACTTAATAGTACAGAGAGCCATACCATCAGCTCCTACAGGAGAAGAAATGCCTGTGTGGTATATTTTTATCTTCAATGTCAAGCAGTAAGAATGGAATGCTATGAGAGAAAACTTATGATGGAAGCTTTCTGTATTGTCTTCTCTTTCCCTCTGGAATCACTGGCACACAACTTTTGCCTGTTCACAAAACTTTAAGGAATTCACATTTACTGTCTAACCCCCAACATTTTTTGGCTCAGTTCCACAGAAAAGAGTGAGATTTTCAGCAGGAAGGCAAATCATATTGTTAAATCTATCCAGCATGAAAAGATATTAAACTTTGGGCAGTTTTTTCCAAGGGGAATTAATCAAGTTTATTTCCCTTCTCTCTCTTTAAGATTCAAAATTGCTTCCTGAAGCTCAAAATCACCTAACAATAAAGATCCAGATTCCAGAAAGAACACCAGAAAGAAGGCAGAAGTAGTGAGACTTTATAAAATCTGTGTTTGAGATACTATTGCCAGTAAGTTGGCAGAAACATCTTTGATTGTCAGAAAAATCATTTTCTTGACAGGAGAGGATAGCCACAGTGAGTGTCATGCAGAAAAATCAGAGTTAATGGTCCACTATGAAAATTTTGTTTCAAAGTAGAATTAATACTGGCAGCTCAAGTGCAGACAGGGACTTGCATGCAAGATATTTAAAAAAAACCCCAAAACCAAACTAAACTCTCCTTTTCAGTTGTGTATGAGAAATAAAAATTACCAGAATTCACATGTTTTCTCCCACAAATGGCCAAGTGGGTGAAATCCAAATAAATTGGATAAAGTTTGGAAATGTTGAGGATGCAAAAAGATAAGAGAAAATATCTGAAGTTGCATTCACCCAAAAGGCAAGTACAGAGATAGCCAGTTTTGCATTCAGAAGGTTTAATTCTAGGTAAAATTTTAAAATAAAATTCAATTTTCAGAGTTTCTTTAGCAGCTATAGGTTCAATGTCTTATGTGTGACATGCATCCCTATCATCGCTAAATCAGAAAAAGCATGATGAGTAGACAGGAAGATTAAAAGCAGAACTGAATAAGGATTAACTGGAAATATAATGAGGCTTTGGTAGATTTCCATTGCTAAAGCAAGATGATACGTCTTGCCCACTACCTACCATCAAAACTCAGCTTAAATATTTAAAAGTCCTTCCCAGCAATATTTTTGAAAGCAAAAACTTCTTCTTGGTTGGGATTTGGGATTGATGAGCTTTCTGAGCTCACAGAGATTTTCACTCGCATTTTGTTCCTAGACCGAAAACAAGATTCCAGTCTTCAAACACTAGCTGATGGAATAGTCCTGTTGGTCTTTCTAGTGGAAAAGGCCCAAAAGAGATGAAGAACATAAGCTAATCATGTCAGATTGATGGCAAGGAGCGTGATTAGAAACCTTGCTTCATGGAAGGAAAATTTTACTCTGAGTCTTTCTGTGCCACTAATCCAAAACCAACCTTTGTGTTGGCACTTTATATTAAGCTGATTTTCATCTAAACAAGCATGTGCAGAGAAGCAGAATAAAGGCAGTAAAGAGATGCTCAATGGCATGAACATCTTTCTTAGCAGGTTCAGCTTCTGCAACCTTACAGGCTCTCAAAACCTTTTTTTTTTTTAAAGAAATCTCAAGTGATTTTAAAGTGATTAATTTTTTAAGACCTATGAATTTATTTAAATTGTGGTATGCATTTTAAAAGCTATGAATTCATTTAAATTGTATGCGCATCTTTTATCTGGGCCAGCATCTTTCATTTCTAGTTTTCACTGTGGCTTGTATTTCCTGTACTTAAAAATGAGCTTCGTTCTGAAGTCTGCATAGTACATTATGTACTTGATGGATCAAGTTCACACTGAAGTCAATGAGTTTGACTCAAGGGAAAGTGCTAAGCATATTTCCAGCAGGAACCATGATGAAGATTGTTATGATGACATAGTTCCAATTCTCTGAGAGCTATTATAAAAACGACCTATATTTCAGACAACTTGAACTTTGAAAATACCAATTCTTAAAGAATAAGTCCTCAGTAAATCAGTATCACAAGTGATCAACACAAAAGCAGAAACCTACAGAGGTTTCAATAGAAAACTGGCACAAAAAAAGCAAAGTTTAAAGCAGAGAGCAAGAAGCAAAACTACTGAAGAAGACAAAGGAAGCTTTGTTCCAACATGTAAGCTTCTGGTTGAACTTCTGCATTGATTACCTTGTACTTATTTAATCTTCACAGGTTCTGAATGACAAGTGACTCCTTACCCATAAACACAAGTAATAAATGCAAAACTGAAGCCCATGAATGGAGGCTGCTGTTCTGTGGGTTTTTCACTACAGAACAAAAATTAGTCACAAAAATAGGTATTTGCATAATTAAATTCACAAACTGTCTCAGGCAGAAGGGGACCTTCAGGCAAAATTTATTAGAAAAGTCACACTGAGCCACAAGAAGCAGAAAGGATCCCCTTGCCTTCTAAACCCCTTTCCAGAGAGGAGTCTGGGTGCATGCGTATCCAATCAGCCCCAGACTTCATCAACAGTTTATGTGTAAAGGATTATACAGCTGTAACAGGAAAAGTTGTAAAAGTTTTTCTGAAAAATTAAAGATGGAAAAGCCATATTAGATAGATATAGATATAGATATAGATGATACAGATCTAGATAGATGATATAGATGATATAGATATAGATATAGATATAGATATAGATTTATATAGATATGATTTATTATTATAAAGCTTAGACAAAGAGATCTTAATCAGAATTACTACACAGTAGAAGAGCTTTAACAACTATTACAGTATAGTGCAATATAAAGCAAAATGGAACCAATTATAGTAAATAAATTGTATTAAAACTAGCAAAAGTAATTATTAAGTAGAGATTGATATTATGCAAAACCAACAGTCAGGGGCAAATATCTTTCACTCAGCCTCAAGGAGTAACCTTAAGGGGTGTCCCCACCCAAGGAGATACTCTCCACACACACACTCCAAGAAGGGGTATGTGAGAAGACCCTGGTTTTAAAGTTTGGGATTGGTCTTGATAAAGTGATTGGCTGTCAGTTGTAGGTCTCCTGGCCAGCTGCATCACAGCAGCAGCTTTAGATAAGTTAGCTACAGTATCACTTGTTTGTTTCTTTAGCCAGATATTTTAGCAGTCGACCTTATCTTCTGCTCACTATCAGGATGTTTAACTTTGGGATTGATGAGTCAGACAGATTTTAGCATTATTCAATACCAAAACTAGCATGATGCCCTCTTCTTCATTTACCACAGATAGCTTTGCAAACAGGGCATTGTTTGAGTTGTTTTGCCTCATTCTAGGCAGAGAATCCTGCCACAGGAAACATTGTGAGGAACCAAAAACACCATTGTCATATGCACAGTATTGACTAGGTGATGTTTAGAAGCTGTTTAGATTTATGAGATGTTTAAAAGATGTTTAGAAGCTGTTAAATCCACTAAATCCCAGAAGAATAAATTTTTTAATCTCTGTCACTCTCTGTCACAGCATTCTGTTCCTATTACCTTGGGTGGATATGACTGAATGATTTATCTTTTTTCTTCTATTTCTGAATCTCTGATATCCTGTCTAAAGCTCCTCAGAATGTAGGGATATGAAGCTCTGAGTAGTGTTGCTGCCATGTCTTGAGTTTTGCTTCAGAAAGTATGGATCAAATGAAACAGTATTAATATGAAAGGAGTATTGGGAATGGGGTATTTATGTGTTATTCTAAAATGCAAATTGCTGCATCACTTTTTTATATATGGCTTACTTCACTGTACTTCCTTTCAAGTGTAAATCAATTTGGATGGGTTGTGTTTTATTTTATTTTTTGTTATTTCTTTGCTTTATTTCATTACTGACATTTCCTCTATCTTTCTCTTAAGAGCTTAATCTGCTTAAGAGCTCAAGAAATTTTATAAAGATGCAGATTGTAGGGTTTTTTGTGTTTTTAATCCTAAACCTGAGATATTTGCACTTGAATAGCCAATCATGAAATGATGAGGTGTTGGAGGATGTAATACCAAAGACACAATAAAATTTAGCTAGGCTGGAGCATCATGACAGACAGTGAATCAAAGCAAACATGTAAGTATGCAATAAGGGTACGATTTCAAAAAAATAATGTTTCTTGCCTTCCTCAAAATTCAAAATGAAGAAAGAAACTTGACAGTACTTCCTCTGGCCGTTTGAAGAATAACTGATCCAGAAGACAGCATGCAATTTAATGCTGCTGGTTTGGACTACTGTCCACACACAATCTTAGGAAACAAGAGAAAAATCTTACACAGTCCCTGTGGTATTGCAAAACTCAAATTTGCCAGCATCCATATGGCTTTTTTGTATGAGATTGGGAGAATCTTCATTTTGAAAACTTTAAAAAAAACCATTGATTTTCCTGGGAGCTATATATATCTTCTACTCCCTGCTCACACTCTCACAAGGCCTTTTTTTTTCACTTTTAATTTCACTTGAAGAGCTGGAGTCCCTTTTCCCATTTGATTTTCTGTCTCAAACTTTGTTACAGCAAAGTGTAGGCCCTTGAATAGACTTCCATTAATCATCACTTGATTTCTAACCTCTTGCCTTTAAGGGAATTACGAAAAATTACTTTTTTTTTTTTATTCCTTCTATGCTGCCTTCTTAACTACAACACTTTTTCTGGAACTGCTCATTTACTCAGTTGGGTTTATACCCTTTCTGTAATTTTTTCCCTTTGTTGGAATACATAATCCCTAATACTATAAATCATTTGGCTGGAAGAAATTCGAGACCTTTCTCATACTCAAGTCTCTAAGCTCTTCAATACAATTGACTTTACTAATTATTCCTTTAGTTCATCAAAGTTTGTGCTATTTCAAAATCCAGACTCTTTGTTCCTTCCTTTCTTCCCCTATAATAAAATTTGACCTCACAGCTGAATATGCCCTATTCTCTTTCCTCTGTTCCTTATGCTTTTTACCAACTTTTTGCTTTATGTCCTTGAGTTTCTTGAAGTTTTATTTTCTTCATGAATGACAGTAGTGTAAAGTGAGAAAAGAGGTCAGTTGTCCTTTGAAAAGTTTTCAAGGAGAGCACAGGGGAGTTCTATTTTAAGGGTTCTTTTTCAGGTGTCTATAAAGACAGAAATCCTTTGACTAAAGATATACAAAAGTCAGATTTTTTTTTCTGTTGTAATGTGCTAGGGATTTTTAATTTTTTTTCTGTTCACGTGTATTTTCAAAGCTTAGTTTGTGTGCCAATCACTTCGATGTGGCACATCATGCATGGCACTAAGTCCTCACCTGCAGGAGAAGCTCTAGAGTGAAGATCACATCTCTATCACATAGCCTCATCCTGCAAACATGTGCTATTCCCGTGCTAATTTAGAGATTTCAATTGTAGTCTTCCCTGACAAATATTTCAAGTCTTAAATGTACAATAGTGATCATTGGGGTTGCATCTCTAAAGGAGCAATTAGTCTTGCTAAAAGAAAAATTTATTGTCTGAGAACTGAACCAAATACTTTTATCCATTACCTTCTGATGTTTTTTGATAGTCTAATTCTGAGCTCTTTTGGCAAGCTAGGCTTCTCAGAGGCAAGTTTGTTTCTTCTTTTGCTAACTGTCTCTGTTTACTATAAATAGATGAGTAATTGGATGTATATGCTTGAGAATCGCCATTAAAAAACAAAAAGAAAAGAAATAAAAGAAAGCTAAGGCAAACACACCTCTGTTAATTCATCTGAACAAATTTGTAGCCTACCAAGAACTAGACTAAAATTTGAGGATGCTCTTGTCCTGGTGAGTTCCAAAGGCATAGGAATGTCTTAGCAGGAAGTGTGGTTATTTTGTTTCTAAATGCCTGTACAGTAAATTCTGTAGCTCCTGAAAGAACTGTTGTTTTCTCAGCTGTAACCTTTGTATTTAGACTGAAGCTAAATGGTGCTGAATTTACCACTCCTGGGATGAAAGCTTCTTTTTATTTCTTGAATATATTATCACATAAATAATTTAAAACTATCTTTCAGATTTTTTCTTGTTTGTATCTAAGCATTCAGTAGGAGTCTAGTTATGCTCGAAGTCATTGGAAGCCCTTTTTCAAAATGGTCCAAAACTGCCACCTTCTGGCTGTTTTCATTGCTTCCTACGTGAGCCAAAAGCAGAGCTGTATGTATTTGGCTTGTTTATGACTTGGAACGCTAATTTATTTCAGTGCAAATAGTATAGAGAACAAAATACAAGAGAAGAAAGCATGCTTACTGCTTTTACTCTTAGACAGAGAAAAATAAAATGAGTATCAGTCTATCAGTTGACCACACAGGAGCTGGACTATCCTTGGCCTTCAGCTGGATACAGCCTAATATCTCAGGCTCTGAATCAATGTTTATTTTACTGCACATACTCGTTCTTGCGTTACACATATAGCTAGCACCCATATCTTTCTTTCTGCTTTTGTGTGGTGCTTCTTCCATCATTTTAAACAATCTATTTTTTCTTAGTTATACTGGGTTCTGTTCTTTTAGGGCCTTTTTCTTCAAATATTAAATGACAGAATACTTTCCCCACAGGGATACCAGAGCAGGTGAGAGAAGAAAAGAAAGTACAGTACATTCTTTCAAAGATGTTCAGAATTGTCAGAATTTTTCTAATGGGTAGCCACAAGGATTTTGAAATTTTTTTGTCCTCTTACCAGGACAGATCAAGTTGGACTCTCAGCAGCAGAGAATTTCATGGCTTATTGTTGGGATGACAGTATGAAAAAAAAATTAATTAATCATTGTCTTTTTTCTGGAGGGCAAGAAACAGCGCCATCCCAATCTGATAAATGAAGGTACTCAGCAGTAAAACAGATGTTCACTCCCCATCCACAGATACCTATTGAAGGTGTTCAGGCAAGTCAGTGCTCTTTCTGTCAAAGACTTTCCCAGAGTAATGTATCTAACTAATTCCACGGGTTTTTCTTGGTATTTGGAAAGACTTTAATTGCTCTATTTCAATATTGCCACATCTGCTTGCAGTTAATAAGATCTGGAGATGCCTAAAATTATAGTACTTAAAAAATAAGTGCAAGCTACATGATAATAACTAGTTTTTACAGTATGCAATATTATGTGGAATTGCACAGAGGCTCATCCTCAAGATGAAAGAGCAAATACAGAGCCACATAGTGTATTATTCTTTGAGCTCATGCCCAGTATATTAGACAAAATTCTAGTGGGAGAAAACCATAATTTCTTTCATTTTTCAGAAACTGACAGGTTTTTTAGAAAGCTTCAAAATTTTCTGTAGGGCTTACATCTTGTACACAAGACAGTAAGAACTGTCTTAAACCATTCTTCTGTCCTCTCCATTTAGCAAGGTCTCCCATGTAAACACCTAGTTTCTTCACTCATAGCAGCATAGTTGCTCTGTGAAAAAAATGGAAAACTAAAAGCAACCAAACAAAATAATAAGTAAATAAAGAAATAAACCAAGGGGGAAAAAAAAGCCTTTAGTTTTCTACTGAAATAACAAAATAAAATAGCACATTTTTATCACCTTTAAAAAATTGGGTGTTAGAACATACATATTTGCAGAATTAAATATTTTCCTTATTTATGGATTTGTATTGGTTTTGGGTTATAACAGGGATCAATCTAAAAGTTCAAAATATTATATTTAACTCAGCAAAAGATGGAGGAACTACTCTGGGATGACCAACCACAAACATCCAGAATCAGTTTCTGCTGTTTGAATTTTCTGTCAAGAAAAATGAATGAATAACCTACAGCTGACCATTGGTCACCTGTAAATACACACCAGAAACAATCAATAAAAAACTAAAAATATTGCTTGCAAATTTGTGTCTTCTTTAACAATATCCCCAGTACAAAAAAAAATCCCACTTTGGGGAAACAAATTTTAATAAATTGAATATTTTTACTGTAAAATGCAAGACAGATTTGACAAAATGAATACATATTCTTTCAGCTACTGAGGGTTGGTAAATACTATGTCAAGTAAAATCTGTTGCACAGTGCCTACAAAATGTGAAGCAGTGCAACAGTAAGAACATAAAAGTACACAATTCTTCCATCATTGTTCTTTCAGGTGATTGAGGCTTGTCTGCTTCCAGCCCTCCCATTTTTGTTTCAAATGACCTATCTTCAAGTTCCAGTTTACAGACAAAGTTTTGGTTCATATGGTTTCTCAGTGTTTCTGTTTAAAAAGAAACCATTTTCAGACAAGGCATATTTAACTTCCTGCATGGTATATTAGTAGGTCAGGTGTTTTCTTCATCTTTAGAATATTGTAATTTACCAAAAAAAAAAAAAAAAAAATTGACCATACCTAGGTCAAATAAACAATAACTTATACACGAGGAATATAGAATTAATTATGTATATAATTAATAATTATTAATAATAATTATGTATTATTATTAAATATTATTAATTATTATTAAATAATATTAATAATTATGTATATAATTAATAATTTATATACACGAGGAATATTAGAATTAATGGCAATAGATTCTAAAAAAACTTAGTATAATTAAATTAAGTTTAGTTAAATTGATTTCTCTAGCAGGAGCTTGGTACGATTAGACACTACATCAAATTGAATTGGTTCAGATTAGGATCAGAACAATCACACTGCAGCAAAGATCAGAGCTGACTCAGATCACAGTTTGACATCAGTTCTGCAGCTAACTCAGGACTGAAGTAAAAAAAGCAGCAGTTGTTAAAAAAACCTGAGGTATAGACAGTTATCCCATGATTGGATTATTTGACGGTTTTGCCCAGTGAATCAAAGGCTAACATTTTGCAGTTTTCTGATCTGTAGGGTTGGGTGTAATGCAAAGTCATTAGGTAAGAGCTTGAGGACACAGAGCAGAGCTGGTCAGACAACTGTAGCTTAACATTCCATGGAGATGCATTGCCTAGCAAGGTCAGAATTTAAAGAATGTCATTTGAATTCACCAAAGGTATCATATATTCTTAAGTATCACCTATAAGTTCAGCTAAATTTTGTCAAAATCCAAGTCTTCATGAACACTGAAAAGTAAAATTTAAAATTCTATTCATCTGACTTTTTCAGTGTCCAATTGAAAATTATTTTGTATTGCATAAAATCACATTAAGACAAAAGTCAATAAAATTGATAGAGTGTTTTAACTAAGGGGAACATAACAAATAAACAACAATAACAACAACAAAAAACCCTCCATCAAAACCACAAAAACTCTCAATTTTCCATAGGAAGCATGAATATTTATTGGGTTTTACTCTTTTCAGATACTGTATAATTTTTAAAAAGCCAGTTATTTTGTTATTGCCCATCCCAGAGTTTAGCAGAATACAGATATATTTCTAAAAACCTTATTTTTAGATTTTTAAGTTATCCTTCTATATTTTCTTAAATGTATCTGCAAAGCACTATTGTTGTAATTTAACCCTTCTTTTAGAAAGGAAAAAACACTTCTTCAAATTAAATGCTAATCACCATTAGACAAGTTACTTTCCACACCTCCTGCTGAAAATTGTTCCAGCTAAACAAGCCTCAGCCCCAGTCCCACAGTCTCACCTTGTGGCATGAGGAATTCTACCCCACTGCCTTGGGGGCGTCTCCCCTGAAGTACTGCCAACTTAGATATTTGTTTTTCTTCCACTGGGGTCCCAAAATTGGATACTGGAAGAGTATCCTGTTGTGGTCTGGTGGGTGCCAAGGAAAGGGGACAGTTCCTGCCCTTCCCTGGCTCTTAGGTCCATGTTCTAATCACACAACCTCAGACTCCTCACTGCTGCCCTGATGAGTGTGACTTCAGGAGAGATCCCCAAGGTGGTGGCATTAAGGAAATTTCCCTGCCCACCCATCTAGGAATTGCTCTGGCAGTCTGTTTCACACCCCCTGAGCTGGGACTGCACCACTTCACAGCTACACCCACTCCTCACACCGTCAGACTGGGTTTCCACACCAGCTCAACCCCAGGTTTCCCACAGAAGAGTCTCAGGTGTCCAGATCCTTAAAATAATGCAATCATGATGCAATAACAAAATAATAACATAATAGCTCCAGCTGATAGCTCTGAGGAGGCACTCTGAACAAAGGAACACCAGGGCTTTTTTACCAGGGCTTTTTCACAGCCACAGAATCACAGACTTAACTAGGTTGAAAAGGACCTTTGAGATAAGTCCAACCTGTGACCTAACACACCTTTATCAACCATGGCACTGAGTGCCACATCCAGTCTTTTGCTAAACACCTTCAGGGACAGTGAGTCCATCACCTCCCTGGGCAAACCATTCCAGTACCCAATCCCACTTTCAGAAAAGATTTTTTTCCTAAACTGCCCCACCTAAACATTGCCTGGTGCAGTTTAAGACTATGTTCTCTCATTCTGTCAGTGGCTGCCTGGGAGAAGAGACTGACCCTCCCCTGGCTACACCCTCCTTTCAGGAAGTTGTAGAGAGTGTTAAGGTCATCCCTGAGCCTCTTTTTTTTACCCAGGTTAAACATTCCCAGCTTCATAGGGTTTGTGTTCTAGACCCCCATCAGCCTCGTTGCCCTTCTCCTAACACACTCCAGCATCTCAACATTCTTCCTAAATTGAGGGCACCAGCACTGGATACAGCACTCGAGGCGTGGCCTCACCAGTGTCAAATACAGGGAGACAATCCCTCCCCTGACCTTGCTGGCCACACTTTTGCTGATACAGGCCAGGATGCCACTGGCCTTCTTGGCCACCTGGGCCATGACTAATGTTCAGCTGCTGTTTGTCACTTCCCTGAGGTCCATTTCTCCCTGGCCACTGTCCAGCCACTCTGCCCCAGCCTGTGGTGCTACATGGGGTTGTTGTGGCCAAAGTGCAGGACCCAGCACCTGGCCTTGTTATACCTCACATAGATTCAACCCATCTATCCAGCCTTTCCCTCTGCAGAACCCTCCTACCCTCCTGCAGATTGACACTTACTCCCAGTTTGGTGACTTCTTCAAATTTGCTGCTGGTGGACACAATGCCCTCATCCAGATCATCAATGAAGTTATTAAACAGTCCAAGCATAGGAAATTTGGGTTCATCAGCTCCTGCTGTCTCTGCATATCCTGTTCCCTGGCCAGCCCCAGGTCCCAAGGCCCCCAGGCCGTTTGTTATGCAAAGGGTCAGCAGGTCATGGCCTTTTGCCTTGGACTCTTGCCAGCCCAGAGCTCAACCTGCAACTTGCTCTGCAGGAAGCAACCTGAACCAAATGTATTCTTCAGCTGTTTGTCTGAAAGGAACACAGACAATAATCTATTTAGATGAGCATTCCTTTAATTAGTATGTGTGAAGAATAGATATAGATATAGATATAGATATAGATATAGATATAGATATAGATAGATATAAATATAGATATAGATGATATAGATATAGATATAAATATAGATATAGATGATATAGATATAGATATAGATATAGATATAGATATAGATATAGATATAGATATAGATATAGATATAGATATCGATAGATATTAAACCACCCTCCCGTGTTCAACCTTCACTGAAATCCTAGACTAAAGCACAGAGCTGATAGACTAGAAATACACTGGGTTCCAAAACCACAACTGTACGGACCAAGATGCTTACAAAATTTTCCTGCCACAAATAGGAGCCTGAAGTGTGGGACCTGGGGAATGTAGTCTAACTGGAGGATAATACTAAAAGAGGTAGTATGGCAGCGGCACAGGATTTGACAAACGAGGATGGGTGAGTTGTGGCTCTTGCAGGGAAACTGATGTCTTAGATCCATAGAAGACATCAGAGTATCTGTCAGTCAGTAATTTTTGCTAACTTTTTATACCTGAGCCAGGCCCAGTGTGTTTTCCAGCTGGGAATACACACAATCAGGATTTTTTCTTAAGACAAAATCTTAAGAAAGATTTAATTGCTTTTTTTTCTATAGAAAGGAACCATAAGCTCATTATTGTTAGAAAGTGATTTTTCAAAGATAACTGTTGTAAACTATTGCAGGTGACTTCACTCTAACTGCAATGAATGATGCAGAGTCTTGCTCACAAGTAGCTGAAAAAACAGTAGGATATTAACTAACCTAACTTCTGGATTTTTGTTGCAGTGCTATCTGACTTTTTTTTTCTTTTTTTTTTTTTTTTTTTTAATGAGTGCTATGCAGGAAGTAAACCTTCCAAGAAAAAGAAATAAAAGCTTTTAGCTTTTTTTTTTTTTTTTTTTTTTTTTTTTTTTACCCCTGGCTGCTTCTCCCCTCCTCAGCAGCTGAAGACCAAGTTCAAACAGTAAACAAAGAGGTAATGAGATACAACAAACATACCCTGAGACAGAGCTATTCCTATAACAGCATCACAAAGTGCCAGCCCAGTGCTACCAAAACAAAGATTTCAGGCTGGATCAGCATCTCGTGTTAATCAGCCTAGCTTCAGTTACTTTAGGAAGTTATTTAGGACTATGTAAGCTAGGGTAGATTAGGCAAGTGCTGATCATTGATGGTTCGGCTTCATTTATGCTATTGTCTCCTGTGAGAAGTGTCTGCCTGCTGCAGTTTCTGAAGCAGAAACTCATATGCAACAATACACTCTTCCTGTGAAAACTTCATACACAGCATTTAGCTTCAGTGAGCATAATAAAAAGACTGAGAAATGTGTTAGCTCTGCTAAGGGCATCCTAAGCAGCTGGGTACAGCAGGTTGTTTTTATTAAGGTGTGATAGTTGACATCTTGCCACCCAAGGAAGATTGCTCATGGTGTATAAACTCTGAACAGCTATATATTATCTCTCTTTTCCCCCAGATTTTGACAAGCAGTCTAGGTGTAGAAATTCAGAATATGTGTCTGGAAATAAAACAGTCATCCATAGATAATCAAAGAGTTTATTGTGATTTTACGTAGATATTTGCTGATAGTTTCTATTAAAAATAATATACTGTTGGATATGTAGTGTTTTAGAAGATAATATGCCAAAATATTACTTAACCAACAATAAACTTCCTCTTCAGCAGCGGGTCAAATGCATTTCTTTTGGCAAAAGTGAGTCATGAGTGAATATTCCAAAAATTAACAGTGATTCTGTCTTAAATTTTCAAGTCATTAGGGGGCATTTCATGGTAGCTTACTGAACTCATTAATCCATCGTGCACAGACCAAGTAGAATTGTGACATACACGGAACTAAGTGAGGGACAAAGGGAATAAAAATATTTTCTTGTTAGGTTACATTACATTGTATGCTATGCTATTAGAATAATAAAGTGTTTGCTAAACAAGCAACAGTTAAAAAGGGAAACAACCAAAGGAAATAATTATTACAATTTTGACATATACACATACTATGCCTTAGACATTACACCAACTGCTGGATTCTACTTGCTTTGAAATTGTTAGCACTGAAACCCAGCCATGCTTGGGACTCAAAAGACAAAGCCTTTTCCAAAACCTTTTTCCTGATTTCAACCAGGACTGGGTTAATTTTTCCAGTAGCCAATAGTAGCCATGGCTAGGACCCAGAGGTTATTCTATACCACCTCATGTCACTTTCCAGGGATGGGGCAAGGGCTCTCTTTGGGGTTGCTTGGCTTGGTGGGTGGTCAGGCCAGGCTCCATGTGGTGAGAAAATCGCATGTGAATCTTTCACATCCCTTGTACAAACTTTTACCATTTTTGCTGTTACTCTTTGTTTACTTATTTAATTTTTGGTTTTGGTGAATTGTTCTTATCTCAAACCATGATGTTTACATTTTTTTGCCTCCAATTCTCCTCTCCAGCCCACCATGAGGGGATCAAGCAGCACACTGTGGTGGGGTCCTACATTGAGGAATACCATTCCTAAACCACAATACTATTATAAGAGATGAAAATATTTATTCTGTGACAGTGGAGTGGTCTGATACTGACAAAGGCAGCTTAGAGAAAGAGGGTGTGAAGACTTCGTCATCAGAAAAATTCAACGTTCAGCTGGGCATGACCCTGAACAACCTTCTGCAGCTGAGCTTGCCTGATGAGTGGCAGGTGGCGTCTGGGGACACAGTTTATTGGTGAACATTTCTGGGTTAATGGCTGGACTGAATGATGTCAGAGGTCTTTTCCAACCTTATTCTACGATTCCATAACCATTAAACATACAAAGGTGTGAGCCAGGTTCAGCCATGCCATCGTTCTTGAGGGCTGCAGTATACGTCTCCATATTTCCTAATCCAATGGGTCATCTTTTTACCAACATGCCTTCTAGATGCTGCCTGTCAAACGTACATGTTACTATTCTGCATCTGACTTTTACCTCTTCAGGGCTCTGCAGCAGAGAAAACAAATCAGCATGGAAGATATAATCAGTCCCTGTATACCTCTTATCTGTCACATTTATGAAAATGAAAAGCATTGTTGGTCTTTCTAAAAAAATCTGCATTCCTGTATTCACTACAAGTAGAATTTCAATGAAAATTCGAAGCACAATGTTGCATAGCCTGTTTTCTACACTATTTTCTTCTTCTTTTTTTGCAATGTTTTTGAGTTTTATTCATGGATTTTCAAATCTGTGATAAATGTTTTATCTAGGCTGGATAAGAGATTAATAAACCAGGAAAATCATCACAGTGCAAAAATGCAGGACCGTCTCTCACCTTCTAACATCTCCCTTGGGGGCTAATATTCCTCTTCCTTGCCAATCTATATTCCAGTGTAAGTAAATGGAATCTAGTTCACCCACATTGCGCTAAACTCTTTGGTATAAATCCCCATAAAATTCTATTTTGTCATTGTGTTTGTGTTGTGGATGTGAGACAAGAGCTGTTCTGTGCATCAAAGCTAAAACTTTCTTTACAGTATATGGAAGTGCAGCCCACTGCAAAGTAGATATGCTGAACTGTATTTCCTCCATTTCCTAATGCATACGTTTCAACAAAATGTGATATTGAAATAAATCTAAAATAAAGGCTTGGTAAAACTATGTAAAAGCACCAAATCTGGTGTTAATTTCCTATTCATTCTACTCTCTTGCCCATATAATAGGAGTGTTCAAATACTGATTTGATTCAGCTAAATCCAGAGTAATTGTACACTGCTGCACAGTTGGATAGTCAAGTGGAAGGAAATAAATTAGAAAAATGAAGAAGTGCTGTAGTTCTTAATTTATGTTGAGAAAACTCTATTAGAGACAAATGGCTAAAGAGAATGTAAGAATAAGATGTGCAAGAAAAGAGGGAGCATTTCTCATCTGGAGACAATAGCAGTTCTGAGAAAATGCTTATTCCCTTGGGAGGAGCGTGACTGAAACCCAGAAGGGCCTACATTGTTGTGCCACGTTTGCAGAAGAAGTATAGACAACTTCAATTCTAAGCTTTAACTATGCTTTCAACAGCTTTTTCTGCCTCCATTACTTTTTGGGTGTGCTCAGGGGTTTTTTCTACTATTATTTTTCAGTACAAGCTGAAATGAATTCAGCTAAAATTATCTTGTGTAAGGTCTAAATCTTATTAGGAAGGCAGAGAGTGTATGTAACACAGTAGCACACAGCCAAAAAAAAAAAAATAATAGCTGTGACCTTGAGAAAAGAAGCAACTCCAATGAAAAAATAGAGATAACAAAGATCCACATCTAAGAGGATACAGGAGTCTATAGGGAGCGAGGAAAGTGAATGCAGAAAAAGTAGAGCCTCCCAGAAGCCCTCCCCAACACCAGCAAGAAGAATTGGTCACAGGCAAAAATGGGTCATGAAAGAAAGTTCTTTAATATCTCCCGGCTGCACACAATTGCAACAAAGTACAGAAAGTACTGACTCTGAAGAGAAGTTACCTAGTTACAGTTTCTGTCTTTCCTTGTATAAGCAGAGGACATGGAAAATATTTAAATACTCAGCAATGAAATAGTTGTAGTTCTCCTACTGTCTTTCTGGGGGATTTATGGTAGCGCAAACTAGGAAAGAAATATTAGAGAAATATGTAAAATGTAAAATGTAAAATTTATAGGTAAATATATATAATTTATATGTTAAAAATTATGTAACTAAATGGCTGGTTGAAAAATGACCAGGGGGAGAAAACCTACTAAAAAAAAAAACAAAAATAAAAACAAAAGCCTTATAAAAAACAACCTCAACTAGAGAAATATTGTGTGGGGAAAAGACACACTGCGCAGAAGCAGAGCACTGGAAAAGCTAGAGGACAAAACTTCATGTATCTGATATTGTAATTGATTGCCTCTAAGATTTGATGGGCAATCAGCCAATAGCAGACACAAAGCAAAATATTCTAGGTAGAATTCAGGGTTTATTCATCAGTAGACCACTAAATTTTGTCTTATTTTTTTTCTGTAATTGTCTGACAGTTGCAACACAATCATAATTGCTACTGTGCAAGAAATTTTTGCTCTGCTCTGCACCGGGGTGACCTTACCTTGAATACTGTGTGCAGCTTTTACCACTGCAACAAAAGAAAGACATTAAACTATTAGAGAGTGTCCAAAGGCAGGCAGTGAGGATGGTAAAGGGTCTGGAGGGGAAGCCATGAGGAGTGGTTGAGGTCTTTTGTTCTGTTCGGCCTGGAGTAGAGGAAGCTGAGGGGAGACCTGTTGCAGTTACAACTTCCTGGTGAGGGGAGGAGGAGGGGCAGGCATTGATCTCTTCTCTGTGGTGACAGTGAAAGGACCCAAGGGAATGAAGTTGTGTCAGGGGAGGTTTAGGTTGGATATCAGGAAAGAGGTTTTTCACCCAGAGGATAGGTGGGCACTGAAACAACTCCCCAGGGAAGTGGCCACAGCACCAGCTTGACAGAGTTCAAGAAGTGTTTGGACAATGCTCTCCGGCACTTGGTGTGACTCTTGCGGTGTCCTGTGCAGGGCTAAGAGTTATACTCAAACTTTTTGGGTCCAGTCCAACTCCATATGTACTGTGATTCTGTGATAATTCTTTCCACTGCTGCTCCATGCATTGTATCAGGGAATTGAGAGGGATAAAATTAAGTGACTTGTGTGGGTTTGGGGGTTTTTTAGAGAGATCAATTTCATCATTTTTTGTGGACTTCAGCCCCACAAATAATCATCTCAGGACAAATGATAAGAGAGCAGGAATGAGTCTTCACAACAGAAATACTGTTTTAAAATGTTTAAGCATGCTCTACTGCTGTGACAATGAGCTTAGGAAAGCAGTAATATTCCCTCACATTCTCCGTAGGTATCTAAGGAAGATAATGCAATGCTAGCTTTCAAATGCATGAGATAAAAAATACTTAGATTGCTATTACTTAAAGTCTTCAAATTACTTTATGCCCAGCTCAGCTGAAGTAGATTGTTTTTGAAGTACTGTGTTTTAGATATAGAATAGTATAATGATAACAAATGCAATAATAATTTTTCTTACTCCAGAAAGCAATATCTACTGGGAAGGTACCCTAAGGCCTGAAGAACATTCATAATCCATTTCATGTGATAAAAAAATAACCCTAGTTTTATCAAAACTATACAGAGATTTAAAGAAATACTTATACAAAAGGATGCATTTAATCTATAGCCTTTATTATCTGAAATCAGATCCTTAAATGACACCATTTTTTATTTTCAACACCAAACATGATTTTAACTCTGGAACAGTTATTCCTACACAGAACATCAGGCATTTGACTGCGGATACAGTCAGGGAAACTGTTTGTTGGTTATCTTGTGATGACATGATACACAAATTGATGTGTAACAAAAAAAGTCAAAGAAAGTGAATTCAGAAATAGTATCTTGGGAGTATAGTATCTTGAAAAGCCAGTGCAGTTACAAGCATTCACTACCACAGTTGCCAGTGGTAGGCAAGAGTTAATGCCTCTTCAGCTCTCTCACTGGGGTCACATGTTTTGCTTCACACATGTTTTGAGAATGCATGAGGCTTGTTAGTCTCTGTTGTGGTTTAACCCTGTCTCAAAACTAAACACCACAGAGCCCTGTGCTTATCCCCACCTTTGGCTCCCATGATGGGATGGAGGAAGAGCTGAAAGAGTAAAAGTGAAAAATGAATTCATGGATTGAGATAACAACACTTTAATAATTAAAAATAAGTAGAAAGTAAGCTTTAAAATGTAGAGATAAGAGAAAGAATACATAATAAAGAGAGGAAAATAAAATCTTCATCAGAGAATTTGCTACAATCCATGAACCACCACAGAGATAAATTACTGTCTATTTTTCTCTTTCAGAAGTGCCTAGAGCCAGTTGGATAGCTTTCACCTCTGCACACTGACTAGGTTCAACTTCTCCTTCTCAAGTTTCTTCAACATTTTCGGAGACCTCACAAAGGCACTTTCCACTTCTGATGCTTTTCCACAATACAACAGGATCCATCTTTGAACATACTGCTTTTCAGTTCCTGGCAATTTATTACACAGTATGGCCTCCCCAGTACAAGTTATCTCCTCTATCAATTCTCCGAAGTTTCAGTCCTCTGGAGAATCCATGGTCCCTTCCAGGGTTTCTGTGCAGTCAGATTTTCCTGTTTGAGCCTGTTGCATAGTCAGTGCACTCCACTTACTCCATGCAGCATCCCAGGCATGATGTGCAGAACAGACCTTCCTATTTTTACATCCAGCCCAGCACAGGCAAAGATAACAAAAGAAGTTGTGCTTCTATATCAGCTACTTCTGAAGAAGTTCCAACACCTTCAAATGTTGCTATTTCTCTTTTCTTTTTTTTTTTTTTTTTTTTTTTTTTTTGGAGTGCAGCAGTCTTCACATCCATTATATTCTGGGCTCCAAAACCTTAGATGTTAATCTTTTTCTCTCCAGGTGCTTTCTGCTGGAAGATCCAGCTAGGACATTATCCCTGGCTCAGGCATAATGCATTTTTTTCACATCTTGTCATTTCTGGACTGACTAAAGTGCTACAGCACAAACTATCTCCCATTTAATTTGCTCAAACTCTTGCTGCTCCTCAAAGCCTCACTCAAAATCATTCACCTTCCAGGCCATTCAATAGAAGGGCTCACAAAATCATTAGAAAAATAAGAATATAGCCTAGAATATGCATTCTTCAAAAGCCCACAACACCTAAGAAAGCTTGTGTTTCTCCTTCATTAGTTAGTAGTGACAAAGTTTTTATTTTATTGATCACATCCTCTGGGATATCATAATGTCCACCTTGCTATTTCATTCCTAAAATTGAATCTCTTGTGCATGTCCTTTGACCTTACTTTGCTTTATAGCAAAACCAGCTTTCATAAGAATATAGATTACTTTTCTCTCCTTCTCACACACTTCCGCTGCTGTGCTGTCTCCCCCACTGATGCCATCAATATACTGTGAGTGCTCAGGAGCTTCACCTTTTTCCACCTTAGCCTGTATGAATCCATGACAAAGAGCAGGACTGTCTTTTCACCTGAGAGCCAGTCAATTTCAGGTGTACTCCAGGATACTCCTCCACATGGGATCAAGCTGTCACCTGCACTCTGCTGCCAAAAGGAGAGAGTTACCTACATCAATGGTTCTATAGCATTTGGCAGCCTCTGGCTCCGCTTCACACTTGAGCTCTAGTGTGTCGAGTTTGTCTGGTACAGCAGCACACTGTGGTGGTGTGACTCAGTGGTTACTATACTTCACTGTAAGTCTGCAACAGCTGGACTTTTGCAGTGGCCATATGGGATTAAAGAAAAGATAGCTCTTCAGTCACCAGAATAGTTTTTGGATGATAGCCAAGGAGTCTTAGCTGATATGCTATTGTTACCTGTGCAGTGTCAGGGCAGCAATTAGGAACTGTTGTTCTTTGGACTACATCAAGCCCACAACAGAAGGATATTCTGAGGGACCAAGCAATCTAGACAGCTGTTTAATCCATTTGCAAGGCAACTATACCATCCCAAAACATACTTTGGTTCCCTTTAATAACTCTCTCTTGAGGTTGTCTCTGCCAAGGATATGTGGAGACCAGTCACAATAGGATGCTTTTACCACTCATTCCCAGTTAGCCATACCTCAGTCTCCAACATACACCATTGTTGGGCTCCTCCATCACTCTAGAAATACAGATGAGTTCTTCCTTATTGTCTGTATCACCCTGTTACAGTACACTGTACAGCAGTTTTCACCAGAGCGTTATACTAATGTGGGGCTGATATGTTGGGCCTTTTCAGGTCACTGTGACAGATCCAGGTCTGTGTAAAATAGATGGGCTTTGACAGAGGCTTTTCTGGATGCTGCAAATCCTTTATGTTGCTTTTCTAGTCAGAGTGAGGGGGCACGATATTTTATGCAGTTCAGTTCTGTGCTTTTCAGAGTCACAATGGACTCCAGGTCTGCAGCTGTGACAGCTCTATAAAGAAAGCCCTACAGGTCTTGCAGGGGTTTTGCAGTTAGGTTGTGCTGGCTTGTGTTACGAAGGAAGAAGTCTCTGACTGTAGAGTTTCCTGCTATCATGTCAATTTGGGTGACAAGTTAACTGTATAATCAGACTTTTGTACACTGGGATGCCCTCTTTCACCTGAGTGTTGCAGCCTCTCTCTAGTGATGTGTAAGGTCTCTGGCTGTGTAGCTTCAGGCCCAGCTGACACTTCTGGGAAGAGACCTTTAACTTAAATGCCTATCACTGAGCTCCCTTGTGAATCCCCTAAATTTTGTAGATTGTGTTGTATGTCTTTTAAGTTGAAGTGAGGATTTTTTTTCTCGACATGAAGTGTTTTCTGCTGGTCTGTCAGCACTGTGAAAGTGCCTAATTTCTTAAGGGCCTTAGCTTTTCTGCTAGTTTTCTGGAGTTTGTTAAGGACTCCAGACCTATGGAGTTTGTTAAGGACTCCAGACCTAAGATTTGACCTATGGATAGTAGGTGCCTGGAATCCACTTCCTCTCCTCTTCCTTACTGCTTTTAATCTTGCTGCTGAAGTTTTAACCTCCTCCCACCACTGAAATTCCTTTGCTTGATTGCAAATACATCATGCACAATCAAGGGCAGTAACTGATGAAAATGAGTTGCTTGAGAAAATTAGTTACTAATTGATTGGCGGATTGTTGCTGGTAATTTTCTTTGGGAGGTGTGTTGTACTCTTTCATTTCAGATGTCCTGTACCATTTCAATGCTGATGTTACAACATCAACTTTTATTCTGTGACATTTTTTTGAGGAGAAGAGGAACATAGAATTATAACTATTCATATAGAAATAGTTTTATAGGTTTTCTGTATTTATTTCAGAGAAGAATTTTAGATGTGATATTCAGCTTTGAAGTTTGCACAGAATTATTTTAATAATGCCTGTATATTTTTCTTTCATTGGATATTTTTTTGTTTCAACTTTATTTTTTCTAAGATGTCTTACCTTTCAAAAGTCCCCCAAACAGAAATTGTGAATTCAGGGCACACTGAAACTAAAGCAGACAAAATCACTGGTCAAAAGGAAGGAAAACATATATATGGAAGAAATTTTGGTAGGTGCCAGAAAGATTTTGGATGGAATAGATAAGTTTAAAAAAATCATAAAAGTAAAATCATTCAAAGCTTCAATCTTTCACTTGAAAAAAAAATTTTGCTTACCCTTTATTTTATTTCTTTCTCCACCATCTGTTAGTGGTTGTTTTAGAAGTAGAGTTTTATTAAAAACAAAGTTTTCCCTTTGAAATTATAATGCATTCTTTGTCATGAGGAAAATGTGGTTAGAATTTGTGACCTCTTAAACGCTAGCTCACTGTAAATGAAGCATATGGAATTCCTTTAACCTCTGTAAGGTGTGTGAAACTCCAGAAAACTCCATTTGACAAGAAATGGACATTACCAGCTTTCTTTAGAGTTTTTTAATTAAAAACTTTAATGCAAATTTGAAGTTAAATTAAGCACTTGTACGTTTCATATTCTGGCACATCTTAAATGATTAAAACAAACCTGTACTAAGTATTAAATTTGTATTTTTATACCCTTTTTTGGAGCAATTTTCTGGTACTTCTGCACAATTTTAATCTAAATATTGAAGATAAATATTTTAACTCCAGGAAACAGTTGCAGCTCTACAGTGATATAAAATCAAAGGTATATTATTTTCTCATTGGTGATAAGGACTTAAATCCTGAGTATTAGAAAATATTATCTTAAACTGCCCAATAAAAAATCTGCAGTAAAAGAACATCTTGACTTTTTTTTTTATGCTAGAGCTGTCTTCATTGAAAGCCAGAGAATCAAAGAAAATACTATAATATGAAACTGAATGTAATTCAGTGTAACACTGAATACCACATATATTTATTTAATTACTGTAATGTAGATGGGCTTGTTGATTGTAAAATGCATTCTGGTTTCATAGGAATAAGAAATCATACAGATAATAAAAATTCTACAGAGTTGGTACACAAAATTCTAACTAACTTTAAAATAATACTTTTTTATTTCTGTTGTATCTTCTTGCTACAAGTCTTTAATAAAATTTATAGGCAGTAAATAGTAAAACATTGTAACATCCTCATGAACAATATAATGTATCTTGGATGACTACCAGCCTACAGAGTGCTAAAATAATTCTAGATAACTTATTCTGTACTGCACAGCTTTCAAGATGGGTGATGCACCACAGTGTCAAGATCTGACTTTTTGTTTTGTGTGGTTTTTAACTTTTTATTACACATTTTTTTAAAGAGAAAATATGTTTCATTCTAAACTGCTATTCTAGGCTCTTCAGTTATCTGTCAGACATATTTTTCTTGGTATCAATGACACTAATTTTCATACCCTATTTTGTTTACTTGCATGGCACATGAATATTTGCGACATGTAGGTTCCTAAGGAGAGTTTTATTTGTCATCCTATATTTGGCGTATTGCAATTAATGTTCATATTAAGTCCTCTTCATTCCATTTATCTGTCCATCTACTCTGTTATACTTGGCTTTTAGATTGTAGGGACATAAATTCCATGTATGCATTTAAAATTTATTTCTTAATTAAGTGTAGTTGGCCAAACTTGTGACTTAATTTCTCACTTTTACCCTTCCAATTATTCCCCTTATCCTGCTGGGGAGGGGAGGAGTGGGTGAGCAGCTCTGTGGTGCTTAGCTGTCAGCCAGGATTAAACTGCACTTATTTTGGTGCCCAGTATAGGGCACGGAATGGTTGTTAGTAATGATATTGATTCATTTGTTCTTGATATTGGCACACCTAATTTGTTTTTGGTTTTGGTATATAAAAAGGATTGTATTTTGCAGTTTCCTGTACTCTATGGAGCTTAGTGATGCTATGCTTGAGAGATTTGTTGGTAAAACTCTGGTTCTGAGTTTACCTGGTTGTTGTTCTCAGGGTAGCTAGGACAAGAGTGAGAGATGGAGAAATCTTGACTCCATGTTTCAGAAAGCTGGTTTATTATATTATGATATATATTATATTAAAAATGCTACACTAAAATTATACTAAAAGAATAGAGAGAAAGATGCATCAGAAGGTGAGACAGGAATAGAAAGGAATGTACAACAAAGGCTTGTGACTCCCAGAGAGTCTGAACCAGCTGCATCCTTGATTGGTTATTAAGTAGAAACATCCAACATCAACCAATCAAGGAACCACCTGTTGCATTCCACACTAGCAGATAATAATTGTTTACATCCTGAAGCTGGGGCCCCTCAGCTTCTCAGGAGAAGAAAATCCTGACAAAAGGATTTTCATAAAATATCACAGCTACACCTGGTATTTTGGCTCTATACTGAAGTGATTACTGTATTTCTATGATCATCTGATGGATACAATTAACAACTAGGTAATTATTATTCTTTCTCTGAGAGGTGGTTTATGTTGGTTTTTTTTGAGGAAATAGATAATGGCACCTTTGCCACATTTTGTGATGTTTTCTCCCTCATTACAATAAATTCTCAGCATCCAGACAATCCTTGGATAGTCAAAGTACTTTTATTGGCATTTCTTAGTAATACTGGTTTGAATTTTTTAAGGTTAACATGCTACTTAGGAATATGACCTACACCCCTTAGCAGTGTGGGTATGGGTGGGAGGACATCTCAGAGAATATGGGCAGATAGCTGGAAAGCTCCCCCCACAGTTATTTGGATCTTCATTCCTGAACAAGTGCAGAACCCTGACATATTATGTCTGAAAAGAGATGCCCTGGCTGTTTCAAAGAAGCACATTTTACTGCACTGTGCTGAGGCCTGACCATCACCTACCAAACATTGATCAATACTGTTCAGCATCTTCAAGAATTAAGGTCTCTGAATCTGAAAACTTTCCACAGACACTGTGGCTAAACCAGACACCCATCCCTCCACTCTATCAATTATACCTATAATTAAAAAGAAACAACACAAGTGAGGTCAGCTTGTTTAATAAGGGATGAAGAGGCTTCTTTGAAGAGAGAGCAGATTTAACAGGAAGACATACTTCTGCAGCAGAGAAATCACAAGAAGAGAAGGAGGAAGTAACTGAAATATTATGTGAGGAATCACCCCAATCCCTGTTCTTAGGTGAGCTTTGAAACATGAGAATATATTTAAGCTGTGAACTAGGCAAGCAAATTCTGAGCTGACTATTCCAAAGCTGTGATACTGGGGTCAATAGTCAAGAATTAAAGGGCAAAAAAGCCTGGCAGCTGGAATCCCTTGCTAGGGATAAAGCCATTGACAAAGAGATTGGGAAAAGAGTATGAGTTACCAGCTATTTGTCAAGTGTGAAAGACAGGTATCCCTTCAAGGCAGATCCTGCAAATTCCTAAAGTAAATGCACTACTATTGAGGAAGATATCCATTACTTGAGGGAATTACTCAGTAGGAGGTGCTCTGTAATACTACCAATGACAACCAGGTATCCAAAAGCCTGGACAAAGTGTGGGCCATGTGGCAAAAGTTTATAAGAACTTTGGTGGTGTCATATGCCAACAGACTGATAAGAATGAGCTGGATAGACACAGAATTTATGGAAAGATTGGTCAAACAACTCCAAGAGTATGAGGAGAATCTCACTTCCTTACAATGACCTTACACCTTGACTGCAGAGAAACTGATCCAAATATTGTCTGAGCAGTTCAAAGAGAGGTGTTCTTCATTAACACTAGCCAAGGTCTCAACTATAAAAAGTCACCTTTCTCTACTCAAGGGAGAGGCTACTGATAACACACACTGTGTGTAACCCTCTGATTCTTCCTTTGTGACTGAGGGATGAAGAAGTTGGGTGGTCAACCTAGCTGGACATTAAAACCTTGGATACAGGAACTGCAATTTAAAAAAGCAGCTAGGAGGCACCCACTTGGGAAAATTGCTGCTCCAGTATCAGTTGAGCAGGAGGAAAGGGAGAACTGGATTTACTGGAAAATGCAAACACCATGTAAACACTTACCAAAGATGCGAAATGCTTCATGCAAAACCAATTGCACAGCATGATCTGTCTCGGCTATACCATGTTGCAAGCTTTTCATCCTCACATTCTGTATGATAAAACCACACAAGAAGGGACTTGTAGAGCCTCATCAAGAGGCCAAATTATTTGCTACAAATTTTAATAGATTATGCGCCCCCTCCAACAAAGCAAGCCATCCTCAGTTTCTCTCTGATGACAAGGTAGAGCCTTCTAGAAAATAAAAGACAAAAACAACACAAGAGTAAGGCTAAGAACCTGGAATACTGGTAAACCATGATGATCACAGAACAAAAAAGGAGGAAAAAGAGGCTGCATTGCATGAAGAACATGTGCTAAAGTGACAGTCTACCGAGTTTCTTATACTCTCTTTATTGACAGATCATCTTCCTTCTCCAGTGTATCTCTCTAAATCAGAGAGATATGTGTTTGATGGGTGGACTGTTCAGTGCATGAGGATTTGGTTGGGTGGCTGCATACAGAGCTCAATGGCTCAAAATACTATGCACAGTGACAAGTGATGTCCCTCACAGGTCTATATTGAAACCTGTATTATTTAATATCTTCATCAGTGACAAATACAAAGGGATTGAATGCACCCACAGCGAGATTGCTGTGGACACCAAGCTGAGTCGTACAGCTGAGAAATCTCAAGGATAGGATGCCATGCAAAGGGACCTTGACAAACTCCAGAAGTCGCAGGGGAACTTTATGAGGTTCCAAGCCAAGAAAATTGCAAGGCGCTGACCTGGATCAGGGCAATCCCCGGTATCAACACAGGCAGCAGGATGAATGGATTAAGAGCAGTCTTGCCAAGAAGAACTTGGGTGTGCTGGTGGGTGAGAGGCTGGACCTGACCCAGCCATGGGCACTCCCAGCCCAGAAAGCCAAACATGTCCTGGGCTGCATCCAATGCAGTGTAACCAGCAGGGCCAGGGAGGGGGATCTGCCCCTCTGCTCTGCTCTGCTGAGAGCCTACCAGCAGTGCTACATCAGCTCTGGGGTCCCAGCACAGGAAGTACCTGTACTGAAGCCCTCTGAAGATGATCAGAGGGCTGGAGCCCTTCTCCTATGAAGACAGGCTGAGGGAGCTAGAGAAGAGAAAGCTCCTAGAAGATTGTGGATAACCCACAAAGCAAGGGGGTATCTCTTTCCTGAATTTTTATATGACACCTGAGAATTTTACAACTTTGGCAATTTTCAGCATTGTGTTAAATTCCTGCACCTTGACCATGGAAGCCTTTATTTATTTTATTGCTTTTCGTCTACACTGAACACATTGTCTCAAATGCATTTTCCAATATGATAGTTTCCTTTGCAAAGGATTTATTTGCAGGAAGACCTCTCCTGGTTGATCTGTTGATCTGTTTCTCCACTAAATGAAACAGCTATTCAACATCTGGGATTTCTGTTTCCTGAGAAACTGCGCTCAGTAATTAGATGCTATCAGGGTGGAGAAAAGTATCCTGTTTTTCATTTAGACATGGTAAATTAGTTGAACTCCTCAGTTTTTATCCTGTTAGGTATTGTACTATTCCCAAAATAACTTTTATCTCTTGTAGAACTGAATTGGAGTACAGCTCAACACATAAACTTGTTTCCCTAACAGGACTTCAGATGAAAATGAGTTTTGTATGTATAGCACCACACAGAGACTGGTGAAAGAATTCAAGTAGGAAAACATTAATTATGACCCAAAATTTTCATGTGTGCATTTCAGTGTTAACATTAATTACAACTATTTTTTTCTCTGTTTCTCTGTTTAAATATCATGACACAAAAATATGTGTTCTGTTTCTGTATAAGTGTAAACAAAGGGGCATGCTAAATACAGTGACAAAATAAAGCAGACCCAGAAATATTCAGACAACATACAATCTGGTTTTAGGTGTCCTTAGTCTGACTTTACTTGTCTTTACTTGTCAAGTAAAGATGTCGTGAGGATGGAGAAGCACTTGGTTTTTTCCCAAAATCCAAGCACTCTGGTTTGTTTCCAAAATTCTGCACAATCGAGAGAAAATATATGGTTATATCTAAAGTAGCTAATTCTTTAATAGAAGGCAGAGATATATGTGAAAAAATGTATGAGCTACAGATAGAAGGGTTTCTCTATTTGTGAAAGGGTTAAAAAGATTCCCCTCTTTTGTGACTATGCAGTCCTAAAGAATAACCTTTCTCTTCATATTCTCTATCAGTTGGCTCAGGAAGTTGTCATCAGTTCTCTCCAGAAGCCTCCTGGCTTGCTTTCAGTCCGCTGCGCTGTACATCCAACAGATATTCATCTGGTTCAATCCCCAGAGAGGATCAGGGCCTGTGAATGTGAAACTGCTTCCAGCTGTCTGAAGAAGGTCTCATCTATTTTAGTTCCTGACCAAGAGGTCTATGGCAGACATCCCCATCTTCAATTCCTTTGTCCTTACCCAAAACCTCTCATTTACTCATCATCCATCCCCAGACAGTGCTCCTTGCACTCCAGCTGCTCTCTCACATAAAGGGAAATTGCCCATCCTTGTGTTTCTAGCAAGTTCTTTCTAAAATCCCTGTATGCATACATTATAGTACTCCAGTATCATATTTCTGTGATCCCAACAAAGTCACAGCCCTGCAACTCCACACATATCTCTAGTGCCTCATGTTTATTCTCAATGTTTCAACCATGTACAGGACCTTCAAAAAGGCATCTCAGCATGCTGATTTACAGAGAGGCTCTGTGGGTTTCCCTGGTAATGATGCCATGAGTCACTTGATTCCATGTAAATATTTGAGATGACTGATTAAGCCCTGCTTTGCTGGCTATGTATTCCTTTTTTTCACACAAGCCCAGGACCTTTGCTTGCCGACCTTGTTCATCACTCCCTCACATGGCTTCTGCTCCTTTCTGTCCTTGTGTTTTGAACTCCTTCCTATCTAGGCAGACAATTTTGCTATGTTCAGGAGCAGAGCAGCAGGATTCTGCCAGGGGTGACTCCTCCAGTAGGGGTCACCCTCCTTCTGTACTGCCTGAAACTTGCTGTCACCAGCATCCTGTCCCTGCAGCTGCTGGAGACCAGGTGACACACCCTCAATATAAAAGTCGCCAATAATGAAGAGAGCAAAGAGAAAGAAACAATCATCAGGCACTGGATTTTACCACATATTCAGAATTTTCATCATCATCCTCAAGATCATCCTCTTTCCACAAGAGGCAGGAGGAGGGGGGAATATTTGCTTTGCTTTCATTTCCATGTTTGGTCATCTTATGATGGAAGCAAAGAGACCCCAAATACCTCATACCGGAGTTTCTTTGCTTTAGCTCAGTGGAATCCAAATACCTTTATGTAATGAAAAGGAAGATATTTAGAGATATGTATAGTGAAAAGAAGAAGATGGGAAGATGGATAAATAATTGATGATGTTTGCTGCATTATTGTCTGCTTCTCTTTCAAGAAGGCTGTAGAAGCCATGGAAGTCACTGCTGCTGTGTCCAGGGACAATTCATAACTTCCTGAGACCATTTCCCACTGTACAACTTCAAAGCCACTGACTGAATCATCTATAAAAGGCTTTTGTGTGCAGTAGCCATTTTCTGAATGCTATGGTTTGCTATTAAGTAACCCATATAGGGTCACTGCTGTGACCATGTAAGTTGCAGTTGTGTTGGTGCTGCATGAACTGAAAAATCACCTATGTTCAGAGCTGAGTATAAGATCACTGCCTAGTCTGTCATTCTATTCATAAAATGAAAAGAAGCTACCAACAGAGAAGACTTAATGGTCATATTTGAAGATTACTTCTTTTACATTCTTTCAATCTATAGATGCCAGAAAACAAAGTACCAATTGAAACTGTAAATCTCTTGTAAACTTGCAAAGCCATAAGGAGCTTAGTCTCTCTTGTAGACTTCTTTGCATACAATGTGTTCTTGCTTAGATTAGAAACCTTATAAGCAATTAAAAAAAGAAAAAGCAATACTCATACTAAAAATGATTTTTTTTTAAAGACAACAACCACAAATATTAAGAACTGGAGAAAGTACTGAAACAGTATTTGCGATACATGGTCCTAGTTGATTGCAATGAAGATTAGAGGAGGATTACAACAATACAAATAATTCCCTTCCCTTCCCTTCCCTTCCCTTCCCTTCCCTTCCCTTCCCTTCCCTTCCCTTCCCTTCCCTTCCCTTCCCTTCCCTTCCCTTCCCTTCCCTTCCCTTCCCTTCCCTTCCCTTCCCTTCCCTTCCCTTCCCGGAACTTCCCTTCCCTTCCCGGAACTTCCCTTCCCGGAACTTCCCTTCCCGGAACTTCCCTTCCCGGAACTTCCCTTCCCTTCCCTTCCCGGAACTTCCCGGAACTTCCCTTCCCTTCCCGGAACTTCCCTTCCCGGAACTTCCCTTCCCGGAACTTCCCTTCCCTTCCCAGAACTTTCCCTTCACAGAACTTCCTGGAACTTCACAGAACTTCCTGGAACTTCCCTTCTCAGAACTTTCTTTCCCTTCCCTTCCCAGAACTCCCTTTCGCACTTTCCTGCAGTATAGCATCTTCCCAAGCCAACAAATCCTGTCTGATGAAAGTATCAAGAATCAGTAGCTGCTCAGTTTCTCTAAACTACCAGCACAGAAAAACAGAACTGACAAAGGACAAACCCATCGTTGCACTCCGTATCACTAATCCATACACAAGAACCTCTGAACCGGAAGCAAAACTTCACCAAAAATTTGGTGGAATAACATTTCACATGATTTACCAATACCCATTGGCAAGTTTGCCTGTGCCCTTGCACTTAAGGACTCATAGGTATACATATAATCCAAGATTTTGCTTATTTTAAAATTTAGTTGTCAATAATTGACCTAAAAAGTCCAAATACTTTCAGGTGGTATTTCATTTTTTACAACCTGTTTTTACATATTAACAACCTTCTATTTGTTTGGCTTTTTTCTCATAAATTTCTATTAAAAAACCAAAAATTTAAATAAATCATGTTTATATCAAGATCAGAATTTATTCAAAATATAAGTTAAAGTATTTTCATTATAAAAAATTATATATATATTTTTAAAATACTTTATGTATAAACAACATTTATAAAATTTTAAACTTTGTAATACCATAGTAGACCTAGTTAAGAAGGCTATTTGGCTCTAATTTTTAATTTTCTCCCATAGTTGTTTTTATTTTCGGTTACAGAATATCTTTATTGTATGAAGCTTTATCTTTTATTCACTTACAGTTGTATAAAAGTAGAACTTTATTTTCTTAAACTGATGATCTTCTTATGATTTGAGATAAGCACAGTATGCTCTTTATTCACATACTAACTCATGATATAGTTTCACAGTGTGGTTCTGAATCACTTTGTGTCACTTGATCAGCCACTCAGCAAACTGCTCTGCTAATGTCATCGTCAGAGACCTTTCACTGCTGCTTACCAGCTTCAGCTTACATATCTCCTTTCACGGTTCCTTCTTTCCTCCTACCATGGTTCTTTCTTTTTTTCTCTCTTTCTCTCTTTCTCACTTTCTCTCTCTTTTCTTTTTCTTTCTTTCTTTCTTTCTTTCTTTCTTTCTTTCTTTCTTTCTTTCTTTCTTTCTTTCTTTCTTTCTTTCTTTCTTTCTTTCTTTCTTTCTTTCTTTCTTTCTTTCTTTCTTTCTTTCTTTCTTTCTTTCTTTCTTTCTTTCTTTCTTTCTTTCTCTTCCTTCCTTCCTTCCTTCCTTCCTTCCTTCCTTCCTTCCTTCCTTCCTTCCTTCCTTCCTTCCTTCCTTCCTTCCTTCCTTCCTTCCTTCCTTCCTTCCTTCCTTCCTTCCTTCCTTCCTTCCTTCCTTCCTTCCTTCCTTCCTTCCTTCCTTCCTTCCTTCCTTCCTTCCTTCCTTCCTTCCTTCCTTCCTTCCTTCCTTCCTTCCTTCCTTCCTTCCTTCCTTCCTTCCTTCCTTCCTCCCTCCCTCCCTCCCTTCCTCCCTTCCTTCCGCCACTTCCGCCACTTCCGCCACTTCCGCCACTTCCTTTCTCTCTCTTTATCACTTTCCTCTCTTTTCTCTCTTTTTTTTCTTTCTATTACTCTTCTTTCTCTTCATGTCTTTTTTTTTCTGTTTTTTTTTCTTTTTTCTCTTTTCTCTCTTATTTTATTTTTTCTCTTTTCTCTCTTATTTTCTTTTTTGTCTTTTCTCCTTTTTCCTTTCCCTTTCCCTTTCCCTTTTTTTTCTATCCCCTTTCTCCAACAAAAGAAAATGGATTCAATTTCTCTAAGTGGTGAGAATCATGTTTAAAGACAACAGGTTTTCAGTACCGTGGCCTTTTACAAGATATTTTTACTTGATATGCGTCAGTTAAGATTAATCTCTTATTTTTGTCTTTAACCCATGTTTCGAGCCTTTGGTCCTGTTATCCAGAGATGTGTGTCTTTTGATTACATCTACTTTGGAATACTTTTATAATAGACCTTTTAAACTGGAAAATTAGTGTTATGTGGAGGTGGAAATTCTTCATACAAGACACTCCAACTTTGATTGAGTTTTTTGACAGGATGTTTTCCTGATCAATCAGAAAGAGATAAAGGGAGACCTGAATGGAGAAACTGACCACTTGATATGATAGGAGACTTTAAAATTTTTCAACTTCTCAAAAGCAGCCAATAACTCTGATACCTCAAAGAATCTTACCTGTAACAATCTCAGAATTAGTTGTGAATTTGTCTTCTACCATCAGTTGCAGGTTGAGTTGGAGAATTTATTTTACTTACTGAGAGTCAATGCAAACCTCCACTCAGTAACTGTGGGAAGTAAACCATGATCAGCAACATTTTTATGAACGCTTAGATGAACACTTTTCCCCACTTATAAAACTTTCTGCAATCTTTCTGCAGGTTACACCTGCAGCTTAGGGCAGCACAGGCAGTGAGGCTAAAGGCTTATTTTACCCTTGGCCAGTGTCTCATGTCCCTTTGGTCCATCAAGGGTGTTGTTCCCCTGGCTTTCCCTGGCATGGGTAACACATGGACATGGTGCCTCAGAGAGGATGTGTTGGAGGATGTGTTAATACTGATGTTGCCTAAACTTTTTTTCCTATTCAAATTTAATCTTAAATTTTAGCCATAGAACTATTACGTGTTCATGTTCTAAATTAAGGAGCCTTTGTAGCTAATTTTACATGGAGACCCCTTCCAATTAAACAGTCCTGTGAAAAAAAATTACAAATAAAACTTGCTTAATTTAAAATTACAAGACATTCTTGCTTCAACAGTATGGTCTTACAGGTTTTCCTGCTTCTTTTCTTCATAAAATCTGGCAATACTAAGGAAAATATGTTTAAAAAGGACAAAGGTTTGTGGTTTTTTAATATACTGCTTTCAGCTCATATTATGCACTCCCTAAATTCCTCTTGTTTCTTCTGCGATTCACCAACAGGGTTTTTTGAGACAAATATGTACTCCCAGAACATTACATAGTTAAGATATCCTTAATGCCATCCATGACATAATCTGGATGATAACAACTTCATTAAAATGCAATTTTTCCTAGCTTCGTAATCAACCATGAATCACTGATCTGCTTCTATTGAAGAGCATTTCCTTGATCTTTAGATCATCCCTGTTGTCATGGAGTAACTAATTTTCTCCCAGATATGTAGGTTTCTCATCTTGGAAGATGTACTCAAATAACAGACTTGGAGGTGAACAAAAGCCAGAATATCTAATGGTCAATTTTTAGGAAAGGTATTTCACCTTCAACTTTTATCCTCAGACCTTTTATTTTTAAATAAGACTGTGTGATACAAAGATGCTTTCCTTTGTAGTAATGCTTCATACAGTCTAAATCATCACTGGGTGAAAATTGTCAAGCTATTAGATTATTAGACACATTTTTTTCAATCAAATACATTTTTCAATCTTGGTAGACAAGATAAGTAGAGGTTTTAGGAATATTTGTGTCATTTTGCTGACCCTCTTTCTGCTTAAGCTCCAGCTGTAAATGCCTCTGCCAACATGTGAGGTGCAGCAGAACAGAAATCTCACCTCCTTTTCATTCACAATTCAAATGGGTTTTCATTTCAAATCATTTCAGTTTTGTGTTGAAAGGAGAATTTTCTAGGATAAAAATGGATAATTTTTAGGATAAAAATGGATAATTTTTTCTACGATAAAAATGGAGAATTTTCTAGGATAAAAATTCCATTATTGTAGGAATGTGCCCTCTGTTGACGGAGTGACAAAACTATCCTTTGTCTCCTTAAAAAGGAAAAAAGCCCAGAAGTTTCTCTCCTCGATTAAGTGAAAAGACACCTCATAGGACCTGGGGGACTTCACCTCAAACTTAAGGATAGCCAATTGGATAGAAGCCAAAAAGTCCCACCTAAGCAATTTACTAGAAAAAGAAGAGAACAAAGAAACTAATTGCTTTTGTGAGGTGTTTTACCAGGGGCAAGAACCTCTTGCACCTAGCTTGGTTTTTCTCTGTAAAGAGCTTTGTTATTTTGCCTTTTATTAAAACTTTTTGTTTCTGGCACTACCACAGAAGCCATCCGGCTGATTTTATGCCTTCTAAGGTAGCTGAGCTATCTTGGGTGTGATACAGATCTCCAAGAGCTAATGAGACCTGGTTTGAGAAGACCATATATCACATTTTCAGAAATACCATTTCAGGTAATTAAAAAATAATTGTCAGAGCACTCTGCATTGGTAGACCTTATTCTCATCTACAAGTATGTTCGACCCATTTTGAGATTCTGCTTCTTTTTAAAGAAAATACATATTAAAAATTAATGCCGTTTTTCCATAGGGATAAAGCCAGCCTGGCAAATCATCAACAGAATCACAAACAGCCAGATCCAAGTCCTCAGGAAGTGGTATAACTCCCTAGTGAATAATTTAGATCAGTAAACCAGGTACTTTTACCCCAGCTAAATGAAGACTCCGAGTACCATCACATAGCACTCTTAAAGGTGCTGTTAAAAGGTTTGGTCTCAGCCACATCTGCTTCTAGGCTAAGCCTTCTGTCACTCAGATCCTACTAGGTTCAGTGTCCTCAGAGCAGCTGAAGGGAATGCATAATTCTACAATCAGTATATGATTGTAATGAACTGGTGTTGCCATCCAAGCTGGTGTAAGCATCAAGGTTTTGGCTTTTATGGTCACACCACCTTTGAGAGTCATGCACTGTCGCAGAGAGATGTAATAGCTCTGGCAAAGTGGAGGAAGACAACTTTTTTCAAAAGGCAGGCCAGCCTGTTTGGGAGAGTTTTACACTAAGAAAATGGAGAAATGGGATTTTAAACCACAGCCAAGTAAAGAAGTAAACAGTAGAAAGGGGTGGAAAACACATGGTGAAGAGCAATGGTAACAAGAAAGACCCAAAGAATGATGAAACAGGGTGGAAGGGGACCAGTTTCAAATACATGCCCACAAATACGTACAACCTGGGAAAAAAACAGACGTGACTAGAACTCCAGCCACAAAACAGGGATGTTCTTTGAAAATCCAAGGTATGGTAAAACAGCTAACACAACTGCACTGAGTTATGTACAGGTACAAGTTCTTCAAGAGAAACAGAATAATGACAGAAACTGCCTTACTATTAAGGAGCATCTTGAATGCCTGGCTCTTCTTTCTGACATCCACAAAAGGCAGTGAGAGTTCATATGGTCAAGTCAGTAAGGACAGAACAATGGTAGGATGGTGTCCACTCAACCAGGGTGTGGAGGTGGACAAGCTCCTTCAAACCATAGCAGGAATCATCTGTGTCACAAATCTGCATGTCCCTGACATCTGCAGGCAGTGTAGTGCAGTGAGCTTCAAGCACTCAAGATTTCCAGAAGCTGTTGAGGTTCTGGAATTCACATTCATCATGATGCAGAGTGACATGCTGTAGAATCAACTGCTCAGTAAACAGAGACAAAGACAAGGTCGATGTGATAATCAGTAGCTGGTTTCTCTGTAGTAAGCATGATATAGCAGAACAGTTATGAAACACGATCTAAACTAATTTAATCTTTCAGAAAACCATGACAATGCCAGAACAAATAGCGCAAAGGTATGTGTTAGTCTGTGAAGGCAGCTGACTTTTTTACTGTGAAAAATTGCCAAATGATCGCATAATTAGAATGATGTGCTGAGATCATGGTTTTCAAGATGTCCTAGAATTCACATAGGATTTAGAAAAGTGAAATAATTATGAAAATATGCAAATAAAATAAAGCTTCATCTTGTAAGGAGGATTTCTTTCATGTACAAATTAAATCAGAATTCTGACATCCATAAGGTACTGAAATAGCACACCTCCTTTTTTGCTCTGCATATGCACACAGTACATGTTGTATTTTTTAATAACTGTTATTTTAACACCAAGGATTATTCTCTTGAGATCACATCAGAATCACATGATACGGATTTTCGTTTTCTTTTAGTGCATTTAAACTTTTCCTAAGTGAAATGAACTGTGTTGACTGCTATGCATGAGATGTAAATTTTCCATCTTACTTTTTACAACAGAAATAGGACATTTCATTCTGAGCCAGAGACTGTGGAAGGAGAAGAGGTATAACACAGAGGATGAAAAGGATGAAATTTTAAAAAACACTAAAAAAATAAATTATATATATATTATATATATATATATATATATATATATATATAAATATATATATATATATATATAATATATATATATCTCATACAATGTTAATTCATTCATTGGGAGTAACCAAAATATTCAGTAGCTACATCAAAAAAGTAAGCAAACTATTGATCCTTCATTTGACGCAGCAAGTTGCTTGCCAATAGAGAGAGTACTATCTCCTGTTGCTAAGGAAGACCACATATAACTACAGTGATTTTGAAGGAAATATTAAAATATCAATTCAAAAAACATACAAGAGAGTAAAAAAACTTGGAAATGAAATTATTTATGTTTACATATCAATACATTATACCACTATAATAAATATTTAACTGTTTGTGGTAGAGTCTCAAAAGTGTTAAACGTCTAAAGAATGGCAGAATGCTTTGGTTTGGAAGGGATCTTTAATGATCATACAGTCCAAACTCTCTGACATAGGCAACCACATTTTCTACTAGAACAAGTTGCCAAAGCCCCTGTTTAATCTGACTTTGAACACCTCTAATGATGGGACATCCACTTTTGTGAGTTAGCTGTTCCAGGGTATCAACACCTTAATCATAAAAATTCTCTTCCTTTTTCCAAACTAAATCCACTCTCAGTATAAAACCACTACCCCTTATTTTGTCAGTACAAGTCCTAGTAAACATTCTCTCTCAATATTTCTTACAAAACCCTCTTTAAATCATGAAATGTTAGAATGGGGGCTCCTAGACTTTTTTTACTGCAGAAGTGTTCCAGCCCTCTTATAATTTTTGTGGTCCTCCTCTAAGACCTTCTCTAAAAGGTCCATGTCATTCTTACATTGAGCTGGATGGAGCACTCCAAGGGGGGTCTCACAAGAACAAAGCAAAGGCAGAGAATCACCTCCCTCAATCTGCTGGCCATGCTGCTTTTGATGAAGTCCCAAATACAGTTGGCCCTCTGAGCTGCAGACATTACCATCTCATGGCCAATTTTTCATCCACCTGTACCTCAGATGCTCTGAAGTAATGCATCCCTCTGTCTGTACTGATAAAGGGAATTGACTCATTCAGGACCAGGACCTTGCACTTTGCCTTGTTGAACCTCATAAATTCCTTTGGGACCCACTTCCCAGGCCTGTCAAAGTCCCTCTGCATGCATCCCTTCCTCTAAGGATGTCAATGGCACCACTCACCTTGGTGTGATCTGCATAATTATTGAGGGTGCACTCAATTCCACTATCAGTGTTGGGTCCCTTGGACTTCTGTATATTCATGCTCCTCACATGGCCTTGAACCTAATCTTCTCTTCCAATCTTCTTTCTCTCAGTCCCTGGACTAATGTTTGCGGCCTTGAAAAAGAGGTGATTACCAATGAAAACAGAGGAAGAAAAGTTGTGAAGTACTTCAGTTTTTTCACATCATTTTCACTAGCTTTCCGGCGAACAGGAAGAATAATTTCATTAGTGAAGTCTAAATATTTACTCATGTTGACATCCAAACAGAACTTTAGGATAAAATTTAAATTGTTGGACACAATATTATTCTACATATTCTCTCTGAGAGTACATTTACCTTCACTGGGTTGACACTGCTTCAGGTGCAGGGAAGGTTTGAGTAGGAACATAAGTACAACATAGGGTATGTTCACTGATAACACAACTACAGCAATTTCAGCAAATTCCTTCCTCTAAAATGAATTCAACTAAATGAGACACGAGATTGCAAAAATATGGTTTTGATTTATTAAGAATCCCTACTAACAAAAGAAGAAGATCCACACATTATTTCACAATATGTATAAATTTTAGCTGCAATTTTAAAATATTTTAAAATATTTTAAAATATTTTAAAAACTTTTCTATCTGATTTGGAATATATATTTCGGTTATGTTTATTTCTGTTAAAAAAACCACAGAGTCTTTTTGTTCTGACTTACCATGATTATAGACTATATATAGTAAATATTATATGCGTATTATTATATATACTACTGTACATATTAGGTAATATTTTTTGATACAAGAAATATATAGTCATTTATCATGCAAGAATTGTTGATTTGCATCAACATTTTAGTTTTGGTCTCTTCTGATGTCTTTTTTCAGGCCATTATCAAACCCCTTTTTCTTTCTTTGTCATAGTAACCCCCAAAAGAAATTAAATGCACTTTTTTGTTTTGCTATTCTCGACAGGAAATCCATTTGCTTGCGTTTATGAGAGATGAAGTCCTTGAGTGGACTGAGCACAGTTCATCATGCTGCTCCCCACTGAACTCGTGATCTTGAAGTATTCTTGGGCACAATGACAAATCCCACATGGTTAGATTAGAAGATAATGTATTGATAGTAATCCATTGTACGTATTCAATCTTGATGAAGACTAATCTAATTACACCTCCACTGAAAAACAACATGGTCTTTTGGGTTTTTTAGGTTTCTTTTTCCTTGTTGTATTATTATTAGTATTATTATAATATTCCAGGTGTTTTTCCAATATGATTACTACGCTGGAAACATCAATGGAATTCTTTTAGTCTTCATTTTTCTTACTTTTTTGAGCAGAGTGTGCTTGAAATCTCTTTATGCCATTCATACATTTGGCATCTTCTAAGGCTAACTTATTAGATCTTAATGCATTATAAAAATAGCCCCAAGTACCTCCATTTCACAAAGAACCAGAATCTGAGCATTTTTGCTTAATTGTTAGCTTAATATACTACTTTAATTCTTGTCTAAAACATAAACTGCTCCTTTTTCTTTCATATATTTTATTATACATTGCATGTTAAAATGCTGCTTTGGAATGACAGTGCAAAAATTAGCTGCTAATTGAAAAAAAGTTTGAAGTTGGAATGCTCAATATATCTAAAAATCAGACCTTCAGCGTTGTTCAGGGAAACGAGTAAAACAACTTATGGAATGAAATTAAAGCAGATTCAGATAAAAATCAATTGTGGCATAGCCAGGCTCAGTTGTATCACTCAGGAAACAGTGCTCATCTTTCACTCTGGAGATGACCTCAGTGTGGATAATCATTACTGCAGAGACCTCTTTTTTGGAAAATAAGTCAGATACTATAACAGGCATAAAACAAGGATCTTTGTTACAAATGCCCTTTCACAAAAATTTGAAAAATTACAATGCCTAACTTGCTTTTCAATGAAAAACTATTTCCCATGTTTTCTTTCAGTATTCTGCAATAAACCTTTTCCATGAGATAAACTCATGACTGGTGTCAATGCCTGCCCATATCTGTCTTAATACCTGCAAGAATTCCAATCTCCTACTTCAGCCATCACATGACCCCAAAAAAACTCTTAATGTTTAATATCTGCAGTGAACATGTATAATTTCTGCCAGTGTTCAGGAGTTTTAGACTTAATGTGACATTTACACAAAATACTGTAATAAAAAAGTAGTTGGGCAATCAGAAGTTTTAATTAGCAGTTATAATTTTAAGACTCTTTCAAATATTTCATGATGGAAAATGAGACAGAACTTAAACAGGCTCCAATACCTTTTCTCCAAATCAGATACAATCTAAAAGCTTTAAACCAAGATGATACATATTTACCAGAAATTTTACCTGTCATTGGATTCTCCCTCTCTTTAGCTTAGCACGAATCACTCATTAGGAAATCTCAAAATGTTAAAGAAATGAACCTCTTTTTTCCTGTCTTAGTTTACATCAGGGAATATTTCCACTTAGTTTCAAACTTTATTCTTCACAATTTGTTTTAATCTTTATATTCTTATCATTTGCAGTTTAATACTTGGGTATTTCAATGTTTATAAATTCTGCTGGTTTGCCTACAAAAGTTCCCTGTTTTTCAGGTCTCATCTCTGGGAGATGGGAGTGTCTAGGAGAAGACACCACATGCAAAATGGATGGGACAATTGAAGGCAGGGAAGACTGTGCTGTTGACAGGTGCTAAACTGACATCCTTGTAATAAGTAACATCCCTGAGTTTTTGCTTACATTTGGATTTGAAAATAAATAGGGCTTCACTGTCTTCTTTCTTGGTTTCCTGATCATTTCTATTATAAACAGTTTGTGAAAGAGTGTTTGCACACATTCATTTGTTACCTACATTTGGGCTCCTGCTATACAGGCCCTGAGCAAAATGCCTGTTGGAGAAAAAAACCCCAGAACTTTATAGGGGAGACTGAATAGAAACAGTTATTTTTCTCTTCTTTCCCATGTTTGGACCTTCAGAGGACCAGTTTGGTCTCTTGGTCAAATTAGATTTGCCTAAAGGTTCTCAGACCACACCACTACTAACCTCTCAGTGTTGACTTCATTGTGATGCTTTGATAAAATACCTATTACCCCATGACATTCTTTCTGCTTATTTTAATATTCTTGTAAGACTATAGTATCTTAATAGCACTTTTTTCCATTTGCACATGTAGCTTGATATCAATCACAATTTCTATTTTTATAGAATATATATTCAGACTACTTCTTGAGTTTATATTCTTCTTAATTTTAATCTTTCTACTTCTACAACATATTTTAGGCAAAAATCAGGTAGTTGTACAAATTTCATTCACTTAAGATGCATAATCGTAATTTCTTCACTGAATTTTAAAAAATGGTAATGAATTATATTTGGTAAAGAAAATCCTTTCTGGAACCATTTGTTAAATTATAAATAATTTGATCAGAAACATTAACCTAATCTTACCGACCTAGAATAAAACAGAAATAACTTTCCTATAATTTTATTGCTGTGTAAAATATGCTTTTGTAGGGTCATTGCTGCCCAAAGGAACTCAGACATGCTGAAAGGAACAGTCTGAGGAATTATTTAATGATGCAAGTCCAATGAATGACACTGCTTTTTTCCTAGTCATTACTTTTGTATTATGAATAAAATATAAATGTTGTTTACGTCAAAAAAGCATGGGAAAAAGATCACAGTAGTCTTCCTTTTCCTTTTAACTCAAACTTTCCTGACTTTCAAAATGCTTCATGTGACTTTGAATAAAACTGATAAATCAAAGGATTCAAAGGATTTCCTTAAGACTAGAAGTATGTATATGATCTTAAGTAAAGCAACTGTACCTTTATTAAAATTTCTAAGGCAATTCAGAAATTCATTATAAAAAATTGTGTCTCTTCCCCAACAAGGAAGCCTCTTTCTGAGTGACTGTTCCCAGATAAAAACTTGTCCCATTGCTTGCTGAGAGACAGGCACAGAAGAGCGCAGTCCTTGGTCTACTAGCTGAGCAACTGTAGCAGTGGGGACTCATCCTACAAGCCTGACACTTGTCTGCTTTTTGAAAACTGCAGTACCACTTCCTCCATGAGTAACACATGCAGCTTGGGCCGTGAAGTGTTTGAGAAAAATCCTGCAGAGAAGGACTGGAGTTTGAGGGTTGACAAAATGCTCAACATGAGTCGGCAACAAGCGCTCCCAGCCCAGAAAGCCAAACATGTCCTGGGCTGCATCCAAAGCAGTGTGGGCAGCAGGGCCAGAGAGAGGATCCTACCCCTCTGCTCTGCTCTGGTGAGACCCTACCTGAAGTGCTGCATCACCTCTGGTGCTCCCATCATCAGAAGGAGAGGGAACCATCAGAGCAAATTGAGAGGAGTCCTCAAGGCTGATAAGGGACTGAAGGACCTCCTCTACGAAGACAGGCTGAGAAATCTGGGGCTGTTCAGCCTGGAGAAGAAAAGGTTGCACAGCAACCTTCGACTATCTGATAGGAGCCTACTGGGATGCTGGAGAGGGACTCTTCATCAGGAACTGCAGTAATTGGACAAGTTGTAATGGCTTTAAACTGAAAGGGAATAGGCTCAGATCAGCAATAATAAAGAAATTATTTTCAGTGAAGGAGGTGAGTGACAGAACAGCTTGTCCAGAGAAGTTGTGGAAGCCCCCTTCCTGGCAGTATTCAAAGCCAGGCTGGATGGGGTCTTGAGTAAATTGGTTTAGTGAGAAGTGTCTCTGCCCATGGCAAGGAAGGTTGAGTCTGGATGATCTTCTAGGTCACTTCAAACCCAAAAAAAAAAAGGACAGTTATCCTCTAGCACCCCAGACAGATAACCTTTCTGGGACCTAAAACTCAGAGGTTTTGCTATTCAGTAACAGCTGGGAAAAGTTAGAAAAGACTCTATAATTATTAATCTATTTTGGAATTCATTTATTGAAATAACTGAAATAACTGTCCTTTTAAGCTGAAGACTGCTCCATGTGTCAAAAATAAGGCAGTGCAAACCTCAAGATCATTTCCTTCTATGTATTTAATGTTTCAAAGCCTGTCTTTTTAATTTAAATTGTGGTATTTAATTTAAATTGTGGTGTTACCAGGCATTATCATTGTATAATGAGTAAATTTTATTAAATATATTATCATTGCATAATAAGTAAAAATAATAAAATTAAATTGTTGTCATCTATTGATATTATTGTTTAAAAAATAATTTTTCAGGGCCTTTTAAAATGTATTTCACAGAATCTCAGAAAGACTATTGTGAGAAGGAATTTTGCAGTTTTCAGATCCAACCCTCTGCTCAAGCAGAGTCACTTGGAGCTAATTTCCAAGACCATGTTCACATGGCTTTTGAATATCTCCAATGATTGAGAGTCCACAATGCATCTAGGCAATCTAATCTAGGGCTCTGTCACCCTCACTGTGGCAAATTGATGCTTAGAGGGAACCTCCTGTGTTGGTGCTTGTGCCCATTGCTTCTTGCTCTGAGACTGATCATGATGCCACAGGTTTTAGCTTTTATATTTTTCAGATTCTGTGTTCCTTTAGTGTGTGAGTCTGGGCTTCATATAAGGGTACAGTAAGCTCTCTTCACAAAATAGGTAGACAAAAAATTCATTCCCTAGCTGGGGACCCAAGGATAGCCAATCCAGACATCAGGCCCAAGAGCATAAACAAGGGTGGACCGAAGAGAGAAAAACAAGAAGGATGGGGCTTCATGGGCTAGAGCTGTAATTGGACAATTAGCTCCAATATGCTAATGGATCAAAACTTATAAAAGTGTGAGACGACTTGACCAGGGTTCACTTTTAGAGACCATTTTTTGAGACCACTTTGAGTTCATCTAGGGTGTAACCCTGGCTGGGCTTTTGAGGTGCCCAAGGTGGATCTATTGATGCCTCCTAATAAATACCAACTTTAACTCCTTCTAGTCTCTATTCTAGGTCAGCCTTCACAAGGTATCAACCACACTGAAAACAACCTGACTTTGGCTTTACTCACTTGCTCTTATTCCTAGGCTATGCACATACACTGATAAGACACAACTGAGGCCTTCATTTTTTTCAGGGTGAATTATCCCAGATCTCTTTGCCTTTTGCTTTAGAAGAGATTCTTCAGTCCCTTCAACATATTCAGGCTTCTCACTGGACTCTCTCCCCTGTGTGTGGCCTATCTCGTATTGAGGAGCCCAAAACTGGACACAGTATTCCATGTGTGACCTCACCAGAGATGAATGAAAGGGTGGGATCACCTTTCTCAGTCTGTGCCAATACTGTGCTAATGTGTCCTAGAATACCATTTACCTTCCTTATGGCAAGGGGACATTGCTGGCTTACATTCAACTTGTCCATCAGGACAACTTGCTTTCCAGCTCATTGTCACATTTACCACATTTATGATTAAACAGAGTTCAACATTGATTTGCCAATGATGGCACAGACTATCACTCTGCAGTTATGAACCAAATCTTGGATGTGCCACAATACTGACAGTTAATAAAGGAATCATATATTTTAACTTTTAAGCAAAAATGCTGAGACTACATCTAGGTCTGCAGTCCGCCAATGTATATTGTAACTGTGGTATAGCTTAACTAAAAGTGAGAGACAAATTGACCTTCATTAATAATTGCTTTAATTGGAGAGAAATTTATTACACCTAACATTATAGACAGAATTTGATAGAAGAAAAACACTTTAAATGTCTTAAAGAATCACTTTGTGTGATGATTGTAGGGTTTGATTTTTTTTTAATATATACATGCGAATGGTTGTCAAATGTGCGATGTAAATATCAATAAGGTTTTTCAAGAAAACTTTTTAGTCAGAAGCTTGATATTCAGTTCATGTCAGCCAACTTTTATCTTCTACACCTGAATTAGCTGTGCACGGCTGTCATTGAAGCAAATGGTGGAAAATAGGTGCTGTTAGAACACTGAATCATCCTCTGTGTTTAATATTTTTATTTTGGAATGAGCCATGTTGCATTCTGAAAGTACCTATTTCTTTCTATAGACTGTAAAATGAACCTGCCATGACTAGCTCACATGCTTATTTCCACAGGCAGACATTGTAAATCCTGGCTATGGTGCCCAGTCTAAATTTGCCATCATGTTGAGCTTTAACTGTTATTTCTGTTCTCTTATGTATAGTGTATCATTTTTGCTAAATTCAACAGTTAAAAGTTAAAAAGAGTCTGAATAAATAGACAACCTTGGAAAAACACACAAAATCAAAAGACTTGGATGCTTTCAAATGGAAAATTTCCTTTCTGACTTATCATACAGTGACTCAAAATTCAGGCATGCTAGTAACTCTCAATTTTCAGAGCCTTGTCGCAAAAATTGCTGATCACTGATACACAGCTACAATTGCTGAGCTTCCAGACTAATGCTGAAATACAGCTATGAGAGTTCATTGCAATTTGAAGCAATCAGGGCAATGAGGGAGAGCTTCTCTAGATGAGACTTGCACCTCTTCAACAATCCTATTTCCAGTACAATTCACTGAAGAGGTCTTCATGTAGTGGAAGAGGATGCCATTCATACATCTGACATATTCCACTTCCCTCAACACCACTCCCCAGAGACTCGATGTCATGGCTTTGGACAGGTGGGTAACAGACCCTATGCTCTATCTTACTGATTAAATTGTTTGTGACAACATTTCTAAATGCCTCTCTCCAGTAACAGTAAAAACAGTACATATATAACCTATATTTGCTTATTTTCACCTTTTCTGACCATGTTTGATAAAAGCAGATGTCAATGTAATGTATTTGGTGAAATATGGTGAAAAAGCCTCACTGAAGTCCATCTGATCATTCAGTCCTTGTATTTGCAGAACTAACCACCTGGATTTGTTACATTATTTCTGCATGTGAGCAGTCTATTGTACAGGCTTTTGCTGCCAAACAGCAATCACTTTAATCAGAGCATTCTGCGCCCACAAAACTCCGTCCCTTGGAAATATCCATTGAGAACAAAAACAAAGCATATAAGTTTTTACTTCCAAAAAGTTCTACCTTATTTTTTTCTCTGATGTGTCTTGCCACAGCAAGAATTAATTGCAAATATATACAAAATTGTGTCCTATATTTAGTCTATTATATTGTCCCCGTATGTGTTTATACTGCTACCTTAGAAGCACTTTTTTTTCATTTGCACATATAACTTGATATCAATCACCATTTCTATTTTTAAAGAATATATATAATTATACTACTCCTTCAGTTTGTATTTTTTCTTCATTTTTATCTTTCTACTACTACAACATGGTTTAGGTGAAAATCAGGTAGTTGTACATATTTCACTCTCTTAAGATGCATAGTCCTAATTCCTACACTTCATTATTCAGAATAAAGTAGATTTTAAAAAACAATAATGAATTACATTCAGTATGACAATAAATTTGTATGACAGTACAATTTTTCTGTGAGAGAAAAAAAATCTAGCCTTCTGCAAACTCAACAAACAATTAATTTTCCTTCTGCAAATCAATTATAAATTTAGTATATCTGCAGCAGATGATATGTGACAGGTTTTGAGTCTTGCTTAAACTCTAATACAGGTTTTATTAAAATTCTCAGGTTTTACATCACTGAACAACTTTTTAAATACTTGAAGTCTGACATATATTCTCAAACATTCAGGTATTTTTAAGACGAATATTTCCTTCTCTACATTTGGCATAATGTTAATTCTATTGGTATGCTCCCTTATAAATATTGTACTTCTCTGTGACCAGGACATAATTAAAATATTAATCTAAATTAACTCAGTAGTGAATACTATGTATTCTGGGAACAACAGCTAACAATTCAGCAAGTTGAGAACCAAACCTCCTTGTTCTGCATATAGACATGTTCTATACTCTTTCTAACTCCTCTAACAATCTACTCCTTCTAACCATCAACTTTTTCATAGGGCAATGATTATGGAGAAATTTCTTGTTAATACAAACACATGAAGAATTTAGATTGAAATTATATTCAAATGCTACGCAGTTTTTGCTAATGTCACATCAATAATTTTTCATCCTTTGCATTGATTTCTCTTCTCTACCAAACTGAAGCTAATTTTTCTCACTTGAAAGAGATTTCCCTGTCTATTTTCCTGGATATTTCCCTGCCTATTGACCATATTTTATTCATTACTGTGAAAAACCATGTCGCCTATTTTTATCTCCCACAGGATCAGACATAATTTTTCCTTTTTTGAATGCATTCTGCTTTTTCTTAGGCTGCCATTCAGACTTGGCACCATCACCTATACACATGCATAATACTTTTTCATCTATCTCCTACAAAATTTTCATATCTGTAATGTCCACTAAAAGAAGTAGCAATAGCTATCCTGTTATTCTGCTGAAATATACCCTTTTAACACAACAAGCATTTCCTGAGTGGCTTTTCTTTCTGTTTCTGAATATCTCCATTTTCTTGTTTTACGTCAGGTTTAATTTTGCTTGGTACTTTTTATCATATTTGACACCATTGATTCCTAGACAAGGCTTTTAAATGCAGTAACAATAAAAATTAATTGATCACTTTATCAATGAGCCCAGCACCACCCACACTCTGGCTTAAAAATATAATTTGAATTGTGATCGATGCACTTGCAGTCTTGTGGGAGGAAGAAGCATAGGTTAAACAAAAGAGGAACCAAAGGAGGAACCCTTATCTGGAAAATGAAGGAAACTGCCTCCAAAGAGCTACAATGCATTCAGAAAACCTTGGAAATTGCAAATAAACTTCAACATTTGAAAGAAATTTCATTCTTCCATTTTTTTGAGTAGAAATTATTTGTTTACTACATAAATTTATGCATGAGCTGTCTTATATTTTTTTAATTTGTCAGTACTTTTTTAGAGGTTGGGTCCTTGTTTTCCCTGAATTCAAGTCTATCCTTAGATGAAAAGGAAATATCATTTACATACCCTGAAAAGTGGGTGGAAGGCATGCAAGCAGCTCAACTCTTTGAAACAAGATATAGATCTCGTGGTAAGAACTTCGTAAGATTCAACAACAAATTTTTATTGCTACTAAAAACAAGACCAAAAATTTTCTGAGGAATCCTTTCTGCTTGAGATACTAGCAGGCTGGAAGTATCCTGATGGTAAAATACCATACAAAACAAAAAATGGTGACAACTAGGCTGGTCAACCTAACGTTAATCCCCCCTTTAAAAAATATGGACAATTTAACAGATTATCTACTCAAAAGAAAATGTGCTAGCATTAATCATCTTTAAAAGAGCACTTTTTCTTCCAAAGTCTATCACAAGCATATCAACAAGTTCATGCAAAAAATGCAAAGATATAAGCAACCATGACTAAATGTTCTGTCACTCTGGTCTGACAAAAATCAATGCAAGAAATATTATTAACTAAAAAGATCCTCCTACTCTGAAAAAGCTGTGTTTATAGTAATCACCTGTTTCATGAGCATTTCATTCCAAATAGCTCAACATTTTCTATACTTATATATGTCTGTCATCATTAGACACATTTCTCTTACATGCTTATTTGATCCTCCTGAGTTCTTTGTTCATTAATTTCCTTGGGAAGTCCTCCTCATCAATAGAAAAATATTATGAAATCTTAAAGGATATCTATGACATACCTGTAAATCTTTCTGCATGTTGGAGCCATTAGTGCTCATGGCATTTAGAAGTAGCCTGTGATCCTTGCCTGAAATGCACACATGAAGTTTTGACTTCCATTGCTTCCACAATATTAGAATCAAATTTCATAGCTGATCTTTTTCATTGTGATATAAGGTCCTCTAGGGATTTGCATTAGTGTATCTACTCTCATTTTAAAATATTCATTCAATTAAGGATTTCTGAGCAGGAGGTGGTAGTTTCATAATCAAAAAAATTTCATCATGTTGCCTTTTATGAACTGCTCACAGAAGGGAAGGTTAGACAGCATTTCTTTTTTGCTTGTTCAGGGACATTTTCCTCTGAAATATACCCAGAGCAGAGCCCTAAATCCACCTAGACAACACTTAAAAATTAAGTGTGTACAGGAGTTGTAATTGTATTCCTTGCTTGTTAGATTTTAATGCATAGATTTCCTACTATGCATTAAAAGGTTAACAGGGTTTGTGGATTTTTTTTTGAGAAACAAAGTTTTTTGTAGGCTTATGAGCTAGCTCATAATATACAGTAAGGGATAATGTAAATATCCTTTCAACATTATTAGGGACATCAAGGATTTTTATTTGATCTGTGACATTGAAGGTATCAAGTATTAATGAGATTTATCAGGCCTGATCAAAAATTAAATTCCCGAGGGTTATGTTCGCCTTATGGGACTTAGTATTCCTTAACATTAATTCTTATACGTTTATCAACTTCAGTTAAAGCTGGAATAAACGTTATTCCATTTTCAGAATAAATGGCTCAGTAACTGTGTGATAAAACAGTTTGCATTATGAAATGACTAGAGGTATGCTATTTGACTTAAAATACCGTGATACATTAAATGGCTTTAATGCACTTGTTCAGACTAATTCTGACAAAGAACTCATGATTTTTTTGCAAAAAAAGTGTCACTTGGGCCTTCATATTAATAAATAATAAATACAAACTTCGGTTTCAAAATGTGTCTGCAGATATTCTTTCCAGTAAGTTAAAGGTTAGCACTGTGTTTTGGCAAAGGATAGCCTTTAAAGGACAGAATGCCATGGTTATGATATTAACATCATCACTTGCAGCAGCCTCCCTTGCTTTTCCTCATACCTTTTGACAGTTGTGAGACCTCATCTAAGGTAGTGGTAAAAATTTAAAATAGGGCTTTGTATCATTATATGTGGATTATAAAAATACTAAAAATATCTTCTTTTTTTCTCCCTAATTAGAAGCATTTCAGTTGCATCCTTAAGTCTTGGTATCCAATACACCAGCACCAACTTCTACTGCTGCAAATGAAAACATTTTCCAAGCTATTGGCATGACAAAAATGTCACAGATTTTCCATAGGACCAAAAAATCTTCATCCATTTAACCCATAAATGTTACATAATTTTCATCAAAGCTTTTAAGCTAACTCAGAAAGTTTGTGAAAGGCTTCAACGTTCTATTTCTTAGAGCAAGCCATTTGGGATTGCATATTAAAAATCTGTCATGATGGACATGATCTACATTGCAGTAAAGTCAAAAGAGAGAATATTGGTCATTTCAGTGGGCTCTGAGAAAAACATTGACACTGGAAACAGCAGCTATTAGTTAATTTTCCCTTGTCAATAAATAGCTAAGAGGCTTTCATTCCACTGAACTCTTTTCTATTTGCTTGGAAAATGTGTCAGTAATTACTCTTTAAACATAATTTTAAAACATCATATATTAGCTTGGTAGGATAACTCCGTACAAGGTATTTTCACTTACAAAAAGTAAGCTATTAATATATATTACCCAGTGCACAATTTCTTTGCTTTAGTCAAAAGGCTTTGTGACTATCAATGGAATAACATAAATTTAAGGGGAAAATTAATGTTGTGCCAGTATTTTTTTTCTTTTTCTAGGCCTGGAAAAAAATGCCATATGATAGTATATTTAATCCAGCAGGTCTTTTAATTCATAACACTAGATGATAATTTTTCAAGGAAACCACTTCAGCAAAGGGAAAAATATCAATTCAGTTTATTGAAACATGGAGGACTTGATTCTTACTAAATATAAATTACTATAACTTCTTGAACATCAATGGGCATATCCTGAACATTATAATTTATTGGACCTCTGGCAGTTTATTCCAAACAATAATCTGACCTCTTATGTCTTCAATTTTATGGTATTTTATGATGGATAAAATGTGTTAGACATACACTATCTTTGCCCTTGAAGATGATTAGATCTGAAAGGGAAGGAGAGTAGATAATATAAATTGACAGAATCATCTACCTTGATCTGGGCTTTGTTTTACTTCAGGTTTGTTTGTCTTTTACACTGCTAACTTTAAAATCAGTAGCAGAATTCCCATTTGCTTCAGCAGCTTGCCCAAAGTACATCTGCAATAAGAACAAAACATATATCTCTTCTTGGTTGGTATCTCCCTACAGTATGGTCAAAGGAGGATAAATTTCCCTAACGTTGTGTTGGCAGGTGGATAGATGAGAGCACGGCATAGCATGACAGGTGCACAGCACTGTTGGTGATGGATACCTTAATTTCTGTAAACTCTGCCTGTGCAGAGACATTCTCCAACTCCAGACCTCACTGACAGCCATTCTACCACCATGTTAGACAATTACCTAGTCTGTAGTTCATGGTCCAGCTGAAACTGCATGGTGACGATCAAAGTGGAGTGCTCACTGTATTTGCTCACAACACAAAGTTATCTTTGATACCATGGTTGTCCCTAGGATTAGAGCGCACCTTAGTTCCTTCACCTTAGGATGTTGAGAAAGTCAGATTTTGTCAACTGTCACTCATAAGTAAAACTAATGATCCTAGGTTCAGCAACATGTTTTCTGCTTTCTGGAAGCTCTACCCAATTTTGTACCTTTGCCAGTCAACTGTTTCTCTGAAATACTGCTTTAAAACCTCAAACATATTTTCAAGAGGCAGAAGTGATGTTTGCTATTTTGCAGCTATTTCAAACTCTTAGACAAGTGCTACTTATTTTCATTTTATGCCTATCTGCAACACTCTTTTAGGTCTCACTCATTTCTCTGTAGGCAGTCATTTGTCACCTCTATTGCATCATTTTGAAACTGCAGATCTCTCTAGGCACTGGACTGTGTTTGGTGAAAGCAATAAAGACTCCAATTACCTATATGTTTCCCTGCTGAAGGTGAACTTTTGAACTACAAATATAGAGTAAATTTTCTGCACTTTACCTTGCAGAAGCAACTACAGGCCAATTTCATTTCTCAGCCATACTTCAGCTCATTGATATCATTCCAGAATAACAAAAACATGGAGGAAATGTTCAGAAATTGTTAGCATTATAACACACATTCAAGTACATGGCTAAAACTTTAGATGAATAGAACGTATTATGGAGTAGGTATGACTAAAATGATTTCTTTTATTTTAACATTTATAGCATTTATAGGATTTACTGTGAAAATTTGAAACTTTAAAGAAAAGCAGTATCAATTTGTCTAAAATATTATTTTATTTTATTTAATTTTTTCTTTAATCAGGTTATAAAAACTTCAGATAAAAATCTTCACCTTTGCTTTATTTATCTTTCCTATACATGGATTTATAGTTGGTCCAGCTTTCAAGAAAGGTATACATATTGTCTCAAAATGAAAGTAGAATTTACCTTATTTTCAAGAAAAATGAAGTACTTGATAAAAATATGAGTCCTACTCTCAGAGAGTAATTTATGTGCTTAGTAAGAATCATACAGTCTGCTGGATGAAGATGAGAAAGTTGTTGCCAATCAGAAAAGTGACTAACTAATATTTCTTTAAATAAAATTAATTTGTAATTAAATGTTGCAGTAGAGTACAGTATATGCATGATTTCCTAGAAAAATGAATAATATTCCTCCATGTCTGAGATATGTCTTAGATACAATGGGACTTCCCATATCTGATAGAACATATGACCCTAGGAAGAGATAAAAAAAAATTAATGAATGTGTGAAAACCTTATGCTCACTCCAAACAAATGTAAAAAAGAAATATATTTATTTCTATTCCTTGGAATGGTATTTTTGATTTCATAAAGTGGCACTAAGTGCAGTTTCATACTCACTACTGGTTCAGTTTTCAATTGTCTAACAAAAAGAGAGATAATATAGACTAGGACAACACATAGTAGAATTAACCGGGAAGTACTGCTTGTAACAGTCAGCATTATTTTTGTAGTGTTCTTGTCAGCAAATAATCCTGCTGAAGGTTAACCTACACAAATGAGCCAAGCTCCCTTCAGCTGACTGTAATTCTATGTCTTATTAAAACCAACGGGGCTGGGTTGATTTTCATTATCTGAGGCTGGTCCACTGTCTTCCTACTACAGCAAATTGGTTACGTAAAAGAGCACTGAGTTTTAGATGTCCATAGCTGCACACATTAATTCTAGCTCAAAGTAATTTGCTAAAACCTAAGGTATGTGGAAAAATGAAATTATGTGCTCCTTGTGATTACATACTTCTACAGTTTGCATGATAAATATCAGTAAGAAAATCTTGTCTCAATTTCACTTGAAGTGTTAATCTCAGTTAAAGATTTTCAGCAATAAGTTTCTCATTGGTTGTTTTTCTGAATAGAAGCAGAAAATTAAAGGCTGCAGATAAATTAACAGCACTGTTGTTAGTTGCCCATTCATTTACAGTTTATATGTAAATGAATACTTTATTGCATCCACGTGTTCTGTTAATGAAACCTCAGCACCATTTCCATTGTAAAGTCTGCAGGTGTCCACTGATGCTGTGAGATAGCAGTTTTAACTGATTATTGCTTATAGTATGCTAGAAAAACATTAAACTAGTAGGCTCTTATTTTCTTTTTTCCTCCCTCCTCTTAAGGAAAAAGAAACAACTAGGTAAGTTTTGCTCTCTTTTATGTTAATCTTGCATAGTACTGTTAGAATGTACCAGCTAAAATAGAAGAAATGGACCAAAACTCAAAATGTAATTTACTTAATCAAATGTGTAGAACTGAATAAGCCTATGAAAACTAAAGAACTACAAAGAGAGAGTCTACATAAGTAGGCAATTATCTTCTGCTGTATATGCTCCATGAGTGCCATTGATAATGATCTGTTTCCTGGCGCTGACCTTTAATGCTTTTTAAAGATACTGTTTCACAGGAAGAAAAATGCATGTAGCAGTATCATGGCAATCACATGTCTTTTCATGTGTTAAAGAATGGAGCTTCTGAATAAATACTGTGTTCTTATACCTTAAACAAACAGATGCCTGTATTCCAACTCGTAGTAAAGACCACTGGGTAGCTCCCAGAGCACTGACTGTAGGGCTGATGGCATGGGGTGAGACAGAATCAGTACCTCAGGTTTTATCAAGCACAAATAGAACTGGCTAGATTTTTATAACCTTCTCCAGTAGCTTAGGGTACAGACCACAGCTTAGCCTTGTGTGTCTACATAAAGATCTGTTCTCAGCATCAAGAGCTAATGTTTTTAAAAAAAAAAAAAAAGAGAATGTTATTAAATATATTTAATAACATATTAAATAACTCTGTTTTCAGGTCTTTTAGTCCACACAAACAATTAGTGAGCTAGGCATTCACAAACTGACTTCTTACTCATTAGCTTGCTTTTGTGGACAAGCCCTTTCTGAACTGAGCCACAGAAACACAGATGTGAATTTGGATAATCTCCAAGATCAAATCATTCCAGGCACAGTAGGGGAGAAGGAGTCTTTAAACGCAATATATCTCAAATAGGAAGAACATCAAAATAAAGATTATGAAAAGGATTGCATTCCACCAAGCAGTTCAGCAAGATTTCCAACAGGAAACCCAAGGGAACATCAGGGGGCCAAGAAGATATATGATCCTCAGCAGTGCATCTCTGTCGTAAAACATTCATAGGTGCTTTCTGTGCAACAGGTTTACAAAAGGTCTAATATATGTACACCATTATAAGGGGAAATTTTATGATGCCAGGAAACCCCAGTCAGTACATCTGTTTGCTCTGTTTTACTGGGGCTTTGTCTAAGGAGCAGCATTTATCCCTTTTAAGCTTATTATGAATTTGCTGTATTTGCTAAATATTCACGGCTAAACCTGTATGCTTCTTCTTTGAACTTTAGGTTATTTTCAGGTAAAATCTCAAGAGGTTTTTTACCAGCTCTGGTTTACCTTCTGATGTGAAAATAGTGAATTTGTGTCATGTGTCCCAATAGACGTGTTGAAAGAGGAAAAGTTTAAGCTTGGAAAGAAGCAGGATAAGCCAATAAAGAAGAGAACATAGGCTAAACTAGAGAATGAAGTGGAAGTCAGAAGAGAAAACAGGTTCATTTGAGGACTTGGAAATATTACTGTCTGCAAATGGAGAATGAATTAAAGAGACAGAGAAGTGTAATAAAAATCTAGGTCTTACCCTGAAGCAAGCATGTTGAGTTATACAAGGTACAGAGGGCAACGTTCACTGCTCTGGCGCATGGCTGGTTGGCAAGAGTAAATGCACAAAAAACCTGTTTATTTTTTCTGCCAGAATTGGGTGCACTCCCGCATTATGACTTGCATATAGGGGAGCAGAAAGAGTAGGTAATCCATTTCCTGCTTGATGTCAGTTATAGTGTGATTAAACCTTTTCCCAGAAAGCCTGTTTTGTCTTGATGCCAGTTAAGATGTTTCTTGACATATCTTCACCCTGCTTGACATATCTCCACCTCAATGACATCCATCCTTATTGAAAGCTAAGAAAGAGAGTAAGAACTTGAAAAAAGTCATTTTTGCACAGCAGAGATCATCCTTGCAGTGATTAAAGAATCATTTTTTTAATTTAAGATATTTGTCAATTTCTTTGTTTCACTACCCTTCCTAGCACCTGCTCAGAACTTAGTATTTGATGAAATTTCAATACGATCGTCTTTTTATTTTAGTATTAAATAAATTGTTAAACTAAAACTTAAATTTAAAAATTGGAGTATTTCATTTTATAAATAACATTGCTTAGTCACTTACATCAGCCTGATCTTCAAATGCCATCTTAAGAACTTTTTCTAAGTGTCCATTAAATGTGATTTTCCCCACTGTTCTTTGTCTGCTTTCAAACAAGCCTTTCTTTGCAATTAATAAAAAAAAAAAACCAGCAAACAAAAACCAACTTCACATTTGTTCTGTTTTGAATTCAAGTATTTGTCTCTGACCTTTGCTAAAACTTGTAAAATCACAAGGAGATAAGCATGAAAGAAATCATGTGCTGTTCAAGTACTTAAAGTCCAGAGAAATGCACTGAAGTAGAAAGGGGATTAAGAGAGGAAGGAGGGTGAGGCCAAGCCATACTGTGTTGGTACAAGAAGGATTAGCAGGCAGACTGAACCAGGAGAGAAATTAGCCGTGCTTATTTCAAGTTAGACAGTCATAGGACGTGCAGAGATAGAACAAGATCTCAGCAGTGGAGAGGTACCACGAAGAAAAAACAGGTACTATGCATAAAGAAGTACAGCTTCACTTTATTTTGGAGCTGGCACTGGAGAACAGCAAGAAAACAGAGGGGAGAACAAGATATACTAGTTAAATGCAGAAAAGACATTAACTGGGGGAGGGAAGGAGGGGCGGAAAGAAAAAGTTTCAGAAAACTGGTGCCTTAGGTTTCAGAACTTAGTGGTAGTGAAGCAAATGTGTCTGGCAAGTGTAAAATGTGAATGAATATTTTGGAAGAATTTAGAAGTTAATGAGCAAATATAGATCTACTTATCTGCTATCTTTTGTGCTGATAATGAGAACATTAGTGTCTGTGGTCAGAGTTGTTCGCCTTTTCAGATAGAGTATTGAAGTGTAGAGTTAGAAGGAATTTTCTGGGGTGAAAGGGGTAGCCCAGAGATTTGTATCACATGTTTTTATTCTTCTTTCTCTCTTGCTTTCTCTCCCCATAGAGGGAGCTGGGTGTTCCTTCGCAGGAGAGGAAATCAGCGTGTGTGGACAGCCAGCTCTGGGAACAAGCCGGCTCTGTTTGACCCGCTGTCATGCGGATCCCCACGCTGCTCTACCTTTCCCTGCTATTGCTTCTTACCATGTTGGGCCAAGCTGGAGCTCAGTTCCCTCGACAGTGCGCAACTGTTGAGTCCCTGAGGAGCGGCATGTGCTGCCCAGACTATTTCCCTGTGTTTGGGCCTGGTACTGACCGGTGTGGTGTGTCCACGGGAAGGGGCCGGTGTGTGCAGGTGACTGTCGACTCGCGGCCCCACGGCCCCCAGTACATCCACGACGGGCGGGATGACCGTGAGCAATGGCCCATCCGCTTCTTCAACCAAACCTGCCGCTGCAACGGGAACTTCTCCGGCTACAACTGCGGGTCGTGCCGGCCTGGCTGGACTGGGCCTACCTGCAGCCAGCAGATCAACATAGGTAAGAACATCAGGAATATGACATGGAAATTGCTCATTGTCAGTGCTTGCTTCTAAACGTACCTAGTGGATTTGTTCTCTTTAAGGTACAAAATGTCCATTATATTTATTTAGCATTTTAGTATACTGCTGGAGGGGTTAAGGCAGGTGTTAGAGGAGCTGTTCAGCATGTGTATAAATTACTTATACTTACTATCCATTAAAAGGAAGAAAAAAAATCTGTAGTCAATGCATCCAAGTCCATTAAAGAATAGAACATATTGAAAAAAGGTACTATTTGCTTTTAAGAATAAAACAATATATATAGGCATATACATGTGTTTGTGAGCATGTTTGGGAATGATATGTTTAATATCATTCAATATGTTTAATACCTTGTGACTATTTTAGCTCTTCTTTTCATTTAAAGTCCCTAATACAATTCTAAACTATGAACTTGGTTGGGTATATTTTTACTGTCCCCGCTGCTGTCAATATCTCTGAAAACATTAGTCATGACTGCGGACAGTTCAAATGAATCAGTCCAGGGTGTAGTAAGCCCTTCTTCAGTACTCCAGTTTCAATTAAGTCTAGCATACCAATAAATAGTTCTTTAATTATTTTTTTTTAAATTGTTATGAAATCCTTGCAAGACTGGAAAAATTTTGAATACTATGAGGAAATTTAAAAAGACAAACAGGCCTGGGGACAGATCCTTGTTCTCATCTGAAAATCATCTGAATGGACAAGATTTCAATCTTTATTTTTAAATTTATTCTCTTTTAACTTCAAAGATGTTACTGAAATCCTGCAAAATCCATAATTCCCCCCCAGAATGAGCAATGGGTTCTGTTGATATGTTAAACAAGAGGTCTCTAGCACAAATATGCAGTGTTTCTTTCTGCAGAAACAGAAATCAGAACTGACATTTTCACCAGATAAGGGAACATTACATGGATGTAAGAGCATGTCTCAGAAAGGGTTAGCAAAGGACCACTTACCAAATCAAAATTTTAACAATTCCTTAATAATAACTTATTGATGGCTATGGGAAAAATCTTTGATTTTTTTTTCTTTCTTTGAGCTTCAAGAACTAAACTAGAAAGCAGAAAATATTACTTGTGAATTGGGCATGCTAAGCCAGGTTGCACTCTCTAATATTCTGGCCTATTCTGTTTTACAATGATAACAACTCTGAAGAATAATCAAGAGATAAATGTTACACACAAAGTTAATGTAAAACAAGAGACAAGCAAACAGCAGTTTTAGGTGATTTTCTAGAATGTACAACAGCACTTTTTACTTTTCTCACATTAAATTCTTTACAAAGCATTAAAACGCCAAATAAATCAGACACATCATGCACGAAAACATGAGTTTAAAAAGTGTAAATTAGCTTCCTTTTATGCTCTAATTTTCCACATTGTGGTCACCTCTTTTGCCCATTCACAGACCACATGTGCTCAGAATTTAGAAATAATTACTGGATTACTGTTGATACATCCATACTAAACTGCTGCAAAATGCAGTTTGGTGTCTTCATATCTTCTCAGTTCATGACTACCTCTAATAATAGTCACAACTTTTTGTTGTGGTTCAGGCATATACTTTGAAAATGAAAATGTTAATATGCCTATATAAATCAAAATTAGATGGTCAATTATAGTTCTCTACTTGAAACAAAACGAAATGCCACAAATCAACCAAAAACCAACCAACCAACCAAGCAAACAAAAAACCAATAAAAGTAAAAACCCATCACTTCAGTGATGAGGTTCAGTTCTGCAAAACAAAAAAACATGTTTCAGGATGCACTGTCCTTGATGAAATTCACATTTCAGGAATTCTATTCTTCATATAGATTCATGTTGAAGATCTGTTGCTTCTTGTATAAACATAACTGATCACTAATTTGGACAATAAGTTATGGATTTCTACAGTACTTTTTATAATGACAATAAGTAAATATTGAATAAAGATTGTGAGGACTTCGATCTTTACCTCAGTCTAAACTTTGTCAGAGATTTTTTCATACCAGGTGAAAGAAGGACTGAGGTGATCTGAACTCAGTTCTTCATGCTGAAACACTGCTATTTCAACAAGTCAGTTTTCCTCCTTGTTTCACTCTCTATGTGTGGACAATGGCATTATTTTGAGATATACTGCTAAAAAGGATTAATATGTGCCAATTGTTAATAATGTCAGGTTAAAAAGACAAAATAGGAGAGAATCTCAGATTAAAGTGATACTGTACTGTGTGAAATTGATAATAATTCACTGGTGAATCTGCCACTTTTCCTACAAAGGTTCAAGCATTAAAAAATTAATTCTTAATTAAGTTGCCAAACAGAGAGTTTCTGATTATTATAAATTGGTTTATAGTGTTTATTTATTGTAGAGTAATATCACAGGAAACCTTACATATATCGGATTAAGTTCTGAAAGGTTTATATGACAAAGAACGGTCTTTGTCTTTTTTCTAGCAGGATAAAAAGATAATCTGTAACAGTACTCTTAAAAGTACTAAAATTGCAAGGATTGGAGCTCTCTTTTAATTTATTTCAGATTTTCTCAAAATAAATAACATTATCTATTTATACTCAGTGAGTTTCCCCAATAAAAAGGGTGAATAATTGAAGAAAAAGGCACTTACCCAGAATTTTTAGGAACACAATAAACAAGTTCTCTGAGATCAGACTTCAGTGTCTATTATTTTGGTAATTTGCTTCTTCTGTATTATCACAGTCAGAAGGAATCTTTTGGATCTAAGTGCAGAAGAAAGGAATCGCTTTGTGAATGCCTTACACCAAGCCAAGGTGACAGTCCATCCTGACATCGTTATTGCCACACGAAGACGTGAAGAAATTTTTGGACCAGATGGCAACACACCTCAGTTCGAGAATATCTCCATTTATAACTACTTTGTGTGGTCTCATTATTATTCTGTCAGGAAGACTTTCCTTGGTGTGGGGCAGCAGAGTTTTGGAGGAGTTGATTTCTCTCATGAGGGACCAGCTTTTGTCACATGGCATAGATACCATCTACTGCAGCTTGAAAGAGACATGCAGGTGAAGTTCCTGTAAATGCTTACTGGTATTCATGCTATGTTTTGTACAGTAAAAGAAATTCACTCCATATTAAAATAGGCAAAAATGATAGCAGCTTTCCCTACACGTTGAAGTGATTCTGCTTCAATTTCAGTAACTCATTTGATATGCAAAATTTAATAGAATGCATTTAGGCTTCAGACTGTCACTTTTATAATGATGTTCAAATAAAATATTTTAATCAGAGCAATAGAAAATGTAAAATTTCCATAAAAATCTCATGGAAAAAGAGATGCATTCTAGATATAAGACATTTTATTGGACCAACAGTGTTATTTACAGCGGTGTTTTTAATCTCACGGCCATTATTCTTGAATAACATTAACCAAAGCAGCAGAAATTCTGAAGAAGGTGATAACAGAGATGGCTTAGAGAGTCAGAATCACATTTAGTTTTTGTAACTGGTTAGAGAAATTAGTGTTTTGTTATACCCTGTTCCTTAAATCAATGATTCTGGTTTTTTTCTTTCTCTTACGTGGACCTATTCAAAAAATGGGTATAGTATTTTATGAACCATCATCCTTCCTAAAAAAAACAAGAATTAAGTTTTCAAGGTCAGAACTAAATAGTGTCTGAAATCACTTCAGTGTTTCCACTAGCTTTAAATGCTTTATGTCAGGCTGAGGCATTAACTCCCTTCCAAGACACACATTTGTCATCAGTGGCATTTCACTAAGTGAAAGCCCTGAGAAGTTCTATCTGTCTGTGATTTAATATAGGTTCCTATTTATGTCAGTAGACTTGATCATTAGTCAAAGTAATTTTGCCTCACTAACTCCAGAACTGTTCAACTCTAACCCATACTAGAACCAAACAATGCCAATTGGAAAAACCAGTACCCTATTCTTTATATTTCCTTCAGTTTCACAGTTGACCTAGTTATTATGTGCACTACAAAGACTGGTTTTGCTGACAGGCCATAAAAATATTTGGAAATGGGATCTCAGTGTTAATTTATGTTTCTTACTGCTCACAGTATGGTTCCGTGGGAGAAGTACTGTCTTAATAGTGGAGGAGATCCATGATTCAGTTCAGTAGTACAGCTATCTGTTCTGCTGAACAAAGGTACCACTGTGAAAAACTACCAAAAGCTTCTACATGAATTTTACATACAGTTCTTCTCTTCTATAAGGCTGGATTCTGACTTTTACTAGGAGTATTTAGCTGTTTTTTAACATCTTCTAGTAGTAAATATTATAGCTGTCTGTGTCAAACACATAGTAACACCGTATCTATGTGGATTAGAACATGCTACAGGACCCCACTTTTGGACTGCCCTACTGGAACTTTGCAACAGGACAAAATACATGTGATATCTGCTCAGATGACTTGATGGGAGCTAGAAGCAATTTCGATGTCTCTCTTATAAGCCAGAATTCAATCTTCTCTCAGTGGCGAGTGCTATGCGAAAATGTAGAAGATTATGAAACCTTGGGAACCATCTGTAACAGTAAGTATGAATGATGGAAGATATCTGGAGAGAAAATTCTCTTAATAATAAATAAATGTAATACTTTACATTGCTGTGACTTTTTCCAGCCAAAAGGTCTTAAAGTAGTTTTTTAATATTCTTGATCCATGTTTCATCAGTCTGTTGAGATAATACATATTATCAGGAGCTTGTAGCAGAAGAAAGATTAAATGCTTTGCCCTCCCTTCTTGTGCAGTACCAATTCATCTCTTGCACCATAAATAATTACATCTGGCAGTGTTATGTCTTAACTGAAGCTTAACTTTTCTTCTGACTACACCACTTATCACCTTCATGCCATTCTGCTCCTAAAATGAAACATCCAACAAATCCCCATAATAACTATGCGTATCATGTTTTGAATGTGAGTAACACCACATTCTAACATACCTATCCAAATTAAAATAATTTTTAAAATAGCAGTAAGTTTCTTCATATAAGCATTATCATGGAAATATGGGGAAAAAATAAGAATCCCCCAATATTGGGTTAGTAATTTACACAGTCTTTTTCCAGCTACTCTGACATCCTCAATAATCTTGGCCTAGGTCTCATCAGGAAATCACACGAAAGTCTGTAGAAAATTTTTCTAAATCACTTAGTGAACAATAAACTTTAGTAAGAAGCTTCTAGATGACTTTTTACATACTGGAGCAGAGAATCCAGAACACAGGGCCCCAATGAGGATTCTTTGCCCAACATAAGGAACTGACCAGTTCATTCAGTGTAAATGAAATTTTATGAGGGGTTTTTTTTCTCCATGGTACAGTCTAGAGAATGATTCATTCTGATGCCTACTGTTCTGGACATTGTTTTCTCTCCTCTTTTCATTTCCAGGTACTGAAGGTGGTCCCATCCGAAGAAATCCTGCTGGAAATGTAGCACGACCTATGGTACAGCGTCTCCCAGAGCCTGAAGATGTTGCTCAGTGTTTGGAAGTTGGTGTATTTGACACTCCTCCTTTTTATTCCAATTCAACAGACAGCTTCCGTAACACAGTAGAAGGTAAATATGGGAAATAAAAAGACCTGGAATAACTCCAGATAAGTCAGGGAGCAGACCTGCCACTTTTTCCTGCTGGAAGTATGAGTTTTGAGACAGGCAGTTGGACAAGAACACATTGTTCTTAGCATTAAATATTAGCTCAGTATTAAGCAGAAATAAGCTCTATGTAAATTACTTTGTAGCTATAGTTGATGTCTCTTAAAATGCATAAAAGTCTCAAGAGTCTGCTGTGGGTATACTAAGTAAAAACTAACCAGGTCCTTGGCACATACTTAGTAAGTTGCCTTTGTTGAAAACACAGTCCTTGCCTGGGGGTTGATGCTGCTGCATCCCTAAATGAAACAAACAAAGGCTTCTAGTAGTTATTCTTGTATCTGAATTAAAACAAAGAAAAGAAATCAAAATAAATTGAAAGCTGTGGTAGTACTTAGTGCAATAGTATTGAAATTGTAATTGAGCTCTGGGTACAGGATTTACTGCTAGACATGCTAGCCCTACTCTCTATAAGCTCTGCACATTTAAAACTAAACCCTCCGACACCAGAACACACATACCCACACCCACACCCACCCAACAGAAAAAAGAGCCAAAAGATTTTATTTATAATGTTCAGACAGCATCCTAACAACTTCTCCTATACCTTAATAATCCAGAGCATTTAACAGGAAAAATTAAAAAGTGACAGTTCAAATTGCTGCCTAGCAATACCTAGGTGTGCAAACATAGCTTTTAAAAATTAACTGCATGCATCCCTCCGTGGAACAATTGTCCAAAACTTGAACACAGGAAGAGTTTTCATGATGCTTCAGATCCTAACATCTGACTTGAGGGTTATGAGGTTTTGGGCACAAGCAAAACTACACTTTATCTTCACTGAAAAAATAAACGCTATCAGAGCATGTGAAGCTTTCCAACACATGTTCCTGGTATGCATGGAAGTGATGTATGGAAACCTAACAGCTAGTTCATTAGAATAAATGTCAAGATACACCTGCTTTAGTAAGCAGTTAGAAAACTCATGCAACTATTTAAGTATGGTGAAAGATATGTAGGGCTTAAATATATATCTCTATCTTCATGCTATGATGTTATTTTGGCCATTTGTGTGGTAGAACCCAGCAGCTTTGCAGTCCACATTCCCAGCATTCTTTCATAAAGTCTATTTTAATCTGAAAATTATGCATTCCAGGAACATTTTCCAAATGTCAGTAGGTAGAGAATTACCCATTTGTTTTAAGCAAAGCAACATAACAACATGAAAGCATTTCAGAGAAAAAAAAAAAAGTATTAATCTGAGACTGCAGCTTCCAAACAAAATCTTCACTGGAATTTTTGTTTTCAGGGTACAGTGATCCTTCTGGAAAATATGACCCAGCAGTTCGAAGTCTCCATAACTTGGCTCATCTATTTTTGAATGGGACAGGAGGGCAAACTCATTTATCACCAAATGACCCCATTTTTGTCCTCCTGCACACATTTACAGATGCTCTTTTTGATGAGTGGCTGAGACGACACTCTGCAGGTAAGATGTTCTCATGGACAGAGGCAGGATGGCTGATTGTCAGTCTTCGTAGTCACAAAAACTCAACTCATTCTTCTGGGACAGCAAGATGCCCCTAAATTTAAGAGAGAGGATTGGAATTTCAAGAGTTTGCATCATTAACAAAGACAAAGTAGTAAGAAGCAAGCTCTCGTCCTCACCCCATTGACATCCAATTGCAGATCGCTCTCTGTGAAGGGACTTGGTCAGACACAGCAGCCACAATTCAAGAAAACAGTGTGTAGGAATACACTGTCTCCATAGAGCAAGGACATTGTAACCCTGGAAGGACATTCCACCATTGTATGGAGTACATAACTATTTTCTTCTTGTCAAAGGAAGAAGAGATGCCATACATATTCATTTTCACTGCCTTTGTTATACACTACCAGCATTCAATAACCATCTCCATATACTTCGAAAGGATAGTTACCATTTCTGCCCTTGCTTTTTTAATTCCAAAAAGAACAGAAAAAAGTGAGCAGGAGAAAGTGGAAAAAAAGGGAGAAAGGAATAACAAAAGGAAGGATTTGAAAGCAATGAAGGAAAAAAAATAAAGAAGGAAGGAGACTTACATCAGTGGACTAGGGGAGAATTCAATCTAACCCTTATGTCTATGCATTGTGCAGCAACTGTATTCCTCTGCACAATGCAGTAACTTTATTCTCTTAGGATAATCTATACACCTCTTCCTTCTTCTACAGAAGACAGCTGTTGCTACACAACTGAGCCTTCTTTGTGCAGCGCCCACAACCTGCCTCATTGAATTTTCTCACATCAGCTCTCAGAGAGCAATTGTATCCCCTTGTGGTTCTTACATGTTCCAACACAAGGTTTGGCATCATCTAACCACAAAGTAGTTTCTGTTATCTTTTGAGTTTTTTTGTTTTTTGATGCTGGTTTGATTTGGTTTGGTTTGGGGATTTTCCGTTTTGTTTTTATTTTTATTTCAGCTGACTTCCTTCTGATTTAGCATAATGTTGCAAAAAAAAATCCACTGGAATTTACATCGACAGCCCTCCTGTTCATCACTGCTACAATCAGGCAAAGCAAGAATGTAGAAAAGTCTTTGACATATTTCTCCTTTTCCAAGTGAGAAGAAACAAAAAGCTGAACACAGGCAAAATTTTTAAAAATTTACTGGTGATTTCTGTTCAAAACCAGAGATAACATTAGTGGCCTTGGTTTTGGACAACATAGACTCTTATTTTATATCTGCCATATCAGGAAACAAATCCTTCTGGAACAACTGAAAAAGAATTCTGGGGTACTCAAAACCCTGAGTTAGAAAAAAAAAAAAAAAAAAAGGTAGTGCAATTTATTTTGAATTTATTTACAGAAATGTGATTTGACTTTCAAATATAGATATCTCAACATACCCACTGGAGAACGCCCCTATTGGACACAACCGACAGTACAACATGGTGCCTTTCTGGCCTCCAGTAACCAATAATGAAATGTTTGTTACTGCACCAGAAAACCTGGGATACAGCTATGAAGTCGAGTGGCCAGGTAAACTGTGCAGCCTAAATACTTCCTCTCCTTTTTTTCCTTCATATCTTTGTGTCTTGACATTTATTCAAATTTCACCAATAATATTTGTTGTCTTTGTAAAGACCTTTGTCTGCTTTCCTGGCTTACTTTCCAGATGTTTGTTTGGGATTTGGTAAAGCTACTGGTCAGAGACTGTTCCACCATGAAGTTCCCATTACCCACTCTGATTTTAGGAGAAAATCTCATTTGGATCTTAACCTTGCAGAATGTCTTCATTCCTATGTCAAATAGGTTCATTAACTCACTAGAGAGAATGCAAATCCTCAGAAACAAGGTGGCAAAAGAAAGGTCCAGAACAGATTTTAGAGTGAGGCAAGATAGACTACATCTTCTCACATTTTTGAACAAGAATTATCAAACAAAATTTGAATTACTTCTACTCCCCAACTCAGTGAATAATGACAAATTCTGAGTTCCAGTCTGAACTTCAGGTATTTATCCATATTGCTTGACTTATCTTTTAAAATGTTTGCTTTTTGTTTTCCCTCTTTTAGGTCGGGCTCTCCGTGTCACAGAGATGATAACTATTGCAATAGTGACTGCACTGGTTCTTGTTGCAATTATCTTTGCTGCTGCTGCATGTATCGTACGTGTCAAGAAAAATAAAGATGACTTGCATCAGCCTCTTCTTACTGACCAGTATCAGCACTACTCAGATGATTATGATGGCATACCAACACCAAGCCAGTCTGTTGTTTGAAAAGATGGCACTTTTTTGCATCTGACTGAATCTGGGGATCTTTTTTGCTTTATTTCATAAATGGTGGTCATCCACCTGCTTTAAAATAAAGAGCATAAACTGTCAGCTGTCTCAGTATGTTTCCTTCAGGTTTCACTTCCACTTTTATCATACCTAGGCATCAATAAAACCTCTTTGCAATGCTAATTCTATGTTGATTATAACAGAACCTTTCAAGGGTCACTTGCAAGCCTTTCCCATGCATATTTCTGTAAAATCTGGCAAACATTAATTTGCCAATAGCCAATGTCATCTGACTTCATCTAACCTTTATACCCAGAATTCTTTTATGAGGTACTTTTGTGAAAAGGTCAAGTCTAAAACAGGACAGAAGGAGAATATGAATTACAAGTAAACACCTCGGCTAGATGAGTAGAATGTGTTTCAAAACAGTCATCATGCCAGACAGAAAATGACAATGGAATTCTGAGGAAAACGGTATATTTGAAATCTAATTTTATTCACAAAATACAGTTATGAACCAATCGCTGCTTTTATGTGGATCTGTGAGAAGAGATTCATCGTCAGATCCACTCCAGTATTTGGAAACTTCAAACAGGTGTTCAAACACAGCTGCCTGCAAGACTGGCCAGTTGAAAGGACAGGTGGCAGAAGCCTCTGCTTAATTTTTATTTCTATTTTTTACACTCTTTCTCCCTTCCTCTCTCTCACTATCCTCACTGCAGAGCATTCACCCCAGCAATAAGAGACTTTGCTTCAGTTGTCTCATGCTGGAATTTAAACCCACTCTTGTACTTTGAAAGAAGGCCCTAGGCATTAAGCTGTAGAAGAGACTTGGGAAAACAGCCTTAAGCAGTGGTTGTTGAATTAATTCAACATAAGCCAACAGGAGAGCAACAAACTGACACCTGCCTTTACAGCCTGAGCTAGGGCTTGAGGAATCTGGCTTCAAGCCTCACCTACTCTCTCTCATCCTAACTAGGTACTAACAAACCATCAGATTGTCTTCCTGTAATGTGTTATTGAATCTAATTTCGCAGTCATTAACTGACAACAGGGATGTTCCTGGTTTCAGGCCACTGAATACACTCAACTTTAACTGAATGTTACATCAAGATGTCCTTTGTCTCTCTTCTGTCTACGCCCAGCTTCACAGAAACGGCAAGTGACTCAGACTGAGTTCCTTCAGTCTGAGGCAGCCCTCCTGGACACTAAGTTATGAGGTAGAAGTAAGGGTCACATGCCATGCTAACCTCAGGGGTTTCAGTGGGTACCAGGCGTGCTCAAGGCACACGGACTCAGTTGCAAGGAGATACATTGAGAATGATGCAAACAGGAAGACAAGTACTCTTGGCTAGGCAAATGGAAGACGGGTTATCATCTCAACACATTTTACCAAGCATGAGTTATGGACAGCAACAAAAATTTACACATATAACTGATACTGAAAAAGCAAAATTCCACCTCCAGTACCTATGGCACAGTTAATTACAACCAGGAATTTTTTGTTGTGCTTTTGTGCTTTAACTTACAGTCTAGCCACTAAGAATTTCACATATGCAAGCAGCAGCTTATGTTCCAATTTAAATGCCTTTTCCTGCCATTTTTTTCTCATATTGACTAGCAACTTAAGAAGTCATCCACTTTATTGATTTCAGTGGATTAAAGTAAGGTGATCCAACATAGTTTGGATTGGGGTCAAGAGACCTGGATTTTATTCTTAGCTGTTACTGACCTGATGAATGTTCTTAGCTTGCATATTTTTACCTCTGTAACTCATTTGACTCATTTATAATCTGAGAAAAAATAGAGTTTCCTTTCTGAAGTGCTTTTACTTCAATGGATGAAAAAGCATACAGAAGCTTGACAGGAAAAGGAAAATTTCAAGGCAAAATCAGATTTTGAGAAGAGTATGTTAGCCATTAAAGCCATTCAGTCTTTAAAGTAGAAGCACGCACTCATGCTTTGAGGAGGGCACAAGTCTTGAGGGTCAGAGATTAAGTCAACTGCCGGCTAGTTACAGCTGCCACATCTAAGTGAAAGAAGCAAAGTCAATTTTCATGGCAGAGATAAAACAAAAGAGACATTAGGCCCAGGAATTAGAGAAGGAAGAAAAGGGGAGAACTGTGTGCTTGACCCACTCTTGATAATAGTCTCATAAGTTCTTCCTTTTGCTATACTCGAACTATGGTCACTGGTCACTATTTGCTATACTCAAACCATGTCAGGGTGTGGAGAAGATCCTGCCATTCATTGAAGTTGCCTGGTTCTTGTTCTTGAACAAATATGATGGGGAAAAAATAGCTTGGATTTGAAATCTGAGATGGCCAGCATATGAAAAAATTAGGAAAAATAAATAAAAACCAGAAAATAGATTGTGTCATAATTGTAGACTTTACCTTTTCATATGGAGACAAAAACAAGTAGGAAAGGTCACAAGAAGAGAAGAACAGAAAATGTGGGAAAAGATACTAACTGAGAAGTCCTAGGTGCAGCAATTATGAAGCACATGATGTCACTTTCCCACAAGACTTTTCCTCCCTGTTCTTCTCCTAAAGGTTTAGACATAAAAGAGTTTTATAAAGCAAGTGCAAAGTATACCTGGAAATGGTGTACCTGGAAATGACGAGAACATAGAGCTAAGTTCATGGTGAACTGATGACCATGCCAAAAGGAACTGTGACATAAATAGCAAAAAGTTGGCACCATGAAGGAAAAAGTGAAAGGAGTCTCAGACTTGAATACAAGTGTAGCTCTTCAAAGATTTTTCAGGCAGGAACTCTCACACAAATTAGAATTGTGAAATTTATACAAATTTGGAGATTACTGAATAAGAACTGATAATGACACTAAGGGGAAAAAACCTCAGGGATGTAATTGCGGACAGATCCTCTTTCCACAAATAATTATATGTCTTATTATATACCCTATTACTATTCTTTTTATTATTCTTTTGACTTATATTGCAGTGACTGTATCACAAAACAAAAGCACAAAAAGCAGACAAACACACAAACAATTTAGGCCTCTCAGACATCCCCTACAACAGGGGATATTAATGAAGTTTACATTAATTTGCCTTCTTAGCTCCCTAAGTTTGGTTTTCAAAATTCATTTCTCTTACAGAAAACCAAATTAGTAGATCAGTAGTGAATTCAAATAGCGAAACAGTAATTTGGGTTCTCTCTGGACAATATCAAATTAATAGAGGCTTTAAGTATACTCAAGACAGACAAGGAACTAAGTTCATGAATTTTAGAGACAAAAAGAAGGCTGCCAAAGCTGCATTTGACTTTGGAAAGGAAATACTGAAGACATTCTTTAACCATGTAAATGAAAATGCAATAAATGCAGAGTCAAGATTAACACGATTAAGTTATATTTTCCTATGTCAATGATATTCTGCCTCTGGTTTTTGTAAGATGAACCATGCTTCTCGAACGGAAAGAATTAAAAGCTAACAGAATGACAGACAGAAATCGCCTAACAAAACAGGAACTAAACAATACATCTGCATCAATACAAGGTAATTTTCATCCAAGAGCCTAAAAATTATTTATGAAATTTTAAGTCAACCTGTAAGTTGTCTGAATAATTTTATCAGGTCACCTGGCATATTGTGCAATTGAGAGTAGAAATAGTTTCTGAAGGATGGAAAGTAAAAATGTTCTGTGCAATTATAAACTTATTAAATTAGACCCAATAGCAGACAGTCTTCAAAACAAACCATGGAAACACAATTTGGATCTAACATGACAGATTTATTAAAGATAGACCATGCTAGCCAGCTTCATACCCTTCTCTGGCAAGATAAACCCAAGATTTTATTTAGAAATTATATTGACTTTGAGAGCTTCATAAAATGCCATGTGCTAAAGCCTGAAAAATTAGGAACTGGAAGAGGAAGTGTGTGGACTGGGAAGAGAATTAGTGAGAGGAGAGGTAGTGATGTATTACTGAAAGATGTACCAGGGCTACAGGGCTAGTTCCTGTAGCAGAATTATGAAGATTGAATCTGCCTCATTTAGGTCTTTCAGGAAAATTTCGATGCACAAAAATGCACTAAGTGGATCAAAATTATGGATCAAATGTCCACCTTAGGACAGTTCTGGCAGAGAACATACAGAAGCACAATTATAACCTGCAAAATACTTTGTGAACTTTAAATTTGAAGGAAGATGAGAGGGAGCAAAACAGCACATCAGTGATATCTCCTCTTTCCCTATATTCCAGTAAGAAGAACTTCTATTCCCGCATCCAAACTTTTCCAGGAAGGAATGCAAGAATTGCAAAGAAGCTTGCAACAGCAAACCCAGTGCAACAAAAGTGATAGTCGAGTGAGAACAGAAAAGGCAGTTTGCCATAAGATAGAGCATTGTTCATTCACTAAATACACTGTATATCCTGGAAGTTTAAAAGATTCTGGGAGTTGGCTTCCCACAATGAAGGAAGCATCTGGGGGGAAAAAATTTCCTCACACATTGGTATTTCTACATGAGAGAAAAGACTTTCAAAGGAAGATTAAAGAATTTAGTGGAAGTTGCTGGGTGATTAGGCTGTCCAGTTACCTTCCTCTTAATGGTGGATAAAATAATAACTTTTGTAAAAATTTGCTTTGGGTGCAAAGCCGAACTACTTCTGTTATTTAGAGAAACATTTCCAGAACTCTCACCTCATCTATGTGTGGGAGGGTTAAGCAACCCTCATTAATAATATCTTTATTTACAGACCATTAGAGTAACTCCCAAAACAAGATTTTTTGCCAGAGTTTACTCTGATTGCCACTTTAATATTTTTAGTGTTCAAAACATGCCTACCAGCTAAGTATTTGACTATCAAATGGCAAGGAAGCCTGAGTAAAACTGAGATGTTAAGATTCAAAATGTTAATTTGAAATAAAATGTATGGGTCTCCTCTATAGAAACTAAATTTCAACTCAATATCTCATTTAACCTCCAGTTCAGAATGAAAATGCTGGCTTTAGCAAATGCTTTGTCCAGGTAAAGTGAAAGACAAATCACATTCATAATATTTGCTTCTTGGTGCTCACTGGAGAGAATTAAGTGAGCAGAATTTCAACAAAAATGAACCTTGGATTGATTTCTGTGTAGATTATTAGACATAGAACATATTGTGCATTGTTTTGTGTCATCCTCCCAAACCCATCCTTAGTACCCAGAGTATGCTTAGGTAAGGCATTTCCAATTCCAATTATGTGCATCTCTGTTCCCTCTTCACCCCTCAACTTTTGGGGGCAAAGGACAGGATCTAAACAGTCATTTTACAGTATGTTAAGTTTTCATGCACATAGAAAATGACTCCAAGACCTTTGGCAATCAGCCAAGAATGGATTTAGATTTTATAATTCATAACAGCTCTTCGAGAAATAAGACTGGTATCAGTGTTAAGTCCATGCCCCTGGTTCAGTACAAGAGGGACCCATGGTTCTTGCTTGAAGCTAAAAAATCTGCAAAGGAAGACATAAGTAATGCTGTAGAATCTACCAACCTTAATTTGAGGCTGACCTGGGGATAGGAGGACTGCCTAAGAGAATTTTTAAGTTGACCATTCAACCTGTCTGTTTACCACTGATGTTAAGTTTTATTTTGCTTCAGTTAAGAAAGTTTCAGAGAAAACTACTGATAGAGATAAAAGGCCCTATGTTGAAGAGAATTTCTCCAAATAAAAAAACCTTGAGGGAGAAGAGAGAAGACCGATAAAGTGTTTGTATTGAAACTGAAAGTTGTGTTGTAGCTGAAATGGACTCAGGGCATTAAGCTTGTAGTTTGCAGGAAGACAATATTTCTCTCTAGAACAGATAATATACTACCAAAAAAAAAAACCCCAAAAACTTTAAACCAGAAAACCCTCCAAACCATAACATGGCATCCAAGGCCTCCAAGTAGAATTTCATGTTATTGTAACACCTTATACAGATCAATATATAGGACTACTTTTCAGTATGAGCACCATAGTTAAATACAAATAATGAAGTAAAATTAAATAGTATTGATTGATTGAACAATTATGTCTATAATAATTTTTTTTAATTTAAATGGGGGAAAACATCACCCTTACTAACATTTACTAAGAAATTGCACTTAATATGACCACAAAGTATATGTGTTGTCTAAAATAAGGTGAATTTTACTTACCCATTCTAGTAGTGGAGATTTGGGGTCAGAGAAAAGAGTACTACATACTTCAGCTTCCCACACATTGAAAATGTGTATTCTGTTCCAAATTACCCCAAAACTATTTCTGACTCAGAGCAAAATAGTGGTAAATGTTAATTATGGCTCTTATCCTTTAGGTGTTAGGGAAATGACAGGAAAAATAAGACTATTCTCTTAGCTATGGAAGATAAGATGAGGCAAAATGACAAACAATGAAGGATAATGACATGGAAAGCAGAGTTCGAGCATTGTTCTTGGTAATCAACCAATAGTGGATATCTGGAATGAATTCTGTGAATCTTAACATGTCAGGGTCATATCCTGTATCATCCTCAGGGGTTGTATTTTCTATGATTCTATAATTTTACATCCCACGGAGAAAGAGCCTTAGCTTTGACATTTGCTTGAGCCATGTAAGGCTACAGGGACTTCCCAGGCCTGACTGTTTGCTTTTAGTGTTCACCTGTTTTTACTGGGATTTTTTTGTTTGTTTGTTTGTTTGTTTGGGATTTTTTAAAGCTTCACTGCTTCAACTGAAAAGATTCCTGTTTTTCTGCTTTATCTCTCAGCCTTTATCTGGGTGCAGCTCAGCAGCACTGAGGCTAATGGGTCAGGCAACAGGAACAGCAAGGGTTTACTTTTCAAACCTGTCCCCAGCCTGCACATTGGAAATCTGCACTAAGTTACCAGTCATGTCAGTAATGGAGAGATGGACAGGTCAGGACAACTCCCTAAACAAGGGAAAGAGGAAGACAGTAATTACTTCTGAGGGGGAAATTTCCTTCAGGCAGAAATTTATCTTTGTGCATGATGTCTGTTCACGATCTGTATCCTCAAAGGACTTGGGATAGCTGGCATCCCACCTTACTGAAAGCAGGCTCTCCGAATGTGGATGAACTTCACCTATTTGAGAGGAAACTTTGTTGTCTGAAAAAAACATTTTCATCCAAAGTTTTGACTTGAAAATTTCCATCCAAAGTACAACATTAAATGATTTGCCAACATAAAAATATGGAAAACAAAAAATAAAAAAAAAAAAAAAAAAAAGAAAAAAAAAATAAAAAACAATAAAAGAAAGCTTGAGGGATGGGAAGCCACAAAGAGTATTGAGTATTGCTTGTTATAATCAAGTTTTTGGATAATATTTAAAAAAGGATGAATGAGTACTCCATTGTGGAAATACTTGCCTGTATTTAAACAGCTATGTTTTTTTTTTCACCCTCTTGCATGGATCTTTCTATTGAAGCTCTTGCAGTATCATTCTAGCATAGTCTTCTTTTCAGGATAGCAAATAATAGTGTTCAGTGTATCATATCCATGTGTTTTATGCAAAAAATACTATGCATTGCCTTCCATTAGATTTCTCAAAAGACACAAATCCAAAGTGAAAAACAGCCTCTTCTTATCATCCCTTTTTGTAGGCAGTAGCCTCTCCTACAACCCCAGGAGAGGGCAGACAGGCAGCACAGCGCTGGATGTTCAAGGACCCTCCCCAGGAGCCGCATGTAGCAGCCTGCGCAGCTATTTTGTCCAAGGCTGCTTTCAGGGACCCAGCCTGGGACTCTCCAGACCCTCTGAATCCTTTTGTACAGCTATTAACAAGCTGATCAACTTCAGCCCCTGAGCTCAGGTACTTCTGGGCACAGTTTATGGTTTCTCAATCGCCGTGTACTGCTTTTCCAGACAGAGAAGAAAATAGAGCCCAGTAATTCTCAAATAACATTGTGTTGATGTTCCAGGTATGCAGAGTCTGAAGAGAAGAATGGAATTTTTATCATCTCCAACCAGATGTTGGTGACATTGGAATTTCACTTGTAGGCAGCTGTGGGATGCACTTGTGATAGTCCCTGAGAGATGAGCACATGATAGACAGTATGTGTAGACATGGCTCCTCCAGCATCTGGGGGAGGGAGACAAAAGACACTGCTGTAAGATCATGACTGCAGTTTAGCTTTCTCCATAGGAACCAGGGTCTGGTAAGATAGCTGTGACACCATAAAACCAGTCAATGAGGTAACACATTTTGTTCTGGATTTGCACTTAATTCAGTAAGAAAGGTCTAGAGATCAAAGAGAGTATTTTAAAAATAAAACAGAATTTCAGAGTAACACTTTGGGGCCTCAAAAGCCAAATGTTTTCTTGACTATTGGCTTGACATCACCAAGTATTCAGTGAATAGATACTTGCCTAAAGATTTAGTTTTTTAAAATTGCTTTATCATTGTATAAGGAATATGCTATTAGTGTCTAATTCAAAACACTTTCGTGTTGTCTAAACAGCGCATAAAGCCAACCTGTATAACCTTCACTTTTCTCTGCCCCAGGCCATTTATTGGCATCAACTCTGTGCCTGGACCTCTTTTCAGGAAGTGCAGAGGGCAACTTCCATACAAAGGAGAAAAATCATTTAAATTCCTAAGTAGAATTTGAGCTGACACATTCTTCACTGAGGGCTAAACATGGTGTCCTTCCATCGAAAATTAGTGCTCTCAGACACCACCTTCCTAGATACAGGTTATCAGAGAAACAAATGTAAGACAGAGAAGATCAGCTATATGAAAGGCTGGTGTTAGGAGATCTTCAATAACTGCATTTCGGGCTATCTCAAAGACAACAAAAGAAGGCTTGAAATATCTCACTTTATTTAAGAACCTTAGCCACCTGGAAAAAATTTTATCATCTGTTGCAATCTATTGTAGTATCATCGGGCTGCAGTTAACCTGAGCCTCAACTCAAACCTGATAGTCACCTCCAGAGGCTGCAATTCACCTCTTCTCCTGAGGCAGGTAAAGTTTACTTAGGATCAGAAAATGTCAGGTTAGGTGATTCAGGCTACAGTCTCTGCTGTCATCAGAGGCTGTTAATACTTTTTCTTGCTTAACTAAAGCAAGCTATGGATAAACCATTTCTATTCAGTGGAAGGGTGTCAACTGGAGTTTGAAAGCTGGCCTTTTTAGGGGCTGCCCTGGAATTTAATGCTCACTGTGTCTTTTGTTAATGACCTAATTTTAGGTCTAGGCCATGTAAGCACCATCAGCTAAGGCAAAGCAGTGGGGATGATATCACAGTGCCTGTGCATGTAATTGCAGATTACCGCTGACAATCTAAATCCAGCTGGATTTAAATATAGCTATATCTGCTCAGAGGTATGGGGGCGGACAATGGTAGGGGACCCCAGGAAATGAGGATTACTGGCTTGAGCTGTACTAGAGACTTAATTGATGTTGTGCCCCCATTACGGAAGGAGCGGTGGCGCCGGTCACCTGTGTGCTCCAATCCCCTTTCGCTTTCGGCGTGCGCGCCAGGGGTGGCCACGTCCCGATTCAGATGCCAGCAGGCAGGATCGTAGTTTGGCCACTGGCTGGGAGCCTGGACCGCCAGAAGCGGCCAATAAATGTGGACCCAGCATCTAAGGATTCAGGCGAAGGAAGAAGGGCTCTTTGCTTGTTTCTCCGAGCTGCCTTTATTTCTTTCCCACGCAGAAGCAGCGCCGGGGCAGCACTGTGTGGAATCGGTGGCACCGCTGCACGGGTGTTATTCTTTCCCGCGGCGGGAGCAGCACCTAAGCGAGGCGGGTGACGCAACCCTTGCGGGGTGGCAGCTGCGGCAGTGTGGGCAGGAGTGGCTGCGATCTTTACTGCGGCAGGAGCCGCGGCAGCGTGGGCAGCGGCAGGCCTGTCTGCCGCCAGAGTGGGACATCTGATGTCACACCGCGCGGGTGTTCTTCTCTCTCGCTGCAGTGGGCACACCGAGGCTGCGGACCTCTGCGCTGCGCCAGGCGGGACGCGGGAGTGGCATAGCTTGAAGTGGGACAGCGGCAGAAGAGTGGGGAAACAGAAAAACAGCGGCTTTTATGGAGGCGGGGGTAGAATCCTGGGAGGAGACTGTCTGGCTAATTAGGAGGAGACTAGGGTAACAAATGTAGACATAACCTGGAGCGGCAAAGTCACACACCAATGGCAGAAAGGAAAAATCATAACTGACAGTGAATTCTCTGGATAAAAGGGTGTAACGAATCGTGACAGACAATCTACAGGGGCAGGATATTTGAGGATAGACAGGGAAAAATCTGGAATTATTGTACCTTCCACGGCAAGAGAGGGGGTAAACAACTTTAGACAGAGACTAAACATAAACCCCCACTGCTACAGGCAGGGAGAGACCAAATATCTTCAAACCCCTACTGCCACACTTAATGCAGACTTCAGTAATTGTACACAGTATTATAACTGGTTTGGAAGCCTTCATCTATGTTTTACTTTATTTTATGGAAAATCAATGGGTTAACTTAGTGATGGCATTGGGATTAACACTTGTTCCAGTAGGGAAGACGCGCAGCAAGAATTACTTTTCTGAAGAGAAAAGTTTTCAAGACTACATGTGTGCTTTGTAGAGAGGTGTGTGCTAGGGTATAGAGTATGTCAGGAACTGATTTGCTAATATGGATAGACTGTCCAAAGAGAAAATATGAAATCAAATTGATATGAAAATACATAAATCAAATTATAAAAGCTTATGGCTAAGCTAATGGCATGGTTTACTGATTAGGTTTCAAACCATCAAGGCCTGATATGCTGTTTCGGTCATAATCAGGTTTAGCAGCTGAAAACATCCCACATGCTAAATTTACATTTTGTTTCTTTGGCTTCAGAGGAAATAACACTGCTAGACCCATATACTAAATGGCAGATAGAATGGCTGAGAGTGGTTTAGGGCTGACCACTTGGACTAGGGATCAGCCAAGGACAAAGGTTCAGATGAACCTTGCAAAATTGGTTACTGGAAGTTACTGGGGTTACTGGAACAGGTCCACAGAATATCCTGCTTGAACTTGCTGGCAGGATGGAGCAGAGCCACTGAGAGGGATGAAGCTGATGAGGTTGAAGATGTGCTGCACACTTACTAATATTTGGAATAGATCCCCACTGCCTGAAAAACCAAAGAGCACCACTGTCAGAGAATGATATTTTTCTTCACTTTAATGGACACTGGTGATTGCCATTAGTTTGTTTCTACCTAATTAGGGAAAACTGAAAGAATTCACATGAAAATTGTACGTAACCAAGTTGGGAATAGGCTATTGTGTTTTACCAATCTAGGCAGGAAATAAATTAGGCTATGAATTTTAGGGTATTTTACCTCTTGCTACCTACCCATAAGTGTTAGTGAAGTTATTGTTAGAAGCTCACAACAGAGAGACAATTGATGTCACTGTATTTATTGGGTGTGTTTTTGTGTATATGATGTATTTATTCCATGTTAAATATTTTCCTGGTAGAACTGGGAGGGATGGAAAGCAATTCAAGACACTTAAAATAATGAGCTATTTCCTCTCCTTATACCGCTTTAAATAATTGTCTTGGGGAGGGTGAAGAGTCATTCCTGGCAATAATTCACTGTGTTCTCTTCATATTATTCCTTTCAACGATATCAAGGTTGTCTGTAATAAATAACTCTTCTACAGTTGACAGCTTTGATAACACTGTTCACTTCCCATAATAAATAAGACCAGTCTTCAGTGCCACTTTCATTGACATTTATCTTGTGACACTACAGGCTTTTTAATCAGTGCAAGGCCAAACACAGACCTTACTGTGTTTGTGGCAGGTCCTGAGCCTGACTGCACAGCTGCTCTTGTAGTGAATAAACATCTGCCCCCTTTACCTAAAAAGCAAAGACTAGCTGACATCAAGTGGTGTGCAAACAAAAAAAAGAGGGAAGAGGTTGCAGGAGCAATGCCTTTACGATGTCAAAAGTGAATCTTTCAACAGCTAGATAAAAAGTAGGACAGCAATTAGGACCTGCTTTGCATGCACTTCCTGACCTTCCATGCTTTTCCACTGTCTGCCTGGGGACAATGAGAAGCTCTGTGCTTCAAATTATGAGTGTGGTATCTTTCTAGGAGAGCCCAGAAATTCATGTCAGATCTGGGTCTGAGTTATTGTAATTTCCCTTGGAGACACTACTTGCAAAACTCCTAACTGGTTAAAGAGCTATTAATAAGCTACAAACAAAAGTACAAACTGCTTTTCAGAAGACAGAACCCTTCTGCTATTGTCTAGAAGAAATAAGGTTTGCCTTAGCGGCAAGCCAATACATCATTAATAGCAGTTAATATACAGTATGAAATCTGTAAATCCAAGCAATTATTTAGCCTACATACTGAAAAAATCTACTTCAAGGCCAGACTGGGTGGGGCGTTGAGCAACCTGTTCTAGAGGAAAAGTGTCCCTGCCTGTGACAGGGGGATTGAAACCAGAGGTTCTTCCAGGCCACATTCAATCCTAACCATTCTAGTCTATGAACTCAAGAAGTGAATTTATAAAAAACTATAATTCAGAAGAATTAAGAAATAAAAGAATACAATATTTGTCTCAAAAATAAACAGCTTCACTCACAATTTTAACATAAAAATTAAGGTCCACTATACTTCGAATTAAAAATAACTTACATTCAACAGATATTTTTTGAGACTGGAAAGTAAGTACACCTTTAGAAACTGTACAAACTGACCAGTGATGTCAAGATTTTGACCCTTTTGAGCCTTCCTTCCACCACCTATCCCTCAACACTCGCACAGTGGATGGACACAGGAACACTTTTGTTGGAAACTGGACCTATAAATCTGTTTCTTCTTGATGTTCAAGAAAATAGGAATTCTTTCTAGTAAAGTTAAACAAGGAACAGAACAAATTTTCAAAGTTTTCAGCTATTATCTGGGAGCCATGGCCTCACAAGAGCAACCAAATCTTCTGAGAAGGGAAGATCCATGACAAGTTCAGAGATCCATTGAGCTGCACTTCATGGAGGTCCTCCTCCAGAGGAAGGGTTAAGTGGCAGCAGGCAGTAGTGTGCGAATGATCAGCAGCTTCCTAGGGTAGTGGGGAGAACTGACAAGAAGCAAGGGGACAATATCTAATTTATGGAGTGCACAAGTTTTTACACGGAACTTTGTGTCATGGGAAGCAACCCTATAAGAATTTAATCAGGCTTAATGGGTGTCTGTGTCAAGCTACACTGTGTCTTCACTGTGCTAGGAGTTTTAGTGTGTGGGCCTAAATAGTTCATTCATACACAAAGAACTGGAAAGCACCCTCTCTAGAGACTGAATTAATGGATCCTGAGAATAATACATCTTAGCTCATGTTGAAACTGTGTTGCATTTTGGTGATATAGTTTTGCCCTTTATGGGTGTGACTCTTTTTCTTTGAGTTATTTTTGCCTGGAATACGTGACCAGCTTCTGCTGTTAGGAATATAGCTAACCTGCTTTTTTTTTTTTTTTTTTAATTGAAGTCTAGAAATATGCAGAATGCTGATCACAAATACATAATTACCAACAATCCTATCTTCCATATCTTTGCATGACAGATGTGTAGAATACCTTACATCCGTGCTGCTGGAGCAACAAAAATAGCAATGAGCAGCTTGTTCCCTGACATTTTGCTGAAAATGAAAATGGGCATGTTCACATCACTCAGTTTCATAAGACAGAAAAATTTCAGGATCCTGAAAGTCTTCATGGCTCCAGATATTAGTAATTCATTACTAATACAATTGGCTTACAAAGCCAGAAAGTTTAAACTGGCCATCCAGCTTAATGAAGAAAAAGAAAATTGAATGGCTTTACAAGTTGTGTGTTCCTTATGAATCAATCTAACAAAGAGAATCTTACACTACTCTTTGTTTATTGGTTATATTGGCACAATTGTTTGTGTTACTACTGTAGCTCTCCTTCACATTAATGCTGTAACTTCACAGGCTTTCCTCTTTTAATTTCTATTATTTAATTTTATTTAATTGCTGCTGTTTTACAAACCAACAGACTTAATTTCATTTCAATATAATATGAAAAGATGCTTCCATTGTAAATGCTCAAGGGGAAGGTAGGGTGTGGTATCTATAGCTTACTGAGTAAACTGGATCTAACTGGCCTCTGCTAGAGCCTAATGCTGTATAGATGGTTTGACATTTCTCACACTTCTAGAATGGCTGTGTTCCCAGGAATAGTTACTGAGCATAAGTGTTCCTTTTAGCAATTCTTCAAGCAGTCTTTTCCACAGTCCAATTCTATGCCTAGCAGTAGTGATAGCCCTTTCTTAAAAAAACAGCCTTCCTTTCACCTCAGTATATCTTGGACAAATATTATTATTTGTCAAAAAAAAAAATTAAATGCAAATTCATCCAAAAAAAATTAATATGCAAGCTTAAAAGGGTAAAAAGGCTAGTTCCAAGGAAAATTAGTTGTTTAAACCTCTCACCAACCTACTACATCCCACAGGTATAATTTCAGCCCTTTAATCTTCATTCTCTCAAGGGTTAAATCACAAATCCTGAAGCCACAAAATGTTTTTTTTATTTCTATAAATATATTAGAAACTCTAAACTGTGAAACAATGACAGCACCAGATGTCTGTCCATTTCCATTAGCAAGATTGAAACAATGTTGGCATTACTCAGGGAGGAAAGTTGATAAAAAGGGGTATCTGAGGTGGCACAGGGGAATGAGTCATGGCACTGACATTTGGCCTATTGAGCACAGTTCCCCTGCAGCAACCTTGGGCAACTGTACGTAGCCTGGCATGTAGTAAAATAGTAAATTTTCATGGCAGCTACTTAAATAAGGGAATTTTTAAGGATTTGGGGTTTTTCTCTGTTTTTTTTAACAGAGATGCGGAAGGAATGTGGAAAATCAGAGAAACACTGTTTTTACCATGGGATGAAAAAGGGGGAAATGCTAGCAAAAAATACAACTAACAAACTACAAATCTATTTTGGTTTGTTTGGATATACACAACAATTATTCATATAAAGAATTGCTTCTCTTCTAGCAATCCTTGGCTTTCCAAGTAAAATATGTGTAATACACCCAAAAAACTTAACTACTGTTGTTGAAAATATTACCTAACCTATGGTCAGTTATCTTTCTCCACCCAGATGTTCTAAAGCCCTCCCTCAATGACTTTCATACCCTCATGCAACATGCTCCTTCAATGATCAGAGGGTCTTTGCTGTATCCCCTTACAACCAAGTGCAATGAGAAGGCAGATGCACCCATTAATTCTGTCACTAATTGCTAGAACCCTGATGCTTGCTTTTGACAAGTCAAACTGTATAATCAGATGCCAGAATTCAAAGCAGAAAACTACGCTTTTGTTTATTTTTACTGAACCCTCCAATCAAAACAAAACAACAACAAACAATAAGAGAGTACCCCTCCAGTCATTCCTGCCTCCCCTCAAAAAACCCACACCAAATGAAACACAAAGCAAAACCCTAGATGCCAGGTGTAGATTAAAGAGACTGGAAGAGATAGAGTGGAAGGGAAACAGGCAGACAGAAGAGGAGTGGAAAAGGTGTAATACAATAAAAAGTGAAGGAGATTTTGAAGAATTCAGCAGGTAGAGAGTGAACTAGAAAGGATCTATGTTCAAGCAAAGAGAGATGGAAAAGAAATGGCTTCTTGGTGTTACATGATGGTTCTTAATGGCTTGGAGTTATAATGGGGAATTAAGCAGCTGACTGAAATGTAAATGAAAGAGGAGAAAGAGAAGAAATTATTTTTTTAGTATTTTTTAGCAACCTTTTCAGTGGAACTTATTAGTGGAAGGTGTCCTTCCCCAAGATAGGAGGAGGGAACCAGGTATTCTTTAAGGTCTTTTCCAAACCAAACCATTTTATGAGTCTGACATCATTGGAATTCAACTGGCACTTAGTGACAGAATGGAAATTAGACAGTAATTCATAAACTCAGGACTAGCAGAGAAAGAAAAGTAAAACTAATGCAACAAAGCTTAAAAAAAAGGGAGGAACTGAAAAACATGGGTGAGAGAAATTATGTTGAGTCAGGAAGTAATTGAATGTGAGAACAAAAGCAACTGAATGTGTAAAAGTAAGATGTGGTTGAAACTAAAGCCTGTGATCACATAATTAAAAGCAATACTGAAAATACAGAGTAAGACAGTTTGAGCTGTGCTTCAAAGAGTTGAACTTTTACTTGCAACACTTCCAAACTTCTGAGTACTTAATTTGTGAGTCTACTATTGGAGTGGATACTGTTTGCAGGAAAAGGTAATTTTGCCAACAAGGAAAGAGGTAGCAGGCCTAAATCTAAACTGAATACTCCTGCTGCCTTGTGTCTGCCCTGTAATTGCAGTTGTTATAGCAGAAAATACACATTTTCTCCAAAGACCTGAACCAAGGTTTAAAGCCACTGAGTCCCTGTGTTATGAACTATGTGCTTAAGAATGTTTTCATCATAAGCTACAAGGGTTTAGCATTTTGTCATGTCTGTTAGTCTTGGAAATGGTAAGAAAAAATGGAAGGATTAATTTGCAAAAATATGTTTACCCCATTACTTACCTTCCTAAGTCTTTTTACAGAGAAATACTGCTTATATACATAGTAGGAAGAAATGAAGTTGCACTAACAACCATTGTTTAGATACCTAGTAATTTAAAAAGCAAAGTTCAATCAAAGGAACTGTTCTTCACAGTACAAAACTGTAGAATCATGGAATTGTTTAGGTTGGAAAAGACCTTCAGGATCATCAAGTCCAACAACTCACAGCAAAGACAGAAAGATGCTCAATGGTTGAGCCAGGTGCAAGGAATCTGTTCAACCAAAATTATAAAATTATATAAAGCAAAATATCTGCTTTAATAAAGGCAGAATATCTGCTTTCCCCCACCAGTGCTGTCCATGAGGGGTGCACCAATGTTGGCAGAAACCCTACTGAGAAAGCAAGATAGGGCTGTACCACTGATCAGCATCCTCAGACTCTACCAGGTAAAGCTGAAGATTCAACAGGCACAGGTGTACTTTGGCAGACAACCAGGAAGTTTAAAGCACATAACAGAATACATTAAAAATGTAGACTGTCTAGAAATCTCTGTCCTTGACGCCCACAGAGCTTCATGGCATTCCTGAGCCAATAAGAATCCCTACAGCATTTTTCACCCAACCATAAGGCATTCACTAACTGAGCCAGGACATAGCACAGGCCTGCTCATGGCCAAGACTCAGCTGAGTAAGGTTTCATTTGAGTTTGCAGTGAGGCTGACACACTCTGAAAAGAAAGGGAATTGGAAAAAGACATATAAGGTGTAAGTTCAGCATGTTCCTGTGTGCTCAGGACAAGTTCTCCAAAATAATTTCTGTTTTGTGGATGGAACACTGTGTGATTTCTGAGACCACCCTCTTGTACTGTTAGCTAATTCAAGTGTACAAGTTGCAAAGGAAATTTTAGAGAAACAAGCTAATTTTACTATTTGAGTTCATCTTGCTAGAAGGATTGAAAGTTGTACTTATAAAACCTAAATACAAACTGTTGCTGCATGGAAGAATATTTTTGGTAACTTGCGTGGCATACTCTTGATGCTTTCATGAGGATACATGAGCATTGTGAAGAAAGACCCCAGTGTTTTGGGTGTCAAAGCTGGCTGTACTTTCAGTCACAAACAAAATCCTTCCCTGTGGACAGAGGTAAGCATACTATATTTTGGAAGAAAAGTACCAGAAAATGAAGTAGTGAGAACTTCTGATAATAACAAAATATATCATAATTCTACAGCCAGATAACTAAAAATAAGGTTTGAAAGTTTTTAACTGAGAGACCAAGTTAAGTTTATTCCACGGGTAGGAAGATGATACATAAAGGCCTTAAGTGATTTTTCTTAGAGCCTCAGAATACTTGGAAAGAGAACTATGGTCTTCTGAACACTAATTCAGTATTGACTCTGTTATGTTGATGCACCTTTTTTCCCTCAAGGTTTCTTCCCGTCTTCAGGACAAGAAATTATCCCTACATAACATTTCTACATAAATACGTAACAGACTAAAAATCATCTCCACAAACTTTCTCTAATTAATATATAAAATATCTTTCATCTGATCTTTCCACTATGGATGCTATTTTCTCACTCAGGCTGAGACTTTTAACAGAATAAAACTACCAGTGCTTGTGTGTAGGTCCAACTCTGTCAGCAGTAAACATGAAAATGGCTCCAGAAAAGTGGTGTCATTTGGAAGTGATGTTACAATAAAATAACATTAAATTTCATAGCAAAACCTATCCCCATATTCAAGCTTTATGTTATGATGTATCTGTGATATTAGAAGGGCAGACAGTCAAAGGATTTATAAATATGACAGGCAACTCTCACATTTTTTCCTGTAATGTCTCAGAACTGCAAAGGATGGGCATGATTCACAGTAGTTTGTTATTCCTCTCCTTCCTAATGTGTCAGATCTAACTGATTCTAGAAGTTTATTTTGGGGTTTTTTTAATGTAAATGTGATGTAGCCCAGTGCTTTGGCCTGGTAGGAGAGTTTTGGCACAAAAACACTGGAGGGTTGGAAATTTTTTGACCCAAGAGGAAAAACTTTTAACTTTAGATTGTTGCATTGAGTAACATTCTCTTGTTCACTTTATCTAAAAAATGACACACATTATTAATTTCACAATAGCTAAAGGACCCTGTTCTGTTGGTGCATTGGGATTACAGCTCAATGAAGGAGATTTTCAGCCAGTAGCTTGAAATCTTTGGCTTGTTTCTTAGGCTTCCTTTACCAACTGGTCTGTATAAACTACTGTCAGTATATTTCAAGCTATTGTGCAGCGAGGATCTTTCGGCAGGAAAATATTATGAACTTCACAATTGGGAAAAAATATTAAACCATTGAACTTGGAAGTTGTTGAGGTGGCTGCATGCTCTTAGCTGTTGAACAGAATTCTACACACAGTCTCCAGTGTTGCTTACAGCCTTATAAAAATCAATACCACTGTAAGTCTGAGATGAATGTGTACCACAGCCTTTAAGGTCCTTGCACTAAACTCGACCTGTAGGTGCAATACATTGTTTCATGTATTTTTAAAGTAAAGTCTGGATTGTATAAATGGTATCTACAATCTCTTCCCAGGGGCAGGAAGCTCCATGGCTAAGGAAATAATGTATGTACATAGGTAAAGCAACAGAGAAAGGACAATAATGCTTTAGATACACTTCTGTGTTCTCTGTGTGCAATGATTAATGCCTCTGGAGGCAGTGCATAAGCAGTTGCTCTGAACACATTGAAAAACTGAACATGTCTTTGGCTCTGATTAATCTGGATTCTTGTATAAGCCTGTGAAACAGCAAATGCAGCAGTCTCATCTCCTCCCTTTAAACAAAACCAAGAAAATATTAATCAGTGTTTCTGAATGTTTTTCCTGCATTCCTTTTTCTGCTCTTATCTCCCACATCATGGCAAGGAACTCCAGAATGGCATTAATAGCTTCTAGATGTCACTGAGAGAGTGTGTCAAAACTGACAAGTAAAATGCCCTGCTACTTTCTCACCATCATGTTCATGTTCCACCGTTCACAGTTCAGATTTAGGACGCAAAAATGTGTGGTACTCCTCCTGAGGCTGCTGGGGTGGTAACAGTCTATCAGTGCAAGGTAACTTTGGCATCTATTTCAGACTCTCAGTGTTCTTTTTCTTACAGCGGTATGCAGTCTTAAAAGTGGGGAAAAAGCCTGCTTTGGGGTGAATTCCCTACACAGTGCCCCAGATGAAAGTTCTGGCTTTGGTTGTTATGACCCAAACTTCTCCAATTTGGTAAACATGCACCAGGCTTCATTTTGTTAGTGGATTTGAGGAATAGTCACCTTGACAATGATTATCAATACCTCCTGTTAGTCCTCCTGACCAACTCCCTTGCTTGTGTTCCAGAGTATCTTCATTCCTCCCAAGGTAACTAATTAGGAAGCTCAGCTTTACTTTCCCCAAGTAGGAGTCACACAATGTGACACTGAAGCACGACCAATGAACACCATCTCAAAACACCTCACCCTCCTCGGGGTGTTGGTTTGAATAAACAAATAATGATTGCTTCCTAGAAGCGTCTGACAAAGACTATTGGTACTGTGAGGTAACTGGCTGAAAGCAGGAAAGGCAGGACTCCTGTCTACCACACCCTATGTTGTCATGTACTTGGAACTCTCTTAATGCTCTTGCAGCCTTTGAAGACAAGTCAAAAGTCCCATTTCTGAAGCCCAAAATCCACAGGTAGATTATTATGAGAAGTACATTACCACAATATGAGAAATAACTCCCACAAAACTGGCAGTCCTCCAGGAAAATATTTTCTTTTAAAATCCTTAAATATTTACAGTGTGATATGACATAACTCCAGGCTAAATATCAACCAAATTCTTGCTGTACTATTGGAATCTGACAGATTCAGGAAATAGAAAACTTCTATAGGCCTAAAGCACCTGCTGTCTTGTAGGAATGTGACCCCTGTTGACAGAGTGACAAAACTATCCTTTGTCTCCTTAAAAAGGTAAAAAAAACCCGAAGTTTCTCTCCTCAATTAGGTAAAAAGACACCTCATAGGACCTTGGGGACTTCACTTCAAACTTAAGGATAGCCAATTGGACAGAAGCCAAAAAGTCCCACCTAAGCAATTTACTAGAAAAAGAATAGAACAAAGGAACTAATCGCTTTTGTGAGGTGTTTAATAGGAGCAAGAACCTCTTGCCCTGGCTCGGTTTTTCTCTGTATAGAGCTTTGTTATTTTGACTTTTACTAAAACTTTTCTGTTTCCAATACTGCCACAGAAGCCATCCTGCTGATTTCACACCATCTGAGATGGCTGAGCTATCTCGGGTGTGATAGAGATCGCCAAGAGCTTATGAGACCTGGCTCGAGGAGACCATATATCACTGTATGCCTTTTGACATATTCTTCCAGCACTATTTTTGTAAAGGGGAGCCAGAAATTAGAGTATCTGAGCATTCAGCTCAGTATGGTGGAGCATTTTATGTTGGCCACAAGTTGAGATCAGTCTGATTGTCCAATCAGTCAACTGAAAACCTTCAGTAGTCTCTGGACTGGGCTAGTATTTCCCACATCACTGAGTCAAATTCATCTTGGTTGAATTCTAGCTGAGAGAGGGCCTGATTACAGGTGTCTAGCTTTGCATCTGGTTTTGGGAAAATTCCAAAATTTCAGAATCCTGTTACAACACTTTTGGTCATTTAAGGACTGTATTTAATATAAATGGAAAAGAAATGCATTATAAAGAGATACATTATTATTAAAATAAATTATATAGATAATTTGAGCTGCTCTGCCACATCCCTTAAATATAACATCAATATAAATAGATTTGCATTTGTTTTGTTGGTTTTTTGTATTTTGAAGTCTAGCACTCTCCCATAAGCATCATCTTTTATGGAAAGCAAAAAAATGAATAAACTAAAAGCCTCTAAGCTCCTTCCTTCTAAAGCTGCCCAGTGTTGTCCTGCTTCATGACTTTTGTCCTGATTTCCCATGTGATTAGTTAAGCAATCATTAAAGAACTAAATCTTATGAAAAAAATAAAGCACTCACCTTACAGGCTTGAAAGTAGTTGCCTGATTAGACTACATTAGCTCACAAAATCAAGTTGACAATGTGCTCATTGGAAATGCAGGTGTGTTGCATAATGGCACTACAGGGTTTTTTTAACAGTATTTTCCCTTTCCTGGACAAAGACAGTACTGTGTTCCAGACCTCATATGTTGAAGGCACCAAACCCCCTCCCCCGCCAAAACCAGTGGAAATCATTTCAGTTTACTTTCAAAATTTTTAAAGTAACATCCACTCTCCAATTTATGTAAAATCATGGTTTGACCTAAGGCAAGTATAAGGCTGCGCTCAGTAGAGTAACATGAGGAAGCTTTTATTCCTTTGGTCTTAAAACCTGTGGGAGATGCAGATGATATCATGTGATAACAGAGAACCTATCTAACAAGAGACTGAACAGTATGATCTCTTACACATCTCTTACACACACACAAGCATTCACATTTTGTTGGACTGAAATATCAAAACTTTTGGCTACAGAAGGAATTGAATGATTGATTAGAGTATTTAACAAGGCACTAAAATCAGTGAATATCTCTATCTGAACTTAAAACCAAAAGAAAGAAAGATAAAAACAAGCTAGCAAAACAAGCTAATGTCATTGAAGAAACAATCTCCATTATTTTTTCAACAGTGTTTGGAATCTGGAGAGGTCCCAGTCAACTGGAAGCATAGCAGATGTTCTTCCTATTTTTAAGAACTGTAAGAAGGAAGATTCTGGTAATTACAGGCTTGTAAGTCTCACTTCTGTGACTGGCAAAATTATGAATAAATTTATTCTGAGAGTTAGTAAAAAATACCTGAGACACAATACAGTCATTAGTCATAACCAGCACTGGTTCATGAGGGGAAAGTCTGGCTTCACTAAATTAATTTCCTTTTATGACAAAGTCACCGGTCTAGATGTCCAAGGTCACCCAACTACTTGTCCAAGGAAAGGCAGTAATGTGAGTTCCTTGATTTTAACAAAGCTTTTGATACTGTGTCTCACAGCATCCTTCTGGATGAAATGTCCAGCACACAGCTACTCAAGTTCATTATACGCTGGGTGAGCAATTGGCTGACTCAAAGAATTACAGTAAATGGGGTCGTATTAGGCTGGCAGCCAGTCACCAGTGGGGTTCCCCAGGGCTCCATTTAGGCCAGTGCTCTTTGGTGTTTTTATAAATTATCTGGATGTGGGAATCAAACATATATTAAGGAAGTTTGCCAGTTATACTAAAGTAGGAGGCAGTGTTAACTCCCTCAAGGGTAGAGAGAATTTACAGAAAGATGTGGATAAATTAGAGATGACAATCACCAACTGCATAAAATTTAACAAGTGTCAGATTCTCAACCTGGTAATCCAGGTTAGTAATCCTGGTTATATATAATTGGTGGATGAGAGACTGAAGAGAAGCACCAAAGAATGAAGAGAAGCACCAAAGAAAGACATGTATCCGATGGCAAGTTGGATTTAAATCATCAACATGCCCTGGCAGTCAAAAGAGACAGATGTTTCCTGGGGTGCATCAAGCACAGCAGCATCAACTGGTCAAGGGAGGTGACTGTTCTGCTCTACAGTGCACTACTGCAGCCCATCTCAAGACCTGTGTGCAGCTGTCGGTGCACGCCTAGGTACTATCAAACTATTAAATGTCCAGAGGAGGGTGACCAAGGTGCTAAAAGAACCCGAGGATAAGGCATTTAAGAGCAGCTGAGGTCACTTTGTTCACCTTGGAAAAGGGAAGGTTGAGGGTTGTCCTTATCAGAGACTACAGCTTCCTCACAGTAGGCAGTGGAGGAGGTTACTCTGGTGACCAGTAACTGGACATGAGGAAATGGAATGAAGATTCATCATGGGAAATTCATACTGGACATCAGGAAAGTGTTCTTTATTAAGAGAGTGGATGGTCACTGGAAAAGGTTTCCCAGAGAACCAGTCACAGCACCAAGCCGTCAGAGCCCAAGTAGTGTCTGGATGATGCTCTTAATCATATGCTTAAGGCTTAGGTAGTTCTGCAAGGAGCAGGGCATTGGATTAGATGATCTTTATAAGTTAGGACACTTCATTATTTTAAAATGAAGACAGAGGATCTGTCCCGTGAGATGAAAATAGAATTTACATAATGTTTACTGGTTTTGTTTACTTAAAGAGGAACCTGTTTCCTGAAACACTTATTAGTTTAGCAAAACTGGTAACCTTAGGATTTAACAAGGTGACTGCAACATAGGCGCATCTTTTAGTCTTTGTAATTCAAAAGTATTCCCACTGACTTGCTAGCTGCTATATTAATGCAAGGCCAGTGGGAGGTAAGAATCAGGCCATCAGATGGTAAAGCATAGATTCATGAATGCATAGGGTACATTATGCACTTTATTTTCTGAATGTTGTTTATAAGTCCTTATTAGAAAGGACTTATTTTCATTATTTTTAGGTTATTTAGAGTAGGATTTGGGGAAACTTTTTATCCCTGAAAAACCTTTTTTCAAACTAGCATAAATTATTTGTATTATTTCTCTTCCATTTTATTTTTAAAAGCTTGATAATTCAGGTCATCTGACATATTTAAAGAAAAAATAATATTTCAGAATTTTTGTTAGGTTTCTTCAAACAGAAAGTCTGAATACAGTTGAACCATGACCTTTCTTATAGGATGCTGCTTGTAGAACAAAGGAATTCACAATTCAGTGTTTAACAACAGTCATGAAAACTTAAAATTGTACTTAACAAGGTGTTCGTAACTCAGAGAGAAAGAATTTCAGTGTGATCACTACTAATTTACAGAATGGCATAAATTAATATTAACATGAGACTATACAGAAGATAGTCTGTAAATATCAATATATCAAAAGAGAAATTCAGGAAATATTTAGGGGTGGTGACAGTAAGTAGGAAGATTCTTATTTGTAAGAAGCTGGTTTTGGCTTTCTTTTCTGAGAAGAACATTAATGGTGTTTTGTCATATGAACTGAACATATATGACAAACATGAGAGAAATAAATGTCTTTTCATATGTATCTCACACAGTATTTCCAGATGGTTATAGTGATAAAATAAGGTCTAAAATCAATGTACTTTTAAGATATCAGATACATCTGCAGATTTTTTACTTGACTGAACTAAACATTTGCAAAGGTCCCTCATTATAAATCTTAAAGTACGGATGAAATTATTTCACCAAAAGCATCCAATTTGCTGTAAAAACATTTATTCCCCAAGTTCACCACACCACACTTTGTGATTGTAGTTGTTATAGAGGACCTGACACCTAGAGTGGCTGGCCTCGCTTTCTCAACCTTCTTGACATGTGCCAGCTGTTGCTCCACAGATGCGGCTACTCATACTTTAGTGCCAAAAAGGTTTTTCAGTACCATGGGACAAGGAGCATCATGGGACAAGGAGCAACAGAACACATCCAGCACTGCTATCTGCACAGCCAACATGTGCTCTGCTATCAGTTGGAGCAACTGACTCATCTTGCAAGCTTTGCTTCTTGAAGAGGAGGGGGATAAAAAAATTAATAGAAATACTAAGAAGAATGCACTTGCCTGCCATAAAATCTGTTTGAGGAGTGGGAACACCATTCACACTGTACTTACGCTCCTATCCCTTGTGAGAAGGGTGACTCTTTTTCTTTTTCCTTTTTTTTTTCACTTTCTTTCTCTTTTTCTTTTCCTATTCATTCTCCTATTCCTTCCTTCCTTCCTTCCTTCCTTCCTTCCTTCCTTCCTTCCTTCCTTCCGACACTTCCTTCCGACACTTCCTTCCGACACTTCCTTCCTTCCGCCACTTCCTTCCTTCCGCCACTTCCTTCCTTCCTTCCGCCACTTCCTTCCGCCACTTCCTTCCGCCACTTCCTTCCTTCCTTCCGCCACTTCCTTCCTTCCTTCCGCCACTTCCTTCCTTCCGCCACTTCCTTCCCTTTCCTTCTCTTTCCTTCCCTTTCCTTGTCTTTTTCTCTCTTTTTTTTTTAGTTTTCTTCTCTTTTTTATTTTTTCGCTTGTTCCCTTTCTTTTCGCCTCTCCTCTCCCCCCTTTCCCCGGCTGTCCCCGAGGGACGCGGTATTCCGAGCCCGTGGCGGGCCGGGCGGCGCGGTCCCCGCCGTGCGGGGGCGCCCCGCGGCCGCGGCCGTGCCAGGTTTCTGCGCACAGGCACCGCGGTGGGAGGGCCGCGCCGCGCCTCTTCCACCTGCCCGCGGCTTTAAAGTTGCAGCCGGGCGGGACACGGGATGACTCGGGTCGCGCTGTGCCGCCCGCAGCTGTTGGGGCGCGTCGCGGTCTCGTACACGAAGCGGGGCCGTTTTTCTCCATCGCCCCCGCCCGGCCGCTGTTGCCTTTCCCCGGCGGCCGGGGAGCGGGCAGGAAGGGCCGGTGCCCCCGGGAGATGCCCATGCCCGCCGCGGGCTCCCCGCGCGGCGCATCCGCCGTCCCCGGCGCTGCCGCGGTTCTCCGCGCCTTCGCGCCCCGGCAGCGGCCGGGCGGGCGCGGGTAGTGCCGCCGCTGCCGCCTCGGGCCCCTGCAGGGCGAGCCATGGATCCCGGCGCCCCGCCTGACCTCCGCGACGTCGAGCAGAAGCTGGGGCGCAAAGTGCCCGAGAGCCTGGCGCGGCCCCTGCGCGGGGAGGAGCTCCCTGCCCGCCCCGCCGCCGCGGCCCTCGGGCCCCGCCGCCGCCGCGCTGCCGCCCTGGCCCGTCTGGAGACAAAACTTCAGCTCCTGAGGCAGGAGATGGTGAGTAGCCGGGCGCCGGCCGCAGCCCTTCCGCACGGCCGCCTCCCGCTCGGCAGCACCGGCGGCGGCGGCCCGGGACGGGGACTGCGCTGCCTGCGCCCTGCCGGGCGGCCCGCCGCGGGAAGGAGGTGCTGCCTGCCCGTGGAGCAGCAGCCGCCGCGCACCCATCCCCGGTGGGGCCGGGCGGCAGCGAGGGCTCTGCTGTGGGCTGGGAGAGCAAGAGGCCGCTCGTCGGTGCGGCGTAGAGCGAGGCGCTTGTCGGCTCTTTTCCTCGCAGCGGGGCCGTTCGTCAGGGACTCGTAGTTGGCTTCTGTTCCTGTCAGCTCGTTTGAAGTACTGAAAGCTGGAGTACCAATAAAAGAAATTATGCACTATCCCGTTGTTGTAACTGCATTTTCTGCGTTGCACCTGTTTCCTGCTCATGGCTAACACCTAAAGACACACAGGATATTTTCGGGCTGGAAATTTGGCCTGGAATTCAGGGACTTGATTGCTGGACTTTAGTCTTCAGAGACTTAATTAGTTCCAAACAGGTTGATGAAGAGTAATTATTGAAAAAAACAACTATTTCTACTTTGGTTGAATGGTATTTTTTCTTCTGCCAGTGATCTGTGATAGGACTGTTCTGTGTGTAGTTCAGATCCTCTAACTTGTATACTGTCTTAGTGCAGGTGCTTGTCCTACTTTGTATATCACCATCTCAATAAATTTATTTTGCCATAAAATGATGCCATAAAACTGGCTTCTTTTTTTTCTAAGACAAACCAAAAGTAAACTCTTTGCAAGCAAGTGACGAAGTGGTTAGTGAGCACTCAGCAGATAGGATCTTGACAACGCAGAGCACCTCAGATATGTGAGCATAGATAGCTTCCATTTTTATTAGTGAGTGCTATGTAAAGTCCCAAAAGGCATTTTTAGTAGTAGTTCTTTCTATAGCTCCTGCCACTAAGCTTATTTGAAAATGGGATGAAATTTGATCGAGTTGGGATGGAGATTTTTCTGGCAACATGTTGAGATAACTTTATGCAACAATCTTGGAACTCAGCCATTTACAGTCAATAAATCAATATTTTTCTGTGTGAACAAGTTCAATGCCATACCACAAGTCCCTCTACAGTGCTACATATAAGTACGTAGTTGTGTGGGTTTGTAAGGGTTTTAAATAATAAGTGTGCTGAGCAAAAGGGGGAAGAGAATGGATATTCTGAGAATTAGCAGCCAAGATGTAATGTTAATCTTGAGGTGTAACTTACAAATTGCACCTGCTGTTTTATGGCTTCATATTATTTAAGAGGTCTCCACAAATCAAACTATCAGTGTATTCTGTGGAGATCTTTTAGCTACCTTTCAGTACCTAGACCAGGCTAAACAAGAAAGCTGGAGAGAGGGACTTTTGACAACAGCATGGAGTGACAGGATGAGGGGGACCAGCTTTTAACTGGAAGATGGTAGATGCAGAGATGTTGGGAAGGAGTTGTTTACTTAGATGGTAGTGGGGCCCTGGGACAGGGGCACTGCCCCAGAGACATTGTGGGTGCCTTTCTACTTGTCATTTGGAAGGTGACCCTGCCTGTGGCAGGGAGGTTGGAACTAGATGATCTTTAATGTTGCTTCCAACTGAAGCTATTCTGTGATTCTATGATTTTAGGTAACAATCACTGGGAATTTCAGTTTTAATATTGAGTAAGACACTGTCTGCTTATCTCATGCTTATTTTTTAATTTTAAGCTGCATGATGGTAATACAACAACTTGCAAGTAGCTTATCATGTGTGGGATGTCAGACTGCAAAGGAAGCAAATAAGGTAGCTGGAGGTTTTGACAGAACATGACTGTTCATGTCAAGACAACTAGGCCTGTTAAGGGAGGGGGACCTGAGTGAATTGACCATATCATCTTTTTCTTTCAGGCTGGTCTCTTCACTTACTTCACACTTGCAAATTTCATGTCTCACTCTTTCTTTTGCCTCTTCTTCCCTGCTGCATCCAGTTTCTCTCTTTTCTCTCCCTGCCATAAGCAGAAACATGTTTTAGTCCCTCTCCTGTTTTTTGTCATGTCAGTGACTGACTGACTTTTCTTACCTGAATTAATTTCTCATGCTGAGTAAGGGGAGTTAAGTTACAATGCTCTTACCATTTCTGGTCTGTATATGCCCATTAAACCACCAACACAGTGACTACCTGTGAAGTATTGGTACCCTGTCTATACCTTTCCCATGCTCTCAGCTGTCTTCTATAATCCAGGGTGTGAAAGTGAACTACCTTCCTGGATTTTTTTTCTCTAGTCTCTGGCATCTTCAGGATTTTCCTCAACCCTATGGGTTTCTTCAGCTTCTTAATCTGTCACTTTCCCCTCTGCAGTTTTCTTGGACATATTTTCTTGGACATATGTCCCCATATAGTGGACATATTTTATAAATTTAAGAACAATATCAGGTAAAAATTGTGGTTCCGTTCTATGTTTCTTTCCTCTTTTTTACTGTGTGTCATTTCTAAAATGAAGCTAAAGCATCTATTTTCTTATTTCACACCTCTTTCTAATGCATTGTTCTTTGGTTTTGCTGCAAGGCATAGGAGGTCTTGGACATGTAGAAAAGTAGTTTATAGTTGCTGCAGTAGTAAACATGCAAAAATTGGAAACAAGTAGAAAACCAGGTTTCATATGTTCACCTTTCTTTTTCTAGTTTTTTTTCTAGTTGTACAATGATGGCAGCTTCTATAGCTTACTGAATTTTGGATAGACCTACCTCTGCTTTTGTTGCTTGCTGATTCCAGACTTGAGACAAACTTTTTGTAAACATATAAAAACCCAAGGTTATTCAGGTCCTTCTTTTCTAGTGGTATATAAAAAAAAGACAATGTTTGACTTGGAAATGCTGGGTTTGACTCTGAGCTGCAGTACCTGACAAATAGGTGGGCTGTATGTGGCAACTGTCTGGGTGAAGGGCTTGAGGCTTTCCCTTGTTCCTTCAGATTCTTTTGCAGTTCAAAATGTTTCTTTTTATCTCAAGCCTGATTTTCCTAATGGCCACTGAAATCACACACAAAGCACACAGAGTATCATTCTTGAAATACGAATCTGCTTGGCCAAGTTTACTTACCTTTTCTTATCCTCCCTTTTCCAATGAAGGCCATGATGTAAAATCTGAAAATCTTTCAGTTATAAGGCCATAAATTAGGGAACAAGCAAGATGTAATTGCCAGCTGAGTCAAAACACTGTGCTCTGGTCAAACTTGGGTGGAATGAATACCTCCCACTAGCTGACCCTTGATACAGTATGAAATTTGTCACTGTTAAAATCTTTCTTCTCATGATCTTTTAGGTGGAATGTTCCGTTGGGGAGTTGAACATAAACCTTTATAGCTGCAGCCTTTTTTCTAGTGTACCATACTCCTGAGGACACCATTCAACACATGCACCTTCACTGCAGTCAATGATCTGTGGGTCTCATTCTGCAGCCTGAAATGATACTGCTTGTAAAACCTCATTTCTCCTTCACAAGTTCTGGGGTTACTCAAAGGGAGATTTTCTTTAGCACTCAAAGAAAGAGATTGGGTGGATTTTTTTTTCCTTTTTAATTCAAAAGTTTCCGAAATCGACATTTTAATGCCTCTTTGCAAGCTAGAAATTTAAACACAGTATAGCCTGCATTGCAGACATAAATTTAAAAAAAATGTTTTACATAAAAATATTTAAGGCAGAAAAGATAAGCTGTGGCTTGGAAGTGAGTGGTGGATGGCAATGCTGGACTTTTAATGAGATTCCTTCCAGTGAACACTGTTAAGAATCAAATTTTGTTAGTGAGTCTGATCATCCAGGTGGGTAAACTGAGTGCAGCAGTTTTTAGACTGAAGGATAAATAATCCTATTTTCAAGGAGCTGAGCATGCTAAAGCTTTTTAAGATAGAGGAATATTCCTCATGCGAACTCATTAGTTGAGTTTTCTTCTCCTTTGTTCTCCTGGTTCAATTTTAGTATAACTATTTTTAAAGGCAATTAACATTGATCCCTGACAAAATGAAACTGGAATTAAGACAAATGTGATAATTACAGTGACAGTTCTTCTTGATGTTTTTGATGGTTTGGTTTTTCTTGTTTTCTTTTTGCTTTTCTTATTGGTTTTGGGTTTTTTTTTTAACCATCCCTAGCACATTAATGAAGGCTCAGATTGGAGGACAGAGCTGTTGTAACCCTATTTTACCAGCTCTAAAGAATCTGACAAACTTAATATTCACTCAGATTTATTAGATCCACAGTTTTGGAGGATCTGCATTTATTAGTTTCATTGAAGGACTGATTTTAAAAAGTCTACACCTGTGACTTGAAGTATCTCTTTGACGCATGCTGTAGGTGCAGGCTGCTACATCCACTGTTTTGTATGATAACATCAGCTGTCTTAACTGAAGCCAAGATCTGGCTTCAGTGTGTCTCGTCAGCAATGCAAAGCTGTGTATCAGATGCTGGTTTTCGATTAGATTAATTGTAGTTTTTGCTTAAATACTTGACTGAAGATAAAATCTTAAATATTACTGTGCAGGTGACTTAGTTTAATCTTTGTTTCTTAATGAGCCGTTATTCAGTGAATCCCTGAAGTGAGGCTCTTAGACAAAAAGAAGGCATACAAAAATAGAAATTAACTTGTTTCCCCAGGTCCTCCTGAAGTTCACTGAAAAGGGGGTTAATCCTGTATCTTGCTAGCAAGTTCTCTCCATATCCTTGAATTTGCATGATGTAGTAGAGGAGTTTGTATTTTTTGCATATAATGCAGATTGGGCAGTGATCACAACAGTGACTCATGTTAAAATGGTGTTGTAGATTAATCCTTAGGGAAAATAATCAAATCTAATAGGGAAAAATGCAACTTAATTATAGTGCCAGTACTTTGCCAAGTTTCCCATCTTTTCAGATAATCTCTGGTAGGATGAGTTGACCAAGGTTATTTAAATTAATGTATATTTAAACATATGTTTTGACTGGCAAATCTTACTCAGTGCCTGGCAGAAGGATTTGAATTGTAGAGCATCTCAATGTTGTACTCTGAGTTTATGTCTGTTCTTACTCAGCTTTAGCTGCTGCATGGCCAAGAGTCCGTGAAACCTAGCAGGTACCGTAGTGAGCAGCATCAGTGTGAGATACTTCAGTATACATGCATCTGTCTGGTGTGAATCATCACAGCAGCATCAGGGATACTAAAGTGAAGACTTCCAGTTAGACTGCCCATGTACTGTGAGACTTTTGCCAGCTTTTTTTTCAGAGGACATGTATTATAATTTCATTATTCCTTCCTGATTACTTTTTCAAGAGTAGAAGAGCCACTGAAGTTGGTTTTTGAAGTCTGATTCCTGAAAATTTGTAATGAAACTGTGAATACTAAACCACTTCTGCACAGAGTTGTAAGTTTATGATAACTTTTAGTAAATAGATTATAACCTTTCTGATGAAATCATCATAACAGGATGGCTTTCATAGAATAACCCGGGGTGGAAGGGCTAATTCATAATGGGATTTCAGAGGACCATCTGGTTTCACCTTTATAAGAAAAGGGAGTCTGGGTGACATTGTCAATCACAATCATTGTCAAGATGGACACTGTCCATCTTGAAAACCTCAGCAGTGTAACTAGGGAGGTTTATTGCCTTCAATCATTCTCATGATTGATTGCCTTCACTGAAAAAAGTTGAGCTCATATTAAGATGAAACTTCTCCTGGTCCTCTTTGTATCAGCCCAAATTACTGGAATGCTCTGAGGAGATACTCCTATCCCCAAGACTTCTCTAGGGAGAAAAGACCTACCTCTTTATGTCTTTCCTCCTATGGCAGATTTTCCAGCCCTTTGATCATCGTAATTTTGTGTGGATGCTTTCTTTTATGTGGTTACTTAGGGCAATAACAAAATTAACTTTTGTGTATGAGCAGGAAAAACTTGAAATGCACAATACCAAATATATATATTAAGCAGAAGTGATCACCAGCAAGTGCATTTCTACTCTTCAATACTTCCTTTTTCCTAGCAGTAAATAGTAGAAGAAAAATAATGGATTTTTCAATTAATGTTTTAAAGGTTACTAGATTATTTGTCTGTTCACTACCCTCAAGGTCAAAACCTAGTAAACATTCCACAGTGGATATGTTTATTTTCCATGTGTTTCATTTCTGTCCATGTCCTGGAAGGGAGGCTGGTTACTGGAATCTGAAGCAAATGAAGTTACAGGAGTGAAAAGAGAGAGGATCTGAGCTGTTGAAAAGCAACTGGAATTCAACTAAACTGAGTGCAGCTTCTCTGATGGATTTAACTTGCATTTATAAACATTGAAGTTATGCTTACTATGTGAGCAGTTCCAAAACATGGTTCTCAGTTTACTGTTTGTTAAGATGAAGAGCTCTGATCAAAAAACTACAAGAAAATCTCATAATAAAAGGGAAACTTTTTTTGGTGTGAAGACAGACTCATAGCCTTTGCTATCCAGCCTTACTCCCATAAATGTGGGTTGTAAATATAAGGTTTTTCCTGTGGTGGAAGTGTTCATGGTAAGTAACTGTAAGCAGCTCTAATCTGGAGGGTGATCAAAATGGGTGACCAAAACACATCCAGAGGGTCCATAAGCCATCTTGTATGAAATCTTCGAAGGATATAAACAACATAGTTCAACCTTTCAAGCTTTTTCAAATCTAGAAGGATGTTGGGGTGGACATTTATTTCACTGGTCACTTGTTCTGTGTTTCAGTGCTGAGTTCCTCTGGTGCTTGCCTGCAGATAAAATGTGTCTGAGAATCCACCTCTTTGAAGTAACTCTCAAGCAAGTTTCTCTTCTTCCATCGAAGGAGATAAGGAAGGACACCAGAGTGTATATATATGTCATGTGTATAAGTATATAAAGTCAACTATTTTGTCAGGATATGCAAGCTCGCCTACATCTTCCATAAACGCGGGAAAGAGCATACTGGCACACCAACGCAACCCTGGCCTCAGCAATCCAGTCCTTTGTCTATCCCCACCAACCTAGCCATTGGTTGTCTATCCCCACCAACCTAGCCATTCTTAACACTTACAGTTTGTCAAGAGAATGGTATGGCACATTTCTTAATTAACTGTAAACATAAATTAGCTGAGCTGCCAGAGAAGTTGTCTGAATGTTTCATTTGCCGTGCTGTACGAAAAACTCCCAGTGCGGTATGGCCCTCGTGGGTGCAGTGCCAGATGAAGTGAAAGCATTTAGTGACTTTAAAGCAATGGTAAATTGCTATTTAACTATTGGGGGTTTCAGATTCTATAAACACTTCACTGGCATAATTTGTGATTTTGTTTGCTGCCGTTAGATATCAGCTGCATTCATGAATCGAATGCTACCAGAAGAGCCATTTTACTGCATTCTGGTTTAGCTAGAGCCCTGTCTCTTTATAGGTAAAGAAGGAAACACAAGTAAGAACTATAATGCAACAAGTGTTTCCAAGCTCACACATTTTTACCCCAAGGTAGAGAAAAATAGAACAGCTTGGTTGCTTTGTATTTTTTTTTTTGTCTTCCTGCAGGATTTCCATTGGTTTAAAGAAGTGTTACATTTGAGATAGTTGCACTGCTCTTGTTAGCTCTGACACTTGCTTATGAGCAACAGCAAACATTGGACATTACTTTCTTAACATTCAGTTTAAAAGACTTTTTAATTTAAAAACTTCAGACTCGGACCTTGATCCTTCAAATAATTATAAATTACTAGAAAAAAAACAGTCCTGACACCAAGGAGGAAACTATGAAGCATTTCTGTGGAAGGAGGAATAGGATCTGTGTTGTTTAGCCACCTCTTTAGAAAACTAGTGAAAATTATGTAGACAGGCCTCTACTCAGCCCTGGTAAGCTGAGTTACACACTCATATCTGGTTTTCTGTGTGGGGATCTATTTTGGGCTTTCCAGTTTGAGGCAAGGAACTACTGGAGAGCTGGTCCAGCAGAGGGCTATAAAGATGAGTAGGGGTCTGGAGCATCATCTCTCTTAAGAGGAAAGCCTGAAGAAACTGGGCCAGTTTAGCCTGGAGAAGAGACAGCTGAACAGGGATCTTACCATGTGTGCAATTATCTTAAGAGTTGCTGTCAAGATGAGACTAGACTCTCTTCAGTAGTGCCCAGTGACAGGACAAGGGACAGTGAGCACAAACTGAAATACAAGAGGTTCCATCCAAATATAAGGAAAAGCTTTTCTACTTTGAGGATGACCGAGCACTGGAACAGGCTGCCCAGAGAGGTTGTAGAGTCTGCCTTCCTTGAAATTTTTAAAACCTTCCTGGACTGGATTCTGTTGAACTTGCCTTAGCAGTAATGTGGCATTAGATCAGAGGTTCTTTCCAACTCTCCCATGATTCTCTGATTCTGAATATCTAGTGTTCTTCCTGGAGTGATATTTATAAGTACCTTTATTAAGTGCCTGGAGAAGACCCATTCCAGCCACATTGAAAGGCTGGAACAGCCTTTGGAGTTTAGCAGTTAATACAGACCATTTTCTTTGTTAGACAAAGGCAAATGGCGCATGTTTAGAACAAAGTACTTAATAATAAAACAGTGACAATATAGGGGGTTTAGGTTGGATTTTGGTGTCAAAGAATCCTTTTCATGGGCAGGAAGGTTTTCTGACTAATGGGATTTAGATGGACCTGAACAAAAACATGAGAACTTGGAGAAATCATTCAAGGAGTCATTGTAATCTTCAGGCTATTTTTCTAGTCTTCTTGAAACTGTACAGTTTTGAGAGGAGCAAATATGAAAGCAGAATAATTTTACAGGGCTTTTCCAGTTCTGCGACTTCAACTACATTTTGCTTTCACAGGGCTATTTCAACCACTGTGACTGTTAATGGCTTGTCCACATGTCTTGGCAGAATTGTGCAGTGCACTGAAATATTTTTATTTCAAGTGGTGTTGTGTGGCAAGGTTCTAGTGTTACGGGGTTTGTAGAAGAAAACTGTAAATCCTGTAACAGCAGAGAGATGAGAAAGCCTGTTTGCAAGAGAAGAGCGTTACTACTAGTAAACCAAAGTAATAGTGATGTTCTTCAAAGGCCTGTGGAATTTACATCCTCCTTTGTTACCACCTGCCACTGATTGCTGTGACTGAGGGAGGGAATTGTGACTGAAGTCAGGTTGCTGTTTTCCCCGTAGCCAGATGAGGTAGCCATCTGTGATGATAACTTCATAAATGAATGCTTAGGCATTCGCCAGTGCAGAGCACTTTGTCCACCCATTTCAGACAAGAAAGAAAATGCAACCAAAGCAACACTATGATCTTTAATATTTTGGAATTTCTTTCCTTCATTGTTATTAGTTTGTACTCTGTGAAGTTTAATAACAAAATTACTTCAGAAGAGCTGTTACCAGCTCTTTTCAAATGCCACCAAACTTCTCTAGTCCAAATCTGCTGTGTTTTCCTTGACTAGTTCTCTCTTTTCCCAGGTTACCTTTGGTTATTCAGAAAGACCATATTTGTCTTTTCCTAGGCATGTTTTGCTAGTCTTGCACCTTATTTTTCCTCCCCAACTAGCTTAGTAGCTAGTACTTCCATGTAGAAGAAGAAATGAGAAATGCAAGCAATGAACTTAATTCCTTCTAAAGCTATTCATACATCTGATAACTGCATTGACAGTTATGATTAATATTCTTTGCTGAACTAGAATCACACCACAAAGCCCCAGTGCTCTTCTATGTAGAAGTCTTTGCTAAGAACAGGTTTAAGTATAAAAAGTGTATGTAAAAGTATATGGCATGAGCTAGAGTTGTTTAGGAGAAGCTGAGGATTGCACTATGTGGTGTGGATAGTAGTTATTGATCAGAGAAGGGATCAGATAAGGTGGAAGGAAAATGTTACCTACAGTGCCTGGTCTTGCCTTGTAGTTTATACTTCATGACTGGTTACTCTTAGTACCTTCTGACATCCTTGTCTGGAAGCATAAGATGTGTGTTTGTTTAATTGTTAATATTCATTGATAATCACACTTTGTGACCTCTAGAACGAATTGCTGTGGTGTGTTTTGTGGGAAACAAAAGGGTCTGTGGGGTTTTGAGCTAAAGGGGCTCAAAAGTTGCAGCTGGTGTAGTTCTCAACAGCCTGCTCAGCTCGTTGTGCTGGCCAATTTCAGTATTTCAGCCGGCTGGAAATGGTTGCAGCCTGTTTGCTCCTTGATTTTTATTCTATAGATCCTAGATGCAGGTTAGCTGCTAGCTGTTTGGTACCTTCTTAGTGGATAAGAAAGAAATAAATGACCTAATTTTTTGTAGATACCTGGAGGTTTAAAAGGGTGTTTTTGTTCGAAAGACTCAAAATAGGCAATTTAATGTTATCTAAAGACCTTAAACTTGCGAGTACTTTCAGAGAGATGTAAAGAAAGACTGTGTAGGGACCATATTTTAGGAGAATGGAGATTACAGCACTGATGAGATTTGGATGAGAAAAAATTAAGCTGAATTTGAAAGACATGGATCTTCAAACAGGTCACAAAATCAGCATAAACAAAAAAACCAAAACCCCTTATTTTTTAAGATACTGATTCATATTTAATCAAAAATTTAACAAGAGAACTTAATGCTCATAATGTTTTAATAGGGGAAAAATCCCAGTTACCGGCAAATCAGTTTCTAGTACTACTAAAGCATTTTTAGGAGCACATGTGATGATTTATAATACCAAGGCTGTCTTGAAGTTATTTTTTATTCTTATCCAGATAAACCTTCAGTAAATAGGACTGCAGTTTGCCTTTACTAGAGATTTGGTTGTTAGATTAAAAATATGCTTTCAATAGGATATACCCCATATCCGGAACACAGAATTGCTTCAAACAAAGTTCCATTTTAAATTCTGAGGAGATTCAGCAAAAGATTTTTTTTAAAATTGTATGTGTCTCTTCAGTGGTATTGTGAAAGCAGACTTGAATTTCAAGAGATTTCAGGTTTCTCTCCAGTATTACTATTCTTGTGTCTCAGTTGAGATTTAATGAGATAAGTTGAGTGTTTTGATGACTTTTTTTTATAGGTTTGGGTTTTGTTTGTTTTTTTCCTTTACATTTTAAAATGTTTTCAAATTTTGCTGTTATCTCTATAAAGACAGTATTTTCAAATTTTGCATATACCTGTAAGCAAACCCTATTATCTTCTTTTGGTTATGTGCTTTTGAGCATATTTCCACAATGCCAATACTAAAAGTAATTAATTTTGAAGGGATGAACAGGTGTGGAGTGGTTTTTTTTGGGTTTTTTTTTGGTTTTTGGGTTTTTTTTGGTTTGTTTGGTTGTTTGTTTTTTTTTTTTTTTTTTTGTGTAGTGTTTCTAAGACTATGTTTTGGTCAGGACAGACATAAATAAGGCAGAGAGTGAAATCCAATGAACAAAAGAAGAAATTACATATGTTTTTGAGCCCCAGTGCTGTCTCACGTTGGTTAGAAGACGCATGGAGTCCTGCATTCTGGCTGGTGTCCGGAGCACTTCATAATGATGCTGTGATCGTCCATCTGCTGTAACACTTTCTGACAACCACAGCCAAATGTTACAGCTTCATATTGACCTGGATATTTGCAATGGAGTTATCTTGTCTGTCAACAAATGTAGGTCCATATTATGGATTCTTCTGGACATGTTCACCTTTGGCATAGTAGATACATTTCTAAGGTCAGATGATGCTTTTTTCACAGTAGTTTGAGATATTTGGAAACATTCAGTAAAACCTTCCAGCAGCATTAGAAGTTTTTCCTCTTCACAAATCCTTACATTCTCTCACTGCTTTCTTTCATGTTAATTCAACTAAACTTTAAGAAACTTGGGATTTTCTTTTTATATTTTTTATCCTTCTGTGATGGGATGTTTCTCTCTTTGAATTTTGTGCTACTTCCATTTATTTAAAGAGCTTATTTAACATTTGTTTTATTTGGACCGGAGGGAAGGAAATAAGAACCTAATTAATTAACTTTTTTTTTCCTTCTACTTGTTCTCAGTTTTATGTCATGTTTCCTTTTGACAGTCATTGTTATATCTGCTTAAGGAGATACTTAAATAGCTTCACCTTTTTCACAGCAAAATTAAGAGATGGCCAAAAAAACTAAAGCAAACAAATAAAAATATACTTTCCTCCCTGGGAATTTTTTTTATTACACTTAAGCATACAAGATACCTCAAACACTACAATGTTAAAAGAAAAAATGTATCCTGCTGATCAAATGATTCATCCTAATCATTGGTATGTTATTATCAAAGGTATTAATGCACTTTGCAGGCTGCCCACACATACTCCCCAGGCAAGGACCGTGCATATTTCAAGGCAGTGAAAAAAGGCCTTGAGATTCACCTTGTCTATTTTTTGAGATAATATTACTAAACAATTGCACAGCTTGGTGGTATATATTTTCCTGTTGAGTATAAGGGAAACTATTAGTATGCATAAAATTAAAATATGAAAATAGAGAAATGTAAATTGCCAATACTGTAATTTCCCATATCAGATGATGACCATATTAGCAAATATTTTTTTCAAATATTTGCAAGATAGGTCCTTGAAACCCGGTCATAGAGTTTTTTACTCTCATTGCCTACTGAACTAACTTGCTGTCTCATGAAGTTGCTCTGCTTCCTAATTATTCTGGTGTATTTTCTTATGTTATTCCGGTAGTGGCTCAGACCTGACCTGCCCACTTGCTTGCTTTAGCTAATGGATTGGTAAGCTCTCCTTACAGTAAAATCCTTTTGTGGCTGATGTGGAATCGCAGGGTCTTCATCATTCCTAAGTAAAAGTCACCGCACTCAGAGCTGTGTTATGTGGCTGCCAGATTTTACTGACAGACCTGTGGAAATATTTATTGTGAGGACTTGGTGCAGGATTGCAGTGGAAATGCAGGAACTTGAAGCAGGGCAATAGCTAGGCTAGAGCCTCTGTTTAAAGTAGCTAAGGTGCAGGCAGAAACTGAAAACTCAATGACTAATCACTTTAAAGCAGCTGGGAGTTCAACAATTGTAATGAATGCTACCTAAAAAATCTGATTTGAGGGTTTTAACAAATTTGGAATCTTCAAGAGATACAAGATTATAAACAATCTCTTGCAAAAGAAGTCAAAAATTAAGTGATCAAAACTTCTGTAGTCTGCCACAATATTTTTATTGTGATTTTTGTGACTCATTTGTGGAAGTACAACTGAGAAAGGTCAGTGTAACTTACTCACTTTGTGGAAAGAAGGTAGATCAGTGAACCATAACTACAAATTAACAATGGATCACAAAAATTTAGCTTTAGTATATATATGTTGCTTTTTTTTTTTTTATGTGCTCCCTCATTGTCTAAAGTTTACCACAAACCTAAAAACCAGAAGAAAATAAATGGGAAAATGATACAGCAATACATTATAATAACAAGTCCATGCAAAAAGAAACAAGATGCAGAAAAAGCTGTTGATCTACATTTATCACTGTTGAATGAAATTTAATTTAGCTAGCTTAGTGTGAGGTAAATCACAGTCAGAGACAGAAGGCATAATGATGAGCATTGCAGCACCTACCCTGACTCCAACAGTATCATCCTCTTCCACGCTTTGGTCCACATCTCCATTGTTTTGAGAGAATATATAGAGTTTCAGTCAAGTTGGTAGGGTTAGCTTGAATTATTGTGGTGTCTGAATTTACCACAGTTAGTTGGCTTTGCTGTGGAGTGCATGTGGCACATTCCCACAATCAGTTACTGTTCCTCCATTGAAGATGCCTTCCAGTTAATGACAGTAAACTTGTCCTCTTACTCTCTGTCATGTAAAACTCCCTTCATTTTTAACAGGAGATGCTGAAGTTTCAAATTCAGGAGAAGTTCAAATTCAGAAATCATCCTAAGTATTCTAATTTTTTTCATCTTGATCCTGAAATACCATTGCCCAAAGCAGCATTGATTATATAAAGAAACCAATGCAAACGCCTTGAATCAGTGGGACAATTTAGAAGCAGACAAGAAGTTTAAAGATATGCAGATGCATATGTTTTAATTTAAGTAGGATGTAGCTCCTGCACAGCCAATTAATCATCCTGTGTGTTAAAGGAGCAGACATTATTTATTATTTGTGATTTTATTTTAGACATGTTAAATGGGAAAAAAAGAACATCTCTTTTACTCACTGGTGTTGAGAAGCTGTTGTAGTATCACTTTCAGCTTGCTCACTTTCAAATGGCATGGTTCATGCTTTGAGATGGTGTCTTATAAACAAATCCTGTGTGTGTCTCCAGACTTATCCCTGTTGTAAACATGTTAACTTGGTGACTCCAGTTAAATAACACTTGAATTCACATATTTTGAATTTTGGATTTTGAATAAGTTGCTTATGGCATTTTAGTTTGTTATGGTCTCAAAGAATTAGTCAATGAGGTTTTATTGACCAGTTTTTTATCCTTATATATCTTCTTACTATATTTGTATCTTGTTAAGACTTGAGTAATTGCCAACCACTGTTTTATTTTCCTCACCCTCATCTTTTGCCTCTTAAAATAATTTCCTTCGTTACTTAAAAACGTGTTAGTGTTTTTAATAGTAAAAGTAACATCATGAGAAAATAGAATAAGGTTAGCTTTTTTTCAGAAGAGACATCTCAGAATGCAAAGCAAATTATTATTTGACATTGATTGTTAGGTTTTTTAATTGCATCTGGAATTAATTGATGGAATTTACTATTTTATGAAAAACTGAGGTAATCTCCCTTTTAAAACTTAAAGGGGAGGTAGGCATAGCTGGAAAGCTCTTCATCCTGAATGATAAGGGAAATAGAAGAAATTGAACAGGAAAGCAGAAAGCTATCTCTGACACATCCTAGGAAACGGAAACAATAGTAGCATTAATACTCCTGAACCATAGTGGTTACGCACACCTATTTAGTGTGGAAAAGTTCTACTGGTTTGAAGTGCTGTTTGTAAAAAGTGTGATAGAGATGGGTATGGTAGTGTTTAGCAACAAATGGAATTGGTTGCAGTTTGTTTCATCTAACCTCTCCCCATGTTTGTTACCTTCTGCAAGGCTTCCCAGGCCTGAACCTCTGAGGGACTTTGCCAGGGGTACTGTACTTTGCTACTGTTTCCATCCACTTCCACTTACCATGGAATTTGTGTCCAAACTCAAGATGTTTTAGAACACAGATTCCAGAGCAGCTATCCCTAGATTCTGCGCAGAGCAGAGCTTCTGATCTGAGTGACTTAAATAGCTCCCTGAATCCATTAAGTTTTAAGTATAAGTTTTTGTCTGATATGAGGACTTACTTCCCTATGTTCTGGCTAAAAGACTTATCCTGAAAAAAATACTTTATTATTTAGGTTCTCTCACCTATTTTCCTTTTACTAGTAGACTCTTTACAGCACATAAGTGTTGAGAAGAAATGAAACTGAAATAATTTAAATAAACTTAGGGATATCTTTTCCTCAAACCACATTTTATGGTTGCCATTATTATCCCTGCAGAGTTCCCATAATTAGAAGAAGCAGCATGTGAATCCAGGAATTTAAAGAAAGTAATCTGCAGGAAGAATCTAGAGTTTCAAACACCTTTTGCAGATCAGAAGGGTATAATTAACAGTCATTTTAGGTTTGCCATTTCTGCAGGGGAACGTGACCCACTGTATTTGGAACTGACTGGAAGTTATGTCTGCAGAACATGCAGCAGCGAAATGCAAGGCTGTTTTGACCAAATTGTGACTACATATGTGACTTTGATCCAAAAGCCAAGTGATCAATGCCCTACTTACTTTGGGTGACTGCCAGGAAGTGATAATTGTCTTTGTTAGCAGTCCTGGTCATTAGAGTTTTCTTGTAAAAGCAATAACCTAGTCAATCTTTCTCAAAAGCACTGAATTATATTTAAAAATATCATGAATATTTGTGTGTCTCTCTGCATATATACATACACAAAAGCCTTTATGTTTATATGTATCAATTCTCTTGAAAAATTATGAGAGTGTTGTACATATTATTACAGAAGACCAAAAGAAAGGAAGAAATATTTTGTTAGAACAACAAGTATGACGGGGAGGCACAGACAGGTGTTTAGTCCAGATATTCCTTCCAGATTAAAGTTCTGTTTTTTTCTGAATGCTAGTCTGTGCACTTACACTACCAGAATGTTTTACTTGAGAGATGCTGTCACTTTAATTTCATTATTTTCTCTTGCTGTGACTAGCTCTCAATGTTAAACATTTAGTATTCTTCCTGTGATCAGCACTATTGCAAATATACAGAGTAAGACTAAGCAAAAATATATAAAAGTTAACCTGTAACAGGAAATTAGTTTTTACTGTCCTGTAGTTTTCTTCATACCCCATAAGTTTTTGCTGAGGACTGATCCATAATAGCACATACCTTCCCTATGGTGGTCCTGTGCTCTAGCTTTAACTTAAGGCACAGCTATAAAAACTGCTCTGAAAAGCCTGTATTAGCTATGGTATGCTGTTTAGATTGTTCCTGAAATGCACCTGTTACTGTGCATAACAAATGCAGCTGTCAAGCATGGTGAGATTTTATTGTGTTTAGTCCTGTTAGCTGAAGCATCTTGGACTGAGTTGTTTACTCCAAAAATACTCCAACTTGTATACTCCAACACTTCCAAGATAAATGGGTTGCAGCTACAAAAGTGAGTAAAAGCTCGTGTGATTATGTCTGTGCTAAAGCACATAAGGGGCAAAAAATGCCATTTTGACATTTTTGTGTTATTGAATAGATGATGAAGTAAACCATATTAAAGAAAGATGACACTTGTTAAACTACTTTTTAGTATTTGCTTTAGCAAAAGCACACTCTAGATATGGAAGATTTGGAATGACATGGTAGCTAGGAGATTCTAGTACTCAGGAATGCAAAGAATTGCTTCCAATAAGGCTATTCCACAAAAATGCTGAAGCTGCTGCTGTGTTTCGAGAAAAAAAATATTTCCTGTGAACTGAATCTGAAATATATGAGATGTCTACTTTATCTAAAAGGGACTTTTTCATTTGACTCATGTTGGTGCTAGTTCTGTTAACCATTTCCTTAATCTGCCTTTTGAGAAACTTGTCTCTGAGCATGTTTATATTCAGCAAGTTGCTGCAGTCTGTAGTTGCATTTGAGAAGTTGGGTAATTTACTGCTTTCATGACAGTCTAGCTGCTGAGCAAATGGTTTATAGTGATTTATTGGTTAGAGTAGAGGAATTGGCTTGGGCAGGAGAACTACAAAATGGTCAATCTGTTTTTATAACCTCACTTCTGAAACAATGATAGATGGCCAGTATTGTTAAAACTGTGAATGGTAGGTAGAGCTGTTTTGCACAGTACCAGGTTAGCTGTATTAAATCTTGTGATACTGGATTGAGAATAATTCTGAGAAGTCATTCTGGGGACTGGGGAAGGAAGCTGGGAATACATATGACAGTTACACAGACAGTCTGTTACTGGAAAAGCTTGAAATCTCTTTGCATTGGGTTGTCCCTCACCAGTAGCTAAGCATGCACCAGCTGCTCACTCACTCTCCTCTCCTCTTCAAGTGGGATCAGGGGAGAGAATTAGAAGAACAAAAGTGAGAAAAACTTAGACTGTAACAAAGATAGTCTAAAAATTAAAGGAAATAAATTAAATGAACAAGTGATGCAAAGTCAGTGACACACCATCTCCCACCAGTAGACCAAGCCAGCCCCCAAGCAACAGCTGTATAGGAAAGATTACATGCACAGGTTTTATTGCTGGGCACAACGTTCTACAGCAAGAAATAATCATTTGATGAATTCTGGTCAACTGTCCCATCTGTGTCCACTCCACGCATCTTTCTCAGTCCCAGCCTAGCTGCTGAGAATGCAGAGTGAAAAACAGAAAAGGCCTTGATTGCACTCGCTGCTTAGCAAGAGCTGAAACACTGGAATGCTACTGACGTGGTTTGGTCACAGATACAGAGAGCAAAACCATTACAGCTGCTAGGAAGAGTCCTAGCTGGATCCACTATAATCTTCTTCAGTATCTAAGAGAATAAAAATACATGAAAATAATTTTTGAACAACTGTACCAGGTCAGGGAAATTTGGGATACTGAGAAGATGGCATTTGAGTATGGAAAGGGTCATGTTCAGATTTTACTCTTGGCAAAACAAGATACAGCCTTTGCTTCCTGAGAATACTCATTCTGTTCCATTCCATTGTGTATGAACAATATAGGTGCTATTTTTCTGTACAATTGTGGACTTGGAGAATTGTATAAAATATCTGTTGTCTGATGTAATAGATCTTGCTTGTTTTTACTTTATTTTTCAGTTGAGTGAAGACTTTCAAATTTTCAATAGGGCACATAAGACAGGGTCACAGATTATTTTTCCAGTATATATGATGTTTCAGATGAAGAGAAGAAAACAATGAATATAAGCCTTAAGTCTCACCTTTATTTGTCAGTGGAAGTGACTTTAAAAATGGTTTATGTAGTTTGCCTGTTAAAGAAAACATTAGGATGGTTAACTCAAGTATATCTGTGAAATGCAATGCTGTAATATTCCACTGTGCATTACTATTAACACTTCTGTGTGTTTGTATCAACCACCACAACTAAGTGAGAAAGTAGGAGTTGGTTCTTAATGTCCACTTTTTATTTAGTTAGCTGTGGCAAATGCTTGCTCCATGCCTGTAATACGTGGTTAACTCTAAACTTCATTACCTTCATCTAATATGGGTTTACATAACTGAAAGTTACAGTTTCAATAAGTTAAATATTGCAACTCTCAGACATTTATATAGCAGATTTTAGTGTCCACTCAGGAGTAGTGTGAGTAAAAGTTAAATATCCACAAGCCTTTTTTCAAATTATGCACATCTGAAAATTTTAGGTTACCCAAGTAACTGTAGTAAGGATAACTTGGGGTGAATGCCTAGATATCTGTAGCTGTAAGTAGCTTGGAGTAATGGTAAATAGAAATGGCTTTGTGTCTTGCTTCTCTGATTAGTGACAGGCTGTCCCCAGGAATTGTCATAGCAGCTATGTTTCTCATCTAAACAGCGTTGTACCAGTTTGCATACAAGTTTTGCCATTGGCTGTCAGTCCTGTTAGTAGAGTGCATAGGGAGGCTGACTAGGTTCCCACTTGACCTTAACTGAAAGTATTAGTATAGGTATAGATCTGTTACTTTTGGGGCTTTTTGTTTGTTTGCTTGTGGGGTTTTTTACTAGTTACTGAATTTGATTTGTCCTAGATAGGAAAGTTGGATTTTTTGTGTGTGTGTGTTTTATTTTAGCCCATTCAAGCCTGCTCTTTGGCTTGATTATGAAAAGAGTAATTTTTTTAATTACTTTTGCCTTGTAGGTTAATCTCCGAGCCACTGATGTGAAGCTTATGCGCCAGCTCCTACTTATCAATGAAAGTATTGAATCAATCAAGTGGATGATTGAAGAGAAAGCCATTGCCAGCAGAGGCAGCAGTTTGAGTGGAAGCCTGTGCAGCTTGCTAGAAAGTCAGGAGACATCCCTCCATGGCAGCTGTAACAGTTTACAAGACTGTAGTGATGGACTGGATGGAATATCAGTGGGGAGTTATTTGGACACCTTAGTGGATGATGTCCCTGGTCACCAAACCCCTTCAGATATGGACAAATTCAGTGATTCTTCTGTCACGGAGGACTCACAGTCTCTGCATAAGCATCCCAAAATTGATTCTGATGAGTACTACTGTTTTGGTTAATAAGAATGAGTTCCAGTGGAACACAAATGCACTTGTACTTACCCTTTTTCTCTGCTGCTATTTTATTTCATGTGCAAAACCCCCAAAGTCCTCTTGGAAGGAGAATATAATACTTCTATTCTATTGCATAACTTTTCTACTGCTTCTAATGCATTTACTCCTTGATGTGTTGGCCTTGTCTCATCCTCCTCCTCCTCACATTTTCTTAATTTATTGTCACAATTTTTTTGTTTTAATTTTTCCAATGCTGTATTTACAAGTCTGTAAAAGTGGTCAAGGAAAAGCTTTATCTTTAAAATGAAACATCAGAGAATAAGTAACAATTTTGTATTTGTTGTTAATAAAACATCTTCTAATAAATATATGTTGTCATACATTTTCTTGACTACCACGTCTGGCCTTTCCAAAGACACTGTTTTTAATGAGCCTTAAATCTGAATCTTGAAAATACCTCTACAAAATAATTTTCCTTTTCTAAGCAGAGAAATTTGATTCTGTAAAGCTGTCTTCATTTGAAATATAAAGTATTCTAAACTTTTCTGTGTGGGGTTTCTTTCATTTTGCAATGTTCTCTTATCTCTTGCCTAATTTTAATGTTAGATCCTGATTCTAAATTGGTTTTTTTTTTTTTTTTAATCAGCAGTGTTACCCTGCTGTCTTTTCCTTTCCCAATTTACAAGTAAGAGGTTGCCATAACTTCTTTGTGCCTACTAGTGCAGTTGAGAGCTGCAGCTAATCAGTTGTATTGGAAGTAGCTGAGAAGTAAACCAGTAACTGTTGCATGTAGAGCCTCCATTTTTGAGGCTGCCCTGTTCCCTGCTTTTCTAAAGATTAGGAGGTAGATTTTTCTTTTAAGTGCTTCAGAATCATAAGAAACCCCCCAATATTTATCCTTCTATGGTAAGAAGAAAATTAGAGTAAAAGAACTAAAATTGAACAAGGCACTCTAACAAATCTTGAATCTGTATTTCCAGCATACAAACAGCAAAAGAGGTAGTGATACTTACACATCATTTTAAAGTGTTCTGTTTCACCAAGTTTGACAGTATTCCTATTGCCAGTGAAGGCATGAAATTTCCTCACTAAAGTAACATTTACTAAGTGTAAGGCAGGCTCCCATTTAAAAATTACTGTACATGTTCTGAAGGAATACAAGTACATGCAGCAGTTGATGTATGTGGATTTGGTTCATTCTGAGGTAGTCCAGTAAGGTTCTGTTCATCCAAGCCATGATGAACATGGATCATCAGGGATCCATCTTGTCCAGTCTTGAGCAATATCGAGTGTAAAAAAAAGGTAAAAAAAAAGAAATTGAAAGTGGCAATTTGTGCTTTGTGACCATTTCCATCACTTCTCAGTACAGAAATTGTCTTTGTCTCTCAGAATTAAAAAATAAGATGTATACTTTGCTTTGGTCATCCTGATAAAGAACTTGGCAAAAAATTCTTTCCAGGATGACGGTGAGTAGAATATTGACTGGGAATTCAAAATAGATTGTGTTATTTTCAGTTATTTTAATCTAGGGAACAGAACTATACAGAACTCCGTGATGTAAAACTGTGACTCTCTTGAAAGTTTTTCTACCTTTATTGCTTGGCATGGAAGTTGAACATCAGGAAGTATACACTATCTGAATAAAATGTGAATGTGTAATATACAGTCTTTCCTTTTCAAACTGAGATTTTGGGCAGTAGGCCAACAAGTACATAAAATTTTTTCACTATGAAGAAAATAAAAGATATCCTTAACATAGCTTCTCAAATATCAAACTATGCTGAAATTGCTTGAAGGAAAATATAGGCTGTATCTGCTCACTCCCAACTGTAACACTGGATAAGGAGTAATTTAATCAGTGATAGATTAATCACATTATGATTTAAAAGTCCACTTAAATGGGAATCCAAGATAGGGAAACCTATCTAACAACCCTACTAGTAGAAGCGATAAAGCAAGAGCTGTATGTGATTAGAAGCTTAATTCCTCTGTATCTCTTGACTGGAAGTAGGGAAAGAGTGCAAGTGTCAAAACAAAGATGTCAGAAGACTGCTAGAAGGAAACAAGTGTTTCCAGGTGTTATCCAAGAACATGAACATCTTAGTTTTGATTTTTGAAACATAAAATCTTCAAAGATTTAGAGTGACTTGTATTTTTTAATTGGAATTAACAGGGTTTCATAGTCAAAAGATAATGATATACTCTTGGCTTGCCTTGTAAAGACCAACCATGAAATTTGTACATCTAAAATGAATCAAATAACTTTAAAGTGAACTACAACTTGACTGTTTAGACAATGGAAAATCCAGTTCTCATTAAAAACTATTCCTACTGGCTTGTTAACTTTGTTTTTAAACAGTTTACTTTTTTTTTCCCCAGCTTCCTCTATACGTGGCTGACCTTGGTCTTGCAAAATCCTTATGTGGCATAAAGGAATCTGGGTGCCCTCTTCCAGTGTGGACTTCCTTTTAACTTTTGATGTATTTACATAAGCAAAAAAATAAAATTCTTGAGTAGAAGAGGGAAAAGTATCTGAAAGCACAAAGCTATGTCTGTTTCAAATGGATAAAAGCAACAGAATTTTAAAAAATGCATGGATAAATAGTGAATATTATTCATTTATTATGTGTCCTTTTTATCACCTTAGCTCCTTTGAGACTTAGCTTGCTTTCAGGAATGACAAACAGTTTCAAGACACCTTGTAAAATCACAGGTGACGAGCATCACCCAGTTCATTCCTGTTTCTATGCTTCTGACTGAATTTTAGTCTTTGAAAGACATTCTGCAGTGTAATCTGTGTAAATAAGAGGCAATAAGGGACACTCAAAAATAAGATAAATTTAGTACACTTTCTGGTTTAGGTTGACTGTTTCCTACTATTGGGAACCAGCTAGCAAATGGATTTGTTCTGGTCCACAAAAAGCTGTTAAAGGTGGGGGGGGAAAAACCTATCATTTTCACATCTGAAAACTGGAACTTTGAAGATTCTGCCAAGCCAGTATTATTATGACATTTTGAGGCACTTTCCAAAGAGCAATTAAAATTCTTTGAAATCTACCTGCTAACTGCCAAGTCCAGTATTGATCTCAAAAGTTTCATTGGCTCATGAAGAACCAAGCAGGAGCTCTGGAATCATCCATCAGGAGGCCAGAGACATTGCACTAGGAGACCAAAGACAATAAACTATCTCTGCCTTAGGAAGGTGAACTACGATTTTCCCATAATAGAAACAAGATTCTTAGAAAATACAGAAATCTAGTGTATCTTCTTAAAGCAAACCCTGACTTTTGAAGGGAGTGGTAAAATGCTGGAAGTGCTGTTGAATCATTTGAAGTCTAAAAAATCTTTCTCTGTATTTCTCTTTGAAAAAGAGAACTGGTTAGTCGAGGTGGGTGAAGTTAAGTCAAGTCTGAAATCATGTCTGGTAGCTGCATCTCATATAATCCTATGTAATCAACTGAGAAACTGTGGCGGTTTTGTTTAATAGTCTTAAGCAGTTACTAAGCTGTCGAAAAAGCTTGTGCTAGTATTTTTCATCTTGCCAACACTTCTGAACCAAGGCTAAAAGATGTGTCTTTGATATAAAGAATTAGTGTATACCAAATAAACATGAGATCAGTAGAAAGCATCAATCACCTTACAGCAAAGGAGGCTTTGTTTTGCTTTAAATGCACTTACAGCAAGTTTGTCTTTCTCAGAATACCTATGAATTTACTATAGAAACAGTTTAAGAGCATCCTACCCTGAAACAAACAGAAGCTTTTCTCTTACATAAATTAAAAAGAGATTAATGCTGCCTGCACTTGACCTTCCCATTGGCCTGAGATTAAATTTCCCTACTAAGTATGTCTGGAGTGAAGATAAAACAATTTCTTTCCCCCCACCATGGAATTTTCTATGCTGTGGCATACCACCAATTGGTTAAGCAGTCTTTATGAAGTCCTTTCAAAAGCTTACTCTTCCAGCAAACATGTCTGGTCTTCCAAAATGATATTTCCTTATAATCTTGCTTGGTTATGTTAGCTAGATCTCAAAAGAACGATGTTTGATAAGATATGTCTTTTAGTTACTGTTAGGGAACCACATGATACAAATACCTAGTAATAAAAAACAGCAACAAAATTTTTCTTTAGGACAGGGAGGGAAGGGTTGTTCTTGGTTTGTAGATTTTTTTTCTTGTGTTTCTTTTTTCTTTTCTTTTCTTTTCTTTTCTTTTCTTTTCTTTTCTTTTCTTTTCTTTTCTTTTCTTTTCTTTTCTTTTCTTTTCTTTTCTTTTCTTTTCTTTTCTTTTCTTTTTTTCTTTTCTTTTCTTTTCTTTTCTTTTTCCAAAAGCTGGCTGCAAAAACCAAGTTGGTATTCATGAGCAGTTTTGAAATTTTTTCCCCCATTTTTTCACATGCATAAAGAGACAGCAGCAAGCTTGAGCCCAAAGGTTTGAAATCATGCTTTTACTTATGAACATTCATCCTCAGCAAATTTGTCAGCATGCTGGGTCCAAAATTTTATGGCTAACAGATATAACATTATAACATTTTTAAATCCTTTTACACAATGATTCCATTGTTCATCTTCTTTCCATAAGAAGATGGAAACCTTTCAAATATAAAAAGGATACTGCTTTGTGGTTTTGAAGGAAAGTGTTACTGTTAGAATACAGTAAATTATGGTTTATGAATTATGAACTCTAAGAACAAAGTACACAACAAAAGCAAAAATGTTTTTGTGTTACAGATCTAATATTTTTGTGTTAGATCTGTATTGTAGTACCCTGTGCTGCTCTTCAATGTTGTTGGAGACTGTTTATCTTCAGTGCATGTTTTATCCCAAAAGAATAAAACGTTTACCTTTTTCAGATTGTATTGTGTGAGGTGTTTTCAGAACTATTTAAAGCTGTAAAAGCATTAAAACAAAGCATGAAATACTGAATTAAAAATAGATTTTTAAGATTTAGAAATTATAACTTTAACCGTATATTTTTGGTAATATGGCCATTGCTACTAGTTTCATTTTAAAGAAAGAAAATCTCTTTTTGACTCTAAAAATACTATTTTATTTGCATTCCAAGAAAATTTCCAAGAACCAATACTATGGAAAAAGAACAATAAATGCTATCTGTGAGATAAGTTGTAGAAAATCACTTGCTTTATTCTTTTGTTCAAGCTTTACTGTCAGAAATGTTCCCATCATCTTACTGGGTGGGTGTTTAAACAAGAGTATATATCTTATCAGGCAAATGAGAATTAAGCAATACAATATAAAGAAGTATTTTTAATAAAGTGATGGTGCTGCCTTTTTAGGGGAAAAGAAAATACCAAACAAACCACCAGGAAAAAAAAAAAAAAAGAAAAAGGCAAACCAAAGACATTTCTCTAGGAAAGGAAGAAAGAGAGACAACAACAGAATAGTTATCAATACACCTAGTGCTGTGTGCATTGAAATGATAGGGGACCTCAGTGTTACAGACAGATCTGACCCTATGGCCAGGCTTGCAGGAGGCAGCCTAAATGTTTTATACATAGAAAACAAATCTGAGTACTTCCTCTGCATTTTCATTTTATTGCATTCTATCTAAAAGTGTTTGTTATACCAGGGAAAAAAATATGAACCTGGCGTTTGTGAGTCTGGCTTTCCAGATTGCTTATTCTGTCCTTAAGACATACTGATTTCCAGGGAACTGTTCAAATGTTTGAAGAAAAACTGTTACAGTTGTATTAAAGTAGTGCATGAATATAAAAAAGCTATTTAACAGCAGTTCATATTTATTTTTCCCCTATTCATTTTCTGAGACACACTTTTTTTCTAAGAAGCAGGCTTTTCCAGTGAATATGAGAGGACTTTCCCAATATGTATATATTTTACAATCCAATTATTTAGGTGAAGTTATTAACTGCTCAGTTGATATCATAAGTGATCAACCATATCATAACCTTCTGTGCATCTGTGAGAATTTTGATTGCTGAGACCATTTCTTTCTTTCAGAAATACAGTGCCCTTTGTTCCTGACAACTGGCTATCACAGTTTGCACAGTCAAGTAATGCTAAAAATATTTTGATGAGGGGGGAGGAGAAGGGTAATTAAAATGCTCCTCGCTTTTTGCACAGAGAAGCTGTGTTTGCAGCAGTGACATAACTATTAGGACAAATATGGCTTTCATTGTGCCTCCCCACCTCCTCCTTGTCTGAATTAGTGTAAATATTTGTTTCAGTCGGTGAAGCTACCCAGAGTCACTGCTGGGTCACTTTCCTTCTGGTATTCAACGTGCTGATATCAGCACAGAGATTTTCAGAATGAGTTACAGCACTATATGGGAAGCTACCAACTTGTTTAATCTTCACATAGAACTGATTGCTCTTCAGCACACCATCATCAGGAAAGGTAGAGTTGAGAAATGCTTTCAGATAGTGTTTTTAAAAAAATTATGCAAACCTAGGGTTTTCAGTCTTATCATTCCACTTGTCTTACAGTAGCTTAAATTACTCTGGCCAATGATGAAAGCTGTAGAATGAGTTTCAGTTTTTAAAAGGAAGACTGATTTATTGATGACCCTTTACACCAAAACACATATAAAAGAGAAAGATACTATCAAAAATGTTATGAAAATATTACCATGATACTTTTTGCTCTGAAATGAATTAGAATTTAGAATGTTCCCCTGGTTTTGCTGAAAGACAATTTTTGTCATTCTTTTATCTCAGAGAGGGAATATAAGCTATCCAGGGAGTGTAGTTTCTAGGTGAAGTGAAGCAGACAGATGAGGGAGTGACTGGATATTGATAGAGTATGTGAATAAACAGACTATGCCATTGATCCCAGTTAAGTATACACTAGCAAAGGTCCTGGAAGACAATTACAATCAAATTAGTTTCCAGAGGTGAATCTTATAAACAGGGAATTTGAATCTGTATTTGTGGCAACTTCCTTATGGGCAAATTTTTTTGTGGCTTTGGGTTTTGGTGGTTTGGTCAGGGAGTGAGGTTTGGTTGTTTGGATGGCTCTTTTCTACCCTGTGCAATGGTAAGGTAAAAAACCTATGTTTGAACTAATCTATGGTTTATGAAATCAAATACCTTCCCTTTTACTGTCTGTGCTTTTAAGTGTTTGGCAATTTGAACTGCCAAGACATTTACTGAATAATGCTAACACTATGCCTGGAATTAAAATGCTGGCATTTCTGTACCTTTGCATGCATGAAATATTTTAGTATGCATTTGAATTCCATGGTAGGAAATCAACTTGAAGCAGTTTGCTAAGGAAATCAAACCTGGACCAGGCTTCCTCCCACTTCTGCACAATATGAATTCATTGATTTTTGTAGCTCGCTTTTCCATAATGTAATAAATCCAGGATACAGTAAATTATAAGGCAGGTGGGGGACTCCCTTACCTTTTTCATTTGGGCTAACAAAATTCTAGCAAGGCTTTTAAAGCTTTGTTGTTATTTCTTGAAGATGCTGGAATTTTTTAGAAAGACAGATTTCCTATATATTTTTTCATAGAGCTAAAAATTAATATAGGAATTAATAAGACTACATCCATTATTTCAGATCCTTTACCACAGAAATTAGGGCAGTAAAAGAAACAAGTTTGGTTTCTTCCACATTTCTAAGTGGATGCCAATCTTGACTTTAGACCATGAGTATTTAAAGCCTGAATTGCTAGTTTTGCCATGACATCAGGCTGATGAAACACTGACATGGTAAACAGAACATATTGACGTGTTTTAAGACTAGGTGGCATATGACCTATCCTGGGAAATGCTTTCAGTGAGGCATCCTGGGAATGGCTGATTTGTACTGCAAATCCCAAACTGAGTTTTATGCTTCTATACTGATGAATGTTAATTAGTAGGACCTGAAGTGGTATCTGGAATGTACAGTACACAGAAGACTGCACCGTTAAAGACTGTCATGAACAATGTACAATTCATTACATTTATTAATGCTCTGTTTCCCCTTCAGGCAAATCATTTCACCACTGTGTGATAATAAAGGGCTTCAGTCAGACAGTTTTGACAAACTTGACATGTTATTGAACAGAAGCCATGTTCTCAGATAAAAACTACAGCTTGCTTTACAGGGTTTTCTCACAACCAGGCCTGGAAAAGGAACACACATTTCCGTCAGCACCAGATAATTTTATGTGAAACTTAAAGTTGGCATTTGTATGATATTGAAGGGGACTTAGTGAGAAAGATTAGGAGCTGGAGAGAGAGAGGAGAGAAAGGATTACAACACAGCCAATGTCAATAGATGCTGGTGTTGTGTCGGTTCCAGATGCTGGTTAGGAACCAAATCACAAAGTAGGATCAGTCTTGAAAGACAGGAACTGGCAAAACAATCTCATCTCATCTGTCCACTCTATCTCCATTGCATATTTCATGGATATGGACACTCACAAGACACCTTTTCACGTATTTTTTACAGACATATGGGGATAATTTGACAAACCACTTAACTACATCTTGCCTGTCTCTTCTACCTCTTGTCCCAGGCTACTTTTCTTTTTCACCTCGGAAAGAACCTGGGAAAAAAGGTTTTTCTCTACCTTTTAACACTCAGGGAAGGAATCTTGGCATAAAAAGAGCTGGCCGCTACTCAACCCACCTTGCCCTCTCAGAACTGCACTCCAGGCTTTGCCAGATGCTGATTTGTGTTAATCAGTACAGCAAACAAAATTTTATTAGCCAAAAAGTGGTGAAAGATGAAGTTTAAAGTTTACAATTCCATGGTTCATCAGCAGTCTGCATTCTGCTTTTTTTTCAGCAGCTTGTATACAAAATGAGTCTTTATTGTGTCAAAACATGAAAGTAGCAGGTCAGAAAGTCTAGCTTCTTCCATAAAGAAATTAAAAATAAATTTAAAAACAAACAAAAAAATTCTGTGTTTTTTATATGGAGCAATAAGTTGCAAAGGTTTGTCACTTTTCCTTGATAGTGAGGGAAGTTCAAAGTACAGACTGGAATAAAGCCCGGAGTACCTAAGTCACATAACTATCAAAGACTACCTCTTTATTTGGACAAAATACTGTTCTCTGCTATAGGTATCTCATCTTCAAACATGGCTGAAGGCTTTCAGCCTTTAAGGAAAGAATTATACTGTATATATGTTAATGTTTTTTCTATGTATTTTATGCTTTATGTGTAGAATTCTTGGACAGGATGAAATTTCCAATTTCATCTTGGAAATTAGGAGGACTTTTGTTCTGTGTAGAAGTTCATTGTTTAGTAATATTAAGCAGCTACTGTTAACATTTTAAAATTGTTTAAAATTATTTTGAATTAATGATTCTTTTTTTTTTTTGAGTTTCTCATTTTCATAACCCAAAAACATAGACGCTCGTTTCTCCCTTTCATGGAACTAATTCAATTTAGATAAGGGTAATGGCATCATCTCCCCCTTTAGCTTCATTTTTTTTTTTCAACTGTGAACGCTCGTTTTCACACTGATAGGAGACTTCCTTTCAAACCTTTGGAACAATGGTTTTTTTTGAAAAAAAAAACAACAAATGAATAATATTTTGCAAATCTTGCAAATCAATCAGCACTTTAATTTCATTTTGGAAGTCCTTCCCAGGAGGAGCATTTGCTACACTAATAAGCTCACTCATTAAGATACAAATATAAGAAAATCTAGTCTGGTAAACAACTGGCTTTCTTGACACACTAGGCAAAGTGGGAAAAGTTTACTCTGTGCCACAGCATAATCTTCTTAAAGAATAGGGCAAAAGACTATTTAATTTGTTTTACCTACTTGCCCCTAGCTGTCCTGGCAGCTCAGCAGGGTAGAAAAAGCTACCTATTCATGGGAAAGTTCTGACAGACTTTCCAAGCAAACATTACAAAGCTGATTTGTAGCCAGTCCCTGGCAAACCAGTTTCCTACAATCCTTCTTCAAGCGTAGGCATCCATTAGGCATTCACTTCAGAAAGATACTTAAGTATGAGGTTAACTTCAAGAGAGTGAGTAATCTCATTGATTTCAATGGGACCATTCATGTCCTTAAATGCCTGGCTGAATCAGGAGCTAATTCCTTCTGGTTATCCTTTGAGCCTGCACAGAGACAACTCTGTTCAGACACTGAATCTCTCCAAATGAAAGTTTGCCAAATGGTCTTCGCTTAGTATCCAGAGTTCATTGTTTTCACTGCCTCTAAAATTCCTCTCTTATCACCGCATTACTGACAGACAATTCACCTTTCACTTGTCTTCTTCTTAATCTTTACAGAGATCATCATGTAGCAATATCCTTTGATGGTGTAATTGAAATGGTGGCCATGCCAGGGTTCAGTAAAAATGTAGGGGGTTTATTAGTCAGAATATGAGTTAGTTTTCATTTTTTAAATGCCAGTACTTGTTTTTAAGGTTTTTTTGTAATCTAGGCCAACCTTTCACTCAGTCTTTCAAAACAAACAGAAAATATGCATTGTGACAGGGGTAGGGAAAATGTTAATCATTCAGTCATGATTCATTCACTACTACTGTATTTCATGGCACCTGCTTAAGATGTTTAACAATCCTGATTTCTTTGTCAGATATCTTGCTAGTTATGTTGCCAGATATCTTCAAATTATGTTGGAGTTGGGGAGAACAAAAAACCAAACAAAAACCAAACAAACCAAACAAAAAACCCACAAAAACAAACAAAAAACCTAAACCTACAAATGGCTTTTCCCCTGCTCATTTTTAGGGATTAGGGAAGCTGTTTCATCCTACTGAGTAAAGATAGCACTTCCTGGCTCTTTCCCTTAAGATCAATCCTGAACATTACTAACATGTACTCCCCTGAGTTGTGTGCTAACATACTGTAATGCTCTCCCTGAAGATGATAAATGTGTTATTCAAATATGGAAAAGTGAGATCAGGAAAATGGAGTGTAAATCCACTTGTAATTCTCTATCTGTTCTGTATGAATGCTTTTCCTAGTTCCTGATAATATTTTAGTCATATCCTCATTCCATTGATTGTCAACTGGTCGTGACTCAGACTATAGGCAAAGGTAGGATTTTCTTTTTGCTAATGCTTCTCTTATGCTGGAGTTACACTGTTGCCTGCCAGTAAGGAACAAGCAAGAAAAGCCTCTTCTCTTTTTTTTCTCCTAGGGAGCCATCAGACTATCCCAGAAAAGGGGAGGTAAAAGCATCAGAAAATATCCTTCTAAGTGGGGCTATGTAAATATACACGACATTGTTATGGAGCACAACTTGTGTCTTCAGATCAAGAAGTTCAGATATATTATTCGGATTTTCATAGAGTGTCTCTGGAGTTGGGTATGGATTAACTAAAAGATTCCTTTTTTATCTTATAATTAGTAAAAAAAGTCAAATGTGGCCTACCTATCTCCATGCTTTCTCACAGACCCTATAAGCACAAAATACACAGACTTGGTGGTTCCAGGAATGAGATGGCAGAAATGTATAGAAATAGTTCATATTTAAAATGAAAATGTAACAGTAAGATCTTTGCATGAACAGAATCCATTAAAAATGCTTGAAGACTAACCTTCTTTCTGCCAAAACCTGCACACTTGCTGAGGTTTATTTATCCAAATTGTCACAGGAATTTTTCCAGAATGACTTGTGTGACAATAAAGGACGCACAGTATGCTAAATATTAGTGCCACATAGTGTGACTTGTGTAATTTACTCTTTTCTATGTGTTGTACTGTCTTCTTCTCACATGTGTGTATTGTGACTTCTAAATAACCTAGACCTGGTAGGAAGACTCAAGCTCTAGTCTGAGACCACAAACAGCAAAAATCCAGAAGTTTGGTAGGCTTGGAACAAGCAGTCTTACGAAAGAGTAAAACCAAACCCTCATTTTACAGATCAGATCCATTTCTATTGTGCTCTGATGAGGGTTTTTGTTATTTTAAATGCAAAACTGTCATGCAAGAAAATTTCCAGCTATTTACTACTTATTTTTAATATCATTTACAATTTAATAATAAAAGTGGTTCATGCTTACCAAAATCTGCAGGTTTTTTTTTTTTTTCTTTTCTTTGGTTGGTTGGTTTTGGGTTTTTTGTTTTGTTTTGTTTTGTTTTTGTTGGAAATGCAAGATTGTTTAGAAAATGATCATTTAATGTGAACTGTGAAGTTCAAGGACATTCAGACAAATGGTTGGCTGGATCACATTTAATGGATTACACCAAATAGAATGCAAGAACCAAGAAATCTGTATAATAGGCTGTGGAATTAAGTAAGTATTGACCAGTGCAGAAGAATCAATGGCTGTTGAAAAAAGAATGATTACAGTATATTGCATCCTCAGGGTATAAGCATTTAAATACACACAAGTGTTTTAACTTTCAAAGCTTTGTTCTGTTTAGACATAGGAAAAAGCCCTTGGAACTATTACCTAATCTAATTGTTACTTTCTCTGAGAGGGAGAAGCAGTATGGGTACTGTTTTTCTTGTCAAAATATGATAATATCTTTGTGGCAAAAAATACGAGTGGAATAAATACTTTCAGAATTGCCTAAATGTTTAGAAGGACCCAATCTAGTCTGGCAAGAGCTGGAATGTCTGTAATTGCATTAGGAGTAAACCATCAATTCATACTCACTTCACTCTGTAAAGCTATGTAGCAAAATAGCTGCAGGGGATTCCATGCTGATTACATGGGAAAAGTTTGCAGATTGTTGTGGAAGAACAAATATTTTGGGCAAGCATCTCACAGAAGCATTAAAATGAATCATGAACAGTATCAGTGTACGTAGACAAAACGCAATTTTCTTGCCCAAAAAGGTGGAAACAGAACTACCAAAGTCTGTCAAAAAATCTCACATAGAAATGTCCTTTTTTTATTGCATTTTGGAGATATCTCTGCATGTGAGGCTCATATTTATGTTTTCCCTACAGAAGTATGTAGCCCAGTGCTTTCAAAAGTTTATGCAGTTACAGTCAATTCTTTTTCAATGTGCATCTCTTATATGGTGGATTGACTTCCTCTGTCAACAGAAATAGATGAATGTTGATTTTCTTGCCAACATTATAATACAGTTTAGCTACTTTTAACAATAACTACTTTTGAATTCAGTGAGAGTTTGATAGTTTGACTTGAATAAGTTGTCCTGAAATAAAAGTCAACAGCTTAAAAATGTATTGCCTGAAACTCAGCAAATATATCTATATTTAGGTAAACATGGAATTAGTCCAGTATCCCACAGCACCATGGAACTACACGTTCATCACATTTATGCTTTCTACTTGGCAGAAGGTATTGACAACATCATAGCAGAAAGGTATTAACATCTTCAATTCCCTGTTTGTGTCTTAAATTGTGTCTGGAAATGTGTAGTAAGTGCACAAATGAGGTGCACATGACAAAGTCCCTTAATTCAAGAAAGCAGGCCAAAATTCTTGCTCTCCCCAGTAAGCTTGAAGATTTTGGCTCAACTATGTTTATTAGGAGTCCTACCAAGATGACTCTGGCTATTGATTTAATTGTGGCTTGTTGCTTTACTCATATCCAGATCGAACATCTTTCCACTAAGAAAGACTAATTTTACCAGCTCTAAGTCCCCTGTGGTGAAGCTAAGTTCAGAATGCCCATTAACTTCATATTAATCAATTAAATGTGCACATGAGTGAACACTTCCATTAATAATTTAACTCTATCAAATTTAAAATTGACTTGGACTTTATGAGCATCAGTTAAACTGTGGATATCAGTTGAATAAACAGATCTGCACAGGAAGTGTTTACTGCCTAATGAGTTCTAAGGTAGAGAACTATTTTTGTTTCATGTTTCTTTTAGTAGCTGTCTTGGTTGAAAAACGCCAACTTTGCCACAGTAAAACTGTTTATAAATCCAGCCCTTATTTAGTTAGTGTTTTAGATTGAGCTGAATGGAAAATTAGTTTTGAGATAGCAAGAAATTTCATTTTCATTTTTTGTGAACATACCATTTCAAGTTCTCTCCAGCCTTTGAAAGGGGACCAAACCAACCCTGTCTCCCGAATGAATAAGAAGGAAGTTATTTTTCTTCTTGAAGCCTTTTATTCAGCCTACCATTAAGATATGAAAATCCTGGTTCAGATCCATTCTACCCCTAATTTCCATTTCTTTCCCTCTAGATACTTCCCTATTCAGTCATATGGTTTGTAGTTTAAACCACTCCTCTAGGAACTGACACATCTGAGTTTCAAACCTGCAGTCAATGAGGTTTTATTTGTATTTTGTACAAAATAGGACTACTTCATCAGGAAAATTTGAAAGGCTCATCTTCTATGAGAGAGCTAACTTTTCTCCTAATGTCTTCTATGAACCAAGCTAAAAGTGACATAAAATTAAAACAATATTTCAAGTTCAATGATTTTTTAGTTTTACAAAAAACCCTTTTATTTTTTCAGTTTGATCTCTATATTGATAATCCATTTTTGAGAGAAATTTGATGTTAGAAGAAAGAGTTCATCTGGAAGACAATACAGAAGTTGTTTTCAAGCATATGAACATTTTGAAAGTAGATGTAGAGCCAGATCTTCTATGCATCCTATTTATCTTCTTCCTTGATGATAGCAGTCCTGAAGTGTTTGAAGCACATAATCATATTCCTTCCTAGTAACTATGAAGTCAAATCAAGGTATTTATTTGATTTGAACTTTCCTCTTATAAGAATCCCTATAACCACATGTTTATTTCTGTTGCTTTCTCAGAAGTGCCTCCAGCATGCTGAAATTGCTTGGCACAGAGGTGCTTGTTCCCACGAGCTGTATGTGTGGTGTGGTCTCTCTCATGCAGACTAAAGTGATCTTTTCCTGAGGCCACAGCATTGCGCCTCTACACGTACAGCCTGAATTCATACTGGCTTTTTTTTGTTGCTGTGTTCCTTTGCAAGATTCCTCTTAATTTGCTATCTGGAGTCACCCTGAGGGATTTTGGCTGAATCCTTCTTCTGATATTTGTTTCAGGTTATTCTTCCCCTACAGTAGCCTGAATCTTTTCCAAATTAGACATAATTTTATTTTTCTCTGAAAAAATTTCTAACTTTTCTCATTTCTTGTCTAGTTTTGGTGTTCTTTTTTTACCAGATTTAACCTTAATACTTGTGCCATCACTCACATTCCACTTATTATTGCTTTGAGTTCATCAATTAACAAAAAAAAAATGAAACAAATGTTAAGGTAGATCTCTTTGACATTCACTGCTCTCTGTTATCAATTATTTTGCCACTTAAATCATTACTTTTTATTAATATTTTCACTATAACTCCTAGTGTAATCTGTATTTTTGCTATTTGATAACTTTTTTTTTTTGCCCAATTTCCTTCTTGGGGGTAGTTGGTAATACAAGAGTTCAGATTAGTAAAATTAGTTTGCAGCTTAGAGGCACACTTGTGTCAATGTCTTTGCCTTTGGAATTTATATGTACATATTATTTTTATAAAACCCTCAGAATTTCAAACATGATTAACTTGCCATTATTACTGTTCTAATGTAAATTCAGGACTAAAGTGCAAAAGGCTTAAGTTATGACAAAGAGGAAATTTAGGTTTGTTATGCCTGGACCCTAACCACAACATCATATTAAGTCCTGGTCCTAAGTGACCCTTGCAGAAATTTAAAGTATTGAAAATAAAGGAAAATATTATTCCAGAAAAATTAAATAATGAAACATTTGAGAAAGATGTCCTGTAAAATGCAAGAATGAAACTTCTATCTGATTATAGACAGTTGTTCCAATGATGTAAAATATGTGTTCAGTTGTAGAAAAAGTATTCTTAGATTTAATTTTCTCATAGGAAGACTAAATCCAAGGCTGCTTCAAAATATTTGCTCTTTAATCACAATTGTTGAAAAACGAGGCTGGGACAATGCAAAATCACCACACTCTGAATTGTTCTGAGCAAGTATCAAAAGGAATTTAATAACAGTTCTTGGAAAGAATTCCTACATTGAAAAGACTTGTTGCTTCTTAAGGAATGAGAAAGTATTTAACACAGCTTTGTATGGAAAGTAGATAGGTATCAGTTTTATCAAGCAAAGGTCTGGACTTCGCTTTCTTATTAATGAAGGACCACTGATAACGTGGTCTTTATAAGCTGAAGAGGAAATAATATTTTACTTGACATTGTACTACGAATAGGATGTAGAAATACTCCCACAAAGGTTTTCAATGCTTAGAAAATATCAAATGAGAAAATGAGAAAGCAGGATGATGTTTTAATGTTTCGAAGTTTAGATTTATTGGATTAGGGGGTTTGGTTTGGGATTTTTTTTTTTCCTTTTAAGAAAAAAAAATCAAACCAAAAAAAAACCTACAACAAACAAAAAAAGCCACAAAAAATGCCCCAAAACAGAGAAAGCCGTTGAAGGTAAAAGGGTACATCTGAAAACTGGTGCTCTGAAACCTTTCATAGCCTCCTTTCACAGAGTTTGATCCAAGGTGTCATGGATAGTGACAAAGACTTAGCCTATGTCCAAAAGGACTTCAGGAAAGTGAAGTCTTTTCTGGAAAGATGATGCTCCTAAGCAGTTAGATGTCAGTATATCTTTGGTAAATACACAGTACCTACAGGTATTGTTGAAGGCATTCCACACCTTTGTGTTTAGTGGAAAAGGCTGGGTTCTTCCTTGTGTAGCAGCAAGTTGCTGTATATTTTTATCCGATCATCACGTGTCCTCTTTTTTTCAAGTTCTATATGGAGAATTCCATTTCCAAGACAGTCTAAAAGCAGACTGTTTCAAAATTCGCCAATCCTGCACAACCTTGTGGAGAAGAAGAAACATCATGACAGGTGCCTGGAATCCTCTCTGTCTCATTTGCCAGGCCCTGCTGATTTGGTCTACAATCTTGCACATAGCTGGGAACAAGGTGACTTGGAATCCTACTTTACAAAACAGGTAAATTAAGCCCTGCTGATTCTGCAGTAAAAATTCATAGACCAAAAATATTTTCATTAAAAAAAAAAAGTCTTTTTCAACAGAACCAATCAAGAGAAAATGTTTGAGCAGACCTAATGATAAATAGCATTGAAATATACTTTGGTGGGTTTTACTCTGTAGACAGAGTAGGGAAAGTTCGGTCACCATACATAAAATCTTGAGATGTAGTGATTGGTTCTGCAATTCTGCAGGAATTCTGCAGATGAAGATTCAGACCTATTTTTCTGTGATTTCACTGAGTTATTCACTGTCCTTAAGAAATGGTTTGCATGCTGTACCGTCATATATTTTTAGCTGTTCACTAAAAAACCCAAATACAATGATTCTTTTTGTCAAAATGTGTTAGATGCTTTTCAGACATCCCAGAGCAATGATCTTATCTCAAGGGTTTAAATCTAGGTAATTTACATTCTTACTTATAACTCTCAAAGGAAGGTACAGACGCTTGATTGCTTGTGAAACCAGCTCTGTCTTAAACTTTTTTTCAGACCTTGGACAAGTAGTTCCATCTTCAGAGCTTCAGTCTGGTAATATAAGAGTCCATAGCTATAAACCACTATGAGGTAAAATTCAAAAAGCACTTTTTGTTATGTTTCCATATGGATGGCTTCACTTTTTTTTTCCTCATGGCCTCAAAAAACCACCTGCGTTTGGTTCAACACAGTTATAGGTGTACAGTGGGGCACTGCCTCTTGCACTATGCAATATATACAGCAAGGAGCTTTTCTCCAACACATATAGGCAGATACAACCACTGTCACATTCTTTTACCTCTACCCTTCCCAACCATATGGCAAAATGGGGTTGGTTTTCTTCTCCTTTCATTTTCAACAGAAAAGGGAGTGAAATCTGTTTTCCACACTGTTTCAAATAAGTGCAATGTGTAAAACTGCAGGCCCAGCGTTTTGTACTCTAAAGCTCTGTGTCTCTAAGCATTCAGAGAGAAAAGATGTTTGAGGGAAAGATTATACCAGTTACGCTTACTGATGTGCAGCATTTTGTTTTTCACATTTGTTTGAACAGCAATGTTTGAACAAATATTTATATCCTGTTTGAGAGGAAAGTACTTCAGAGTAAAACTTTGGTCCTCCATCAACTGAGGACCATATTCTTTAATACTTAAAACAGTGCTGCAGAGTAGGATGATATCTTCACTGTTCAGAGAATCAGACCAAGAACACTTTTGGCTCAGTTCACATATTCTGATTTTAAATACACACTATACAATTAGTATAGCCTCTACTGAATGGACAAACTTGGCTGAAAAGATACATGGAAAAATTTCATCCAAGGATTGCATGCTTTCCTAAAATTTCCTTTTTAAAAAAGGTGGCCTTTGATTTAAGAAGAAGCTAGAGAAACGCCTCTCAAATACAGACCGAGAACAGGACAGCTGAAGAATATTAGGAGAAGGAGGAAAATGCTCTTACACTTTATAGCATCAGTGAGGCTATTACTATGTCTGAAAGACATATTTAAAAGCAATATATAAAATTGGAAAAGGTCTGGTGAGATGGTCTGAAATCTGAATAATGGACTATAAAGGGTAAGATTTAAGATCCTTCTCCTGTTGAAGATTTAAGGTATCAATCCATCAAATAATCTAGCAGGAGGTTAGCCTGTGACTTGATCTCATTTTCAAAGTTTCTACATAGGAAAGATTTATGGATTTTAGCAGAAAAGAAAGCGTAAAGAGATCGAGAGAAGGAAGCTGATGGAGGTGAATGCCAATTAAAAATAAAGCTCTGTATTAAGAGTGGAACCATTTCCGTTCCACCTGAAGCTCCTAAATCAATACAATATGTATTTTCAAAAGATGCTCTGTAATTCAAACAGAAATGATGAGTTTAATGCAAAAATACCAAAATACAACAGTGTAGCACTGTTGCTCAGAACTTAATTTCTCCTTTGTGAACTGGGAAAGTTTCAGATCATGCTCCAGAGCTCAGCCTATTGTAGCGCTTGTGGCTGAGATGTCTTTATTTTTGTGGTGAGCTAATTCAGGAGGCAAAAAGCCACAGGCCAGGAGTCCTACATATTTTTGCCATGCACAATGCAGTTTCTGACGTCTACAAGCCGACACTGGCAGTATGACGCAGACACTAGGTGCTTCACCTCTTGCATGTCATCTTTTAGGCCTATTGTCATTCCTGAAGAAGAGACTGGTCAAACTATATGACATTCCTATAGGTTCTGAGACATGTCTCTCCTGAACTTGAGAGAAATTTAAGAATTAGCTCTCCAGTCATTCAAGCGTGTGTTCCTGTATTCCACAAAGCTGAAATTGTGTAGATGAAATGTGGAAAAGCTGTTCTGAACTTGGGAAAGCATGATTTCTGTAGGAGCAGCAGCATTGTATCCCGGAGTCTTTCCTGTTCCCAAGCTGCTATTCGTTTCCCCAGCAATGGGTAGTTTCTTTTTATGCTTTAACCTTTTAAACAGCTTGAGGCTCCTGAGTGGCTTCCTCCAGGCTTCCTGGAGGCTTCCAGGCTTCCAGGATCAGACCTTGCTTCACAATTAAAACATTTCAGATGTTAAACAACCCTTCATTGTTGTTTCAAGAATAGCTGCTGTATTACCTGTTAGAGGTTTCCTGTTTATCAGTAGAGAGCCTAGCTATCACAAAGTATCTCCCTTGAGTATTAGGAAGACTAAAATGCTACTTTCTAATAGCTTTCTTTAGCTACTGCTGCCATGGACATTTTGCACAAGTACAAACCATATGGACAAGCAATCTCAATAAATCAGTTTTACATAGAACTTTTAAAAAAAAATCTGTCTCCAGGTCTTTCTAAACTAGTGAGTTAAAAGGGACATTAAAATGTTCTAAAAGACAATATTCCATAGTCACAGCATATATTAAAAAAAATCTCTTTTCCTTTATAAAGTGTTTATTATCTAAAAGTTTGTGTTCCTAACCCATTTCTTTTATTTTTATATTATAAGCCTTTTCTTTTTTTAGCAGTTTGGATTAGAAGACAGTAAAATTCTCCAAACATGCAAGAATCATTGAATTCCTGGTGAAATGGGTTAGTCATAAGTCCATGGATAATTTTAATTATATGGTGGGAAGTGAAGGAATGGATAACTTGTATAAGGAATTAATTCTGTTTCTATTTGTCCGTGGCTTGGTGTTGGCTTACTATTCCAAATCAGTAATAAGGATGTTAAAAAAACCAAAAAACTAGAATAGTTAATCCCCTACTCATTTGTTCTTATTAATGAATGCTTGTTTGTAAATTGCTCTGATACATGCAACTGAAGGCACAATTATTTAAGTCAGTAGAGCATATCTTTATGTACAAACGAGAACATAGCAGAAAGGAAGAATGACAGGTAACTGGGCTCTTGAGGCTGCTATCACAACTGTTTATTGGGAAGCACTAGAGAGGCCTTTCCTCCAGTTAATGAAGTATAATTATCAAAACTTGGCATCCTCAGGGCTGGTGAAGGAGCTGAAAAAAACAGATTCATTGCATTCCTTGGTTCCAGTCAGGGGATTCCAATCTTATGAAAGTCGTGATTTTAAGGAAGGTTAGTTTAGATTGGAGTGCGCACAAGATACGTAATGCAGTTTTATTTCCCATTTCAAGATTTATCTTTTCTCTGTTTATTTCAATTGGTTTTGGGTAATTATTATTTTGTCCTTCTGTCCATTAAAAGAAAAAAATCTTATGCAAGGCAAGATGATAATACATAAATACTTCTTAATTTTGTAATTTCCTTTGGCTTTTATAGAGACAAATGTTTTTGTTTCCTGACGAGACATTGACAAGGAACAGCAAAAAATTTGTTGCCAATTTGTTCCAATTTTTATCCATGTATCTAGGACCAGATAAAGAAATTTTTAGAGTACACCTTATAGAAGATGTTTATCTTAACTCAGTAGAGAATCAAAACTTGTTTACTGCTTTGAAAGCTTTTCCTTGATAGCCATTTAATAAACGAGCAAAGGCAACTCCACTTCTTGTACCATTTATCAGTTATCTGCGTACAATTCATTCTCAAACAATAGGTTTTAGAAAAGAAGAAAGAAATCAGCCACACTGTCATAAACAGGTTTTTTCCCCATCTACATTCTGCTGGATACAGCAGGGGTAGTTTGTAGATGATCTTTACAAACATGTACAGTGGTTTCACTTTATGATAGCACAAAACTAAGAGCAAAGCCTCATCTTAATAAATGATCTTATTATCATTAAACAGTATGAGCTAAGTCTGTCTTTCGCTTCATTTCTGGGTTGAAATTACTTATGCAGGTTAAACTTTCTCTGTAACCATGGACTTCCTGATGAAGTCAACATTCCAGTCTTTTCTGTGGTTCAATTTCCATTCTGTTCCCCAAATACACCTAGGAGATATGAGGATTTTAAAGTCCAGTGATAGCTGAACACATTTCACTCTACATCTCTGTAGTAAATAGAGATGTTTTACTTGCTGAATCTGCAAGAAGCAGAGCAAATCTGAAATCATTATAATTCAAAAATTCATTGAATGCACCATGGGAGTGGTCCTTGTTTGTGACCTGCCTCAGTGCAGAGTTCAGCAGCCCTGAACAGAAACAGAACTATTTATTCTTTGAGGAAGAAGGCTTGCGAATGTTTCATGGGGGGAATACAACAGTCAGAACATATTGTTAAGTGACTGTGCTGCTCTCCTTTACATTCTTTCCATCCTCTTTCCATCCTTTCCTCCCTTCATTCTCCCACTGCCTCTCACAGCCCCTCACTCCGTTGCATTGGTTTGCTGTAGGTATTTCGATCTAGACCAGAGAGAAAGGGTGGACATTCATGCTGTGGGGTTACTTTGAAACAAACTCTTAAATGCCCACCTATGCAGCAATCCTCACTTCTGAAACTCGTGCGTGATGACCAGAAAGAGCCCAGATCTGTTCTCCATGAGTAGCTATCAGTAACTATTTTCTGTCTTCTTGTTTATATATCTGTTTGTGCCTGAATTTCTCAGGGATTAGCCTAAGCCTAGGGTAGCAAGTAGTTTTAATTAAAATAAGATTGAGTAGACCAATGAACTGTAACAGAAAATCTTTGTGAACTAAGAGCAATAGTAAACCTGAATAAGTTTTTTCCTGTTTTAAACAAGAATGGATTTGTTCTTATCACTGATCTTTGCTTTTGAAGCACATGGTATGCTTCTTTATTATGCTTTACTTTTTATAATTCATTCCAAAACTCAAAATGTTTTGATCATCCTCTGGAACACTGAATATTCAAAGTCCCATTTGTCACCTCTATCATCTGTAAAATTGCGTTTCTTTGTTCAGCCCTGTGAAAAGACAAATAAAATATGGGTTTCTGAGGCTACACAAGGCTAGGTCTATTGTACAAGCATAACAACATAATATATTGCTACTTATTCAAAGAATTTTACAAAGCTAGAAATTCCAGTCACAGTATATCCTCAAGTCAAAATCTAGAAATAAAAAAAAAAAACCAAACAAACAAAAAAAAAAACCAAACCAAACCAAACCAAACCAAACCAAAAAAAAAAAAAAAAACCCAAAAAAAAAAAACCCCAAGACCCAAGATTAGCAATGTGCTCTAGGTGACGACAACAGCCACAGGTCTCTTCTCCTTCCTATGTGTATTTCTATCTACCACTTGACATAAAACAATTATGTAATAACCTGATGAAAGGCTTTCAAAGAAAGAGTTATTCAGCCATCTCAAGCAAGCCAGGGTTGGTTTTCTATTCCCCAAGCTTCTATACAGCTTATTTTTTATCAGATTCTGCTGTCTGCAGTTTCTTAAATCATGAGTTCTGGATCACTAAACTCAGAAATTAAATGAGTCAATGGCAGTATGAAGATGTGGTCTCACAATTCTTCCCTACAGAATGAACAGGAACACCTTGGCCTGCTCTTCAGCAATGCAGTTGGTAAAATAATAGGTGTTTTAAAAAGAAATCACAAAATACATTTCATCTGTGACAAACAATCCTATTTTAGCTCAAGAATTCTTCTTGTAAATGTAATTTCTATCTCCAGGAAACCCTACTGAGCTGTTTTTTCCTGCAAAAGATGTCTGTTTTCTTTTATAACAATACAGATTTTATGAATTCAGATTTGTAAGCAGCAAGTTGTATCCCTTTCTGATTTTCACTTTTGTAACCAGTGAACTTTGGTATTTGCCAAATGTCACATTCATTTTTCTCAAATTAAAATGGGTCTCTCCCTTTAGCATAGGAGATCCTGTTACCAGTTAGCTGCATTTTCTGTAGGATGTCAAGTGATGTAAGTTACTGCAGAACTTGGCACGGTGCTTTATAACTTTTCTGTTATCTGAACAGGCACAAATTATTAAGGAATATCAGACTGAGTAAAGTTTTGAAATTGTTTTGATTAAAAAACCCCTTTGAACTTGATAACATAGTCCCCACGCTCTGGTTTAGATATTATAAAATTTACTCTGACATGGGATTTGGTGATAAAGAATGCAACTAAGATTCTGGAGGGGACTGGTAGGAGAAACAAATTGACCAAATCAACTGTATTGCTATAAAGCAATAATTGTGTTTCATACACAGTTTTTCTGCTTTCTGGTCCTCCCAAGAATCCTCACCTTATATGCATAGCATGTTTTATCTCTTTTAATAAATAAAATGTTTGTGTAATGCAAACTACCCTTTAACTTTTAACCAAAGAAAAAGCATCTATCTTTAAAATATTCCAGAGTTCCATTTCTTTCCTCAGTAATCTGTGTACATCTTTGTTCTTGTTCTTGAAAATGCTAGCATCCCATACCAACTTGCCCAGGAAACCTCTTGACAAGAATAACTGCAATATTTCCTTCAGAATCAAATATATAATCAGGAAAAAATCATATGGAGTCCTATTAAAATAGTTATTTCTTTCAGAACTCATTTTTGTACACATAGGTCTGAACATAAAAATTACAAGTTTTTATTTTCCATTTTACAATTCAAACTAAGGCTTTATCCTTCATGGAAATATTTACTATTAGTAGTAAATTTTTTCAGACTTTTTCTCTGGATTTGTTCAGATTTTGTCATGCTGATTTTTAAGTCAATGGCAAAGACTATGGGACATTTGTATTATAGGCTCTCTAAGAAGATGATCATGTCATTATAACAGGGAATTCAAATGGATTTCTGCTTAGTACAGAATTAGTACATCAACACACGGTCGATATCTTTACTAATATGAAAGAAAGGAAGAGAAATTTTAGACAAATGCATTTGCTTACAAGTTTAAAATGGATTTAGTTTTTTGAAGATTTTTATTGGCCAGAGTCAGAGTTTGAGAGACATGTTGCACTTCTAAAATATGCACTTCTAAGAAATTTCAGTGAAAATTAAAGAATGCATCAAGAACCCGTCAATCTTGAACTCCTTTGTGAAGTTAGACTGCACATTTTTTAACAAGCTACTATCTGCTGAGATACATCTTTGAGTACTTAAGCATCCGGTAGGCATAAACTTTATTTACTCAGTGATGTTTGGACTGAAAGAGTAGAGCATCCAAAGTTACCTTTCATTTTTAAACAACTTTTCAATATATACATAAGAAGCCCTCCTTCCAGAGCCCTTCTCCTCCATCACCATGCCTGAGAAGCTTCCATTTGCAGCCCCACAAATCCCATCTACCACATTAAGTGTTCCAAAACCAGTGACTTTTAGGAGCTCTCGTGCACTTCTTGCAAATTTATTTCTCCCTGTTTCTCTTTTGTCAGTAGCCCCACAGACACACACCATTCCACAAAATATATGGTAATGGAAATTATATGTAAAAGGACTAAGCAAGTGTTAAGAACGTAAATCTTCACCAAATGTCTCTTTAAGGATTCCTTCAAAGCGTTGCTGTGTTTCGGTGTTTGGTGTGCACCAGCCTAATAGCTTAACAAAGTAACAGGAAAAAAACCCCCTTCTGTCAGTAGGATAAATGTACTGTTTCTTTCTTATGCTTTGTTTTTTGGATAACTAACACAGCTCACTGTGGGAAACTGAAGGTCTGAAAGGCGTACAGCCTCATTACTCTTTTCCGTTGGATCACACGGACTGAAACTCCGCTCTCTATATAAACACTAAAATACCAGAAATGCCACTGATGAGGAAGCTTATCCATCCTGAGTTTAACAGTGTCTGTCTGACTGGTTTGTCAAAGAGATTTGCAGATAAGAGGAAAGCAGAACAGTTTTGATGCCAGATTTCTCAAAAGAGCAGTCAAACTGTAAGGATGTGTGTGAAATAACTCAATCCTAACTTTTCCCTTTCCACTTTTTCCCTTTCTTTTCCAGCTCTTTGGCACATTTATGTCTCCTGAGAAGATTAAGTTGCAGGTTCCTCAATTTACAGGAGAGGAAAATATAAACTTTTCCACATAGAAAGGAAAATGTCTGCAAATGAAGTGTATGTGACATAGTTGGTTTCTCCATCACCATGACTTTAGAGAAGCCTGAATTTTATGAATATTTTTTGTATTGTAGTATTTGCCAGAAGTTTCCAGTTTCCCTAATTATTGAAAACCTGGAAAAGAGATGCAAGCTTTCAATATGGCTCAGAAGCTAGTCTCAATCTGTGAAGGGAATGTCTCCTGGGTCTGAGAAAGAGGAAAATGTCAGAAAGAAGTAAAGAGTAAGTTGAGGAAACTTTTGTTTTTGTCACTTGAGATCATCTGTCTGAAAAAAAAATCAGTGTAGTCTGTGCTTGCACACAGCAGGGTATTTTGTAATTGCACTGAGCTGTAAACAGAGCTGAAGGAGTTGTCTGGAGCTATGAAACAGTAAAGTAGCCTTTGATTTGTAAAGCAAGGTAGAGGAACTGAAATGCCATGACTTGAGAAAACTTTTAAGTAATCATGAGGTTGTGGAAAACTATAGGATGGTTTATTCAGAATTGAAGAGTGTGAAGCAAAAGAGGCACCAGTGACACAAGTCAGCCAGCTGCCCTGGATGGCCTGGGTCTCAGCGCTGCAGCAAAGGGCACAATATCCATCCCCTTCCTGACAGCTGGCGAGTGAAAGACTTAAGGGTGAACTCAGGTAAAGACAGGTGGGAAGCATCTAATCCTCTAATAAATGGATTTATTGAAAAAGTTCTATGCATGGTGACCTCATACTTTATTCATCAGTTTGAAAGTACAAAATTCTTGTGTGAATCTTTCTAATTTTCAAAAGAAATATCCATTAACAAATGTTCTTTTTTTTAATACTCACTTGCAGAAATACTTTCCAAAACTGTTTTCTTATGCACCATTAAGTGAAATGTTAATAATTATAGTTAAATTTATAGTTACTTATAAAATTAATCTTCATAATACTCACTGCTGTGTGGCACAAAACTAATCACTGGGATCAGGATAAAAGTGGCTTTAAAGGGATAAAAACTATGATGTGCCTGAGTTCCTTTTCTACTTTGGGCTGATTAGAATATTGAGCTGGAATATCACAGCTGGAAAACTAAAGGCAAAAATGAAATTTTACATCTGTTATGAAAGAGTTTTTCTTCTAAGAATGTTTAAAAAAAAAAATGGGGCACTCATTGAAAGTAGCAGAACCAGAATCTAGGACGCAGCAATTATTGTGCAGCAAGAGCACTGATGTGGATGAAATGCTTTGCCTTCATATGAGCCAGTGGTGAAAGTATAGACATAGAAACAAATGTCTGGGTAGTGGCAAAACCTGCATAAACTCTAGAATCTTTCCGTGATGAACAGCTTTGAAGAAATTTTGATTCTTTGCTGACAAAAGGAATTAAATTTATGATATTTCTCTCCATTTTATACTATGCATTTTGCTTGTAGAAAGAAACATTAATGTTGGATAAAGATTTATGTGATGAAAAAAAAAAACTGTGAAAATTTTTTCATTCATCTGAAGTCCTTTCTTATCCACAGAACTATGCAATCAAAGCCCACTAACTCAGTATTAGCACTCTAGGCTGTAATGGTCTAATACAAGGATTTTTAGCCCTGAATTTCCCACCCCTTCACTCTCCTCTCCTAGTCCTGCCCCACTCTTAATACAAGATCCTTTGAAGATAGAAATATTCACGGGGCAAAACTGCCATCTATGATTTTATAGGTTTTCACCTGTGAAATCAGACAGGTTAGCAAATGCTAGAGAGATACTGGTTTAATATACTTTGGGATATCAATTCCTTCAACTGCAGTGATTTCTGCACTGAAATAAGAATTTTTTTAACTGTTTGCCTAAAGTTTTGACTACTTGTTCTTTTCTTATGGGACAATTTAGAGATTTATGTGTCAGCAGGTTCATCACAGACTAGCTCATGTTAACATTTTGTCTCATTACAGAGTTTTCCATGATAATAAGTCTGCAAACACTGATGACCTCCAATAATATGCTTGAACTCTTATGCGTTCTGTATTTTTGCTGTTGATGTCTTCAAGTTCAGCATGCATTACTGAAGTTATAAACAAAGCAGAAAGGACGTACAGTAGGGCAGATAGCTAAGTGGAATATGTAAGCAAAACAAGAGATGGTTTTTGATGTTATCTTGTGTTAGGTACTTAAACTGATTTTGGCTGGGGTAGCATTGACTTTCTTGGCTGGTATGGGGCTGTGTTTTGAGTTTGTGCTGAACACAGCGTTTGTAATACAGAGATGCTTTTGTAACTAGTGATCAGGGCTTACACACAGCCGAGGCCTTTTCTGCTTTCCATACTCCGGGAAGTTGAGGATGCACAGGAGATTGGGAGGAGAGACAGCAGGGACAGGTGACCCCAGCTGACCAAAGGGATATTCCATACCATACAACACCATATTCAGTGTATAAAATGGGGAAAGAAACCCAAAAGTGAGAGGGAACCTTTGGAGTAATGGAGTTTGTGTTCCCAATTAGACATTATTAGTGATGTGGCCCTGGTCTCCCTAGGATGGCTGAACAACAGCCTGAACATGGGAAGAAGTTAATTAATTCCTTGTTTTTCTTTGCTTTTATGCACAGCTTTTGCTTTTGCTGCTAAACTGTCTTCATCTTGATCCATGAGTTTTCTAACTTTTGCCCTTATGATTCTCTCCCCAATCCCATAGGTGGGAGAGTGAGCGAGCAGCTGCAGAGGGCTGTGGTTAAAAAAATGCCAGTACTGTAGGGGCACCAGAATTGGACAAGCTCAATATTTTACTTCAGATTCATAACTAGGGGAACTGAAATTATACTGTGCATGCTCACGCATATCTACATAGGTGAAAGACAAACTTATTCCAACATACTGCAGAACTTCCAAAACTGTGTTTTATTATGCTGGCATTTATTTAGCCAGTGAATAGCATAATGTACAGGACCCTAACAGCCTGACAGAATATATTTATTTTTTTCTCCAGAGATTTTCTTTCATAGATGATCAGACCATAATATATGAAACCAGTATACATTACTGCAGTGCAGCTATGGAGTGCCTTCAGTTTTTCTCAGTTGACCACAGTCCCCAAGGTAACATAACCTTGGGGAAAATGGCAGGCATTACTAAATATGGAAAAAATATTTGCTCTGTTTAAAGAAATTCAGTAACTTCTGAAAGCTAGATACTGCTTTGTTAACTTGACCATGAGCTTCATATACATAAATCATTTTAGTTCTTGGCACACTGGAAAGACCATAATAAGGTAAGATCAATCTCTGCTTTGCATTTGTTGATCTCTACAACTCTATGTTTCATCCAAGAATCTTCAAGGAGCTAGCTGATATCTTTGCAAAACCTCAATTGATGACTGTCAAGCTGCCTTGGGAAACTGGAACAGTCCCAGCTGACTGGAAGCTGGCAAACATTGTCCTGATTGTTAAGAAGGACAAGAAGGAGGACCCTGGAAACTACAGGCCTGTCATTCTTACTTCAGTTCCTGGTAAAATCATGGAAAAGATTATTCTAGGTAGTACTGAAAAACATCTGGAGAAGAATGATGTCATTGGTCACAATTTGAGCTAACACAGTTTCATGAGGGGAACATCCTACTAATCAAATCTGATTTCTTTCTACAACAGAGGAACCCACCTAGTTGATCTAGGAAAGCCAGTTGATGTAATTTTTTTAGGCTTCAGCAAAGCTTTTGATGCTGTCTCTCACAGGATCCTTCTGAACAAAATGTCCAGCCCACAGCTGGATACACACATCATACGTTGGGCAAGCAAGCGGCTTATGGGTGGGGCACAAGATGTTACAGTGAGTGGGGTGACATCAGACTGAGGACCTGCCATTACTGGGGTTCCACAGGGCTCCATCCTTGGCCCGGTGCCCTTCAACATCTTCATTAACAACCTGAATGCAGGACTTGAAGGAATACTAAGTAATGTTGTCAACACTAAATTGGGTAAAGCTGTTGACTCCCTGGAGGGCAGAGAGGCCCTGCAGAGAGACATTGACAGACTGGAAGTCTGGGCAATCAGCAACCATATTAAATTTAACAAGGGAAAGATGCTGCATCTGAGCCAGTCCTGGATGTACAAACACACTGGTGAATGAGAGGCTGAAGAGCAGCCCTGTGGAAAGGGGGCAAGGAGTCCTGGTTGATGGCAAGTTGAACATGAGTCAGCAATGCCCTGGCAGCCAGGAGGGCCAGCCCTGTCCTGGGGGGCACCAGGGAGAGCATCACCAGCCAGGCAAAGGAGGGGATTGTCCTGCTCTGCTCTGAGCTGGGGCAGCCTCACCTCAAGTGCTGGGAGCTGGTTTGGATGCCACAATATGAGAAAGAAATTTAACTGCTAGTGTCCGAAGGAGGGCAATGAGAATGATGAAGGGCCTTGAGGGGAAGTTATATGAGGAGTGGCTGAGGTCACTCCAAGAAAAGGAGACTGTGGGGAGACTCACTGTAATCTTCAACATATTCATTAGGGGAAGTGGAGGGACAGTGACCAATCTCTTTACTTGTGACCAGTGACAGGTCTTGAGGAAATTGCATGAAACTGAGTTAGGGGTGGTTTAGTTTGGATGTCAGGGAACTACTCTTCCCCCAGAGGGTTGTTGGGCACTGGAACAGCTCCCCAGGGAAGTAGTCACAACACCAGCCTGAGAGAGTTCAAGAAGCATTTGGACAATATTCTCAGGCACAAGGTGTGACTCCTGGGATGCCCTGTGAAAGGTCAGGAGTTGGACTTGATGAACCTGATGGGTCCCTTCCAACCCAGCATATTCTGTGATTCTATACAATTACCAGTCCCTTGAAAAATAAAACAAAATATGAAGCTAGATAGGCATCTTGGTGGGCATATTTACTAAAAAAGTTATTCTTTATTATAATTAGAAAATACCTAGGGATACATGGTGACATAAAAAATTGCACTTTCTAACTTTTCTAACTAATATTTACAGCTGTCATTATTATATGTACCAGAATTCTTTGGTTTTGAGTGTTTTTTTCTAGGGAGCCTATTGAAAATAATTTGTTTTTCTTTTTTGGTAATTTACATTTAACTAATATGGCTGATGTAATAGGCTTTTGTTCTTCATAGCACAAACACATATTCTCTGATCAGCTATTCATCAGAATTGCCAGTTCATTGGTGATGAATTATTGGTTCATTGGTAATCACAACTACAGTTTCTTGTTTGTTTGTTTGTTTTACCTAGACCATGATTTAATTGAAGATTGGCTTCAAACATGTTAGATGTTCAGCTGATATCACTTCCTGCCAATTCATAATGACCTTCAAAAATTATCTGACATCCAAAAAGGAAAAAACAAGTAAATATTACATGAAAGCTAGTAAAAAATTATTATTTTTAACATGACAGCATTTCATTTTCAAGCACTGAAGAAAAATCCTTTTCTAATACCATTTCTTATGACCATAATGTGAAACAAACCAGAAAGAGTCTGAATCTGGCTATATCATTATTTAAGCAGCTTCACCCTTTGGGTAACACAACCACACTACTTTGTATTTTTCTTCTGCTCTTGTCTCTCTGCAGTAAGACTGAAGAAATTAACACTAAAAAATAAAGGAGTTTTTGTTCTGGCCACACAAATGTAAGATTCCCGTGAGCATAATTTGGAGGAATGTTGTTGTCTGATTTCCATTTATAACTGTGGAATATACGTATATTCAGAGCCAGGGCCCAGCAATGGGCCCAGAAATGGGCCCAGCAGGTCGCATGAAAAACTATCCACGATAGGTATTTTTGACTACCAAAGCTAAGCAAAATCTAAAGCAAGAGTCCCAAAAACCTGTAAGGTGCATTTTGACCAGAGAAAATATTCTTTTGAATATCTGGTTTTATGTTCTTTTGGGGAAGAAAATGCTATATTTTCAAACTTTTCATATTTTCCTTACTTTCTTTTTTTTTTTTTTTTTTTTTTTTATTCAGAGCTGCATAGAATTTAATTGTCACTAGGGTTCACATTTTAGCAGGAAGATGTACAGATGGAATGATCAAAGGTTCCACAAGGGAAAAAAAGTTATTTATATTTTCTGGCAATTAAAGAGAAGTCTTAGCCATAGATTTCAATCTGCAGCTGCTTTTATGATATTTTTATTCTTTACTTGAAACAAAATTGACCACCTTTGCTTTCGAATGAATTTTGCCAGGGCTCCTCTTCATTCTATTGCCATTTAGTCTGCTAACATCTCTTTGACAATAAAATATCTGGACCCAATATTAACACTGCTGCTCACTAAGGATTTAAACCACATTTAACTGTCCATAATAGCCATGAAAACCATGTTGGAGAAAGAGGAAAATATGAATCCAGTCCTATGATTTAACCTAGTTTAAATGAGAGTGTCACAAGTATAAACTACTTCTACTGATCTGGTAGGTATAGTAAGAAATTTTGGGAGATTGCTTTGCAGTTTTGCAGTTTCATCATGGAACCCTTTATAAGGAAATCTGATTTTATAAGGAATTCTCAGGGTCACACATGTCAGCTTGCTTTGAGTTTTCAATTCATTACCAATGTATGCAAAGTTTGCAGAAATGTATGTAGGAATAATAGTTGGACTCAATGATCTTGGAGGTGTTTTCCAACTTTAATGATTCTTTTTTTCTATGAACACTTATTCTATTCCTCATACTTCTGTATTTCTGTCTTCTGCAATATTATTTATACTAGAACCCTTGGCAATAGTGACACAACCTTGCTTTCTGCTTTGGACCCATTTATATAGATTTCAGTTTGCTGAAATAGGAGAGGTAATGTTAGCATTAATCATTGGTTTTCAGCTGTCTTGGATCTCTATTTATTAGATATTTTCTAGGCAAAGTGGAAAGTTTCCGCATGATCAATAAACATTTAAGCAATGGTAGTTTATATTATTTTCTTTTTTTTTTTCCTCCCAACAGTTCATTTAACATCTGAAGGTGATCTGTTGTAGGATATCCTGATTAATAGTATTTCTGTTCCTTTGGAAATGTGGAGCTCAGCATAAAATGAACTGCTTATAAAATGAAGACCATGAGATATAAGTTCTTCAGAGTTGATTTTATTTGAAGCAGCCAAACTCCTCTTTGCCTTTTTTTTAAGTAGATAGATAGACAGACAGACAGACATATCAGAGTGCATAATATATTACATATTTCTTACACATATATATGTATATATATGCTTATATGCACGCAATGGAACTGTATCCCTTTGCCCCCTCAAGCATTGGCTGCCAATTACATCCCTCAGGAAAACTGCCAGTATGTGCAGTATGGAGGGAACAACTTACACTGAATTTCCTCCTAAGCCAGCGCTGAAAGAAGTTTAAAGAGTTTTAACACAGATACTGATGCTGTCATGTTGTTAAAGGTTTGAATTTTTGGTTAATTTGAAAATTGATCTCTGATCCTTAGAGCACTAGGAGCTTTTTAAGGTATCTTTCCTGAGATTCAAGGTTCCGTGGTCCACATCTTTAGGCTCAAACAGTGGTATTTTCTATTACATTCCTTTTTTTTCTTGCTGGCATTTACCTTACCTCTATGAATTTCAACATTACAGTTAAGATGACAGCCAATACCACAATTACTTTGCTCGTGGAAGTGGAAGAAGTCTTTACTTCTCTATTCATGTTTGACCAGAAGTCTTTTTTTTTGACTTCAGCACAGGTCAGTGTTTTTGATGGGACTCCACAGATCAGACTATGGGACACCATAGGGTGATTTTGTTGTAAACTTCCATTATTTTTCTGTTACTCTCTGAGGAATCTGCTGCTTTGTAAATTATGGCCAAAAGTGGATATTTCCTAAATGGATCCTTCATTAATTATTTTTTTTTCTTAATACTATTTAAGGTTTTAAATTATATCAAATGGGGTTTTTCCCATTCCTGTAGGATTTGCTCTTTCCGCATGAAACAACATGTGGCAATGTCCACTAGCTATTGGATGTGTAGTGCTTTGTACATCATCTTTGCAGAAAAAACTGTCCTATAATTGTGCAATATGCCAGCACAGATCAGTAGTAATTCTTTACGCAAAAATTATGGCATTTCAACTTGGGGTCAAAAATTTCCAAGTCCTTTGCCTAGGAAACCACAAATATCATTTTAGGGACCATTGAAAATGCTGCTTTAGTAGTTATTTTAAAATTACATCCTAATTTATGATATTACAATAAACTTCTACTTAAAGAAAACAGGTTTAAATATGAAGGGTAAACCTGCTGAACACAATAATTTAATTCTTGGTAAGGAAAAAATCTGTAAATACATGTACTAAAATCTTATAGATGTGGCAGGAGAAATGTACAGACTGTGTGACCTAGCAGTTTACCTGTATCTGTAACAATTTAGCCAGTGTCTTGATTATGTTGTTTAGGATAGCCTGAAATGTTACATTTAAATATCTCATAAAAAAAGACCCGTATTCCCCAGCCCCCACCCACCCCCACCACCTTAAATGGGGTTTCAGTTTTGAAAAAAATAACTTCCAAAAGTGTTTTATATCCAGCTCTGAAGTTAAGAAGCTTAGTACAAGTGTCTTAAAATGCAGTGAAATCAGATTTCCTTAGATGAGCAGGATATGTATAAGATTTCAAGATTGTGCTTTTTCAAATGCATGTATATTTTTCGTTCATGATTATGTATCTAGAGATTCCTGTTGACTCTTAAGAAGTTTTTTTTTATATTTGGATATATAAGTATATGTATATACATATGGATACATACATATAGCAAATTATACATTTAATTTATTTGCTTTTATTTATGTTTTTGTTTTGATAGATGACATATAATGAGTTAATGAGAAGCTGTCAGCTACTGGTATGCTGAGTTGGTCCTTGTTTGCAAACAAGCCCATGAGCTTTTTTAGCTAACACATGAGATGTTCAATATGAAACTGAGCAAAATTCTGAATCTCTCTGATACACTGATGTACTGATGCCCTTCTGCTGGGATATGTGCCTTTCAGTGTAGAAACTCCTGCAGTAACCTTAACAGACATCAACAGCCTCGTTAAAGCAATGTGGCACTGCCGTCAGTTGCATGGAAACACCCTCGAGACTTTCTCTCTTGGACATATCATAAAATTGCCTGGGAAATTTGCACTGAACAGCTCACAAGTTACAAGCAACTGCAGTACCTACTAGTTTTCCTTTTTGGTACATCTCTCTAGTATTTGCAATCCTCTACCTAGCTAGCAGTAAGGGCAGATATGTTTTGATAACAAAATTCATTAAGTCTTGTCAGTGAAAGCAAGCAGCACTTCTTGTAGCAGGTTGCTGTGCCTGAGCAGGAACACAGCAGCTCAAACTTTGTCTGGCTTACAAGTTACCACTGATAGATTGAGCAAGGAGGGTCTTCTTATCAGTGATAATATCAGGCAAGAAGGGTCTGCTGGTTTTAGTGCTGAAGAATGCTAAGACCTGCTTGACCGTACCATCAAACCCAGTTGTGAGGATATGCAAGAAAGATGCTCCCTGACTGAGCCTGTGAGCAGCAAGGCCCTCATATGCAGGCACTCATATGGAAATGAGAGTCAAAATTTTCAAGCAGCAAAAAACAAAGAGCTGATAACACCTTTTTCAGCAGCAAAGAATATTTTGCTGAGTAAACATGACAACACAAAGCCTAAAAATGTATAAAATTATAAAAATTAAATTCACTCTATACTATAAAAGGCCAGTCCCATTTTTGCACTGTAAGGACTTCTAGCACACCTCCCAAAGGTGAAAGGATTTGAATAAATCATTTAATATGTTTGTATAAATACATTTGGTTTGGCATCCTTAATTCTGTGGATAAAATCATATACGGGTCCAATCAGACCTGTATAATCATTAGACATAAACTAAGTTGACTAATTCTGGGGCTAGGATTGGATCCAGCCTCACCTAGACTCCTTTCTAAGAAGTTCATAGAACGAGGGGATTCTATCTAGACCATGTGACTCAATGGAAAGTCTTTGCTGATAAACTTTGTTTGAAGGTCCCACTCTGCCCACCGCTATCCTATTAACACCGGACTTGCAGCCTTTAGCAGTGTGGGAGCCGTGCCCAGCCCTCTGCAGAGGGTGGGAGCAGGGCAGCACCAGGCACTGCTGGCCTCAGTGACAACACACCTGTGCCCGCAAGGCGTGCCCCAGCCACTCAGGGGACACTCCATCAGGTCTGGTCAAGGCTGACCTTTCTGAGTAAGTGGAAGGCTGACTGATGTCAACAACTGTAACAGTGACAAGATGCAACATTTGCAAAGGAAAAACCTGGGATCAAACTGATTCCCTGAAATCAATTCTACAACCTGCCTTCACCCTTCATTTACAAAGCTTTCTTCGAGCAGCAGTGAGAAGAAGCTCTTGAATTTTGTATTGGACAGTAAAGGCCACAGTCTCTGAATGTTTCATGACAAGCAGTCCCAACTAAGACACAATGAGTGTCCAAAATTTTCTCAGGAATTTTAAGACCATGCTTACCTAGAAGACTGAAGGAGGAATAGTTTTTGTTTTGGATACTCACAATATACTCATCATTAAACTTAATTTGTTACTGAAAATAATGGAAATTTAAATCTGCATATCTACAGTGGAACAATCCTTGCGTTGACCCAAATACCAAGACCAGCATCCATTTGGTACTAAATCTCATAATTTTTTAAGTTAAATTTGCAACAGATAAAGCCTTAAACTCATTTAAGATCGGGATCAGTGTTTTTTAACTGTTAAACCCAGTTTTCTGTCAAGTAACAACAGAGTTTATTTTTCTCAAAGCTGAATGCAGGCTGTTCTATGATGCCTTTGGTGATGTCTCTCTCTCTTCCAGATCCAGTTTGTACAGGATAGTGATGATAAATGGAGAAGGCACTGAGGTACTTAGGGGTACTAGATGTTTTCTGTTTTAGTATTTACTTCTTGTTGTCCAGTCTGCCTTTCCTCAGAATTAATAAGATATTGTTTTCCCTTTAGCACTGGCTATATGGCAGCATAGCCATATATTAATACAGGGCTTAAGATCAGTAATAATTTACAACTTGTAAAGTTACAGGGATTAGTACTGAGTCCTCTTCAATGACATTCTGTTTACCTGTGGGTAAGTTTTAATGGGCCTGAACAGATTTCTTGAGTCCAATACTTTTCATCGGGGTGGAGTTGATCTCACACAACTTTAGCTGTATAAAATAACATTAATTGCCTGGATACATTCCCAATTTAGTCATCAGCAAACATCATCTTCAGTATCCCATTAATTCCACTCTGAGGTAAATCAGTCACAGGAAGTGCAAATCTCAGTGATTATCTCCAAAAAAGCAACAAGACATGACTGTTTGGTATTGCTGAGAGTATCTAGTAATCCTGGAAATGCTTCTGAGCAAACACCACAAGTCTACAGTGCTTTAGTAGATCAGCTTTGAGAACAAAGATCCCAATGCACAGAAAGTGATCCTTCAGAAGGTCTGTCTGCCAGTTCCTTCTCCTGTTGAGCCTATCCTTAAAGGAACATGTCATAGCTAAAGTAACATTCAACTTCCAGATTTTCTGCAGTTTAAAGTTCTCAAACATAGGAGATGAAATTCTTTTCCACTGGGCTTGGGATGAGTGTGAAATAAGTTTTTCCCAGAATGCAATATCATTTCCATACAAGACTGCTTGTAAGGTGCCAAGGAATAAAATAAATTGGTAAAGATTCAGAAGGGAAGGTTAAATATGCTATTCACAATATAAGGCAGAAGAGCAACAGATTATTTAAAAATTTTATTTACAGACTGGGAGATCTGCTTTTCTACCAGAATATAGAAGATCTGTATTAACATAAACATATAAAAACCTTCAGCAGGATGTAATGGAATTTTAAAATAATTATTCCATCTTTATAAAATTTTATTTAAAACTATATATTTTACAGAAAAGCAAAAGGAAAAAATAAACAAATACCCTGAAGAGTTTTCAGCTGCAGACAAGGGAACCATTCCAACAATTAAAATCTTGCATATGGATTTTTGAATACAAGAAACAAAACAACAGGCAAAAAGTTGTAAATTGATGCTTGTCAAAATATATACAGAGAGGAGGCCTTTTGAATGACTCAGTATCTAGACTTATGCTCTCAAAATATTGACTATGGACATATATAAACCAGACAAAATTCACTTTCAGAACTCTTTGAACTATGGAAAATTTTGGTTTTTTAAGTCAGTGTCTTCTAATACCAAAACACATGAAAAAAACTTATGGAAAATAACTGGAAAAGCAGTTACTCATAGATAAGACTTGAACATGTTTGCTTACTTTTAAGTGCTTGAATAGTTGAATTTACAATGCATGAGTATGTTTTCATCACTGTCTTATAAAAACATACACTGGAAACAATGGGAAGCCATAATCATGGCAGAAGATACGATGCTGGTGTTTTCAGAGGAAGTTTCCTGAGCACTGAGATGCCTCTCCAGCAACATCAGCCTCAAACATACCAGAAAAATGCTTAACACCTATCAATGTTTCCCAACATTCAGCTTTACTTAGTAACACATACTTTTAGTGAGCTAACTGCTTCTTAGTATTTACTGCTGAAGTCTTTTGCTACTGGAACTGTTTTAGAAAGTAAATCCCGCCTATGAGATCAGCAAACTGGAGATCATTGCCGTTTGCAAAAATTCTTGTAACATAAACGTTCCTCTTAGCTGACTTTTGCTTTGATAGTGACAACAAACATAGCAGGACCAAGCCACTGAAAGAGAAATCCATGGCATATACCATAAACCAACTGTAACAACCATCATTTCCGGTGATAACTAATTTTCTGATAATCAGATCAATTTGTAATCTAAATAGAAGGTCCTCTCTTCTCTCCTAGCAACCCGCATGCAAATCATTCTCTGTTACAACTGATCCATCATCTGCTGTCACTTGTATGTGGGTTTTTTTACACATTACCAGAATTTACTTCAACAAGTTAAACTTTTTGGAAAGGATTACAATTTTTTATTCAGAAGTATTCCTTCCCATTAACCACGTTTCTACAATAAATTGAGTTTTACTTACAGGTGTCTGGAATAATTTCAATTACTCATAAATTGTTATCTAAGACACTATCTAAGTAATTATCTTTAAGGAAAATCTGGCTGTGTTGGTTTTTTTTGGTTTTTTGGTGGGTTTTTTTGGGGTTTTTTTTTGGTTTTTTTTTTTTTTTTTTTTTTTTTTTTTTTTTTTATTTAGAGTACATATGAAGTTGCCAAACTGAAAGACACAGTGGGGAGGTAATAAAATCCATCCTAAAACCCCTGTCAGACAGACAAACATTCCAGTAACTCTTTAATCTCCACTGTCATAAATCAGAAAATATTTTTAAGACTCAAGAGCTGAAAATTCATAATATGTAACCTTTCAAAGGTGGTGAGAAATTGAATGATGGGTCTTTTCAACAATGGCCTGTCTCATAACTCTTGCAATAATCCATTGACTACATGGAAAATAAGTTTTAGCAACAGAATTATCAAACTCCACAGAAGTACTGGTGAAGCTCTATTCGCTTTTCCTCCCTGTACTTTTTAGAGGTATGTCACTTGGGAGCTAGGTCACTTCCCAGGTCATATTGTTGAAAGAGTTCACCAACAGTCTCTAGAATTATGTCTGCAGGTTTTTTGGCTTTAAAATAAAACTGCCCTGCGACCTTCTTTGTATCTAAAGCAAACTCCAGGCTGATGAAGTGGGGTGGTCATTTTACATGGGTAAGAGAGTATTCAGCTCATTTTTTCAGTGAGTGAGGAAGGCATGAAACAAGTGTTTCTTGAGGACATCCCCCACATACTTTCTTAGCATCAGTACTCAGGTTCTCCTTACTTCAGACTTCTGAATTATTCATACCATTATCAGGATGTAATCAATCTCTTCCCTCCAGAACTGCCTGCTGAATATCTTCCTTCCCTTCTGAACATTAATGTGCCAGCTCTGTATTACTGAGAATGAAGAACGTGAACTGAATCACACGGAAAGGCGAACAAGAACAGAGAACCAGACATTTCATTTTGCTTCTTAAAATGTACAGTATAAAAATTATAGAAGTCACTGAAGGATAGTTTTTGATAGTTCTCCTGACCTTCAAAATGTAAAGATTTTTTTAAGCCTTCAAAGTGACTGAAAGCTTCTGCACTAAAATACATACTAGATGTAATTAAAGCTCTCTTTTTCTTTCAGGGCTGTATGTCAAGAGACCTTGAAATCCAGCAATGCACATCTACATAGCTCAAACATGGTTAGCTTTTTAGAGCACAGGGGGCTTTGCAGTGCATATTGATACTCTAATCTGAAACTCAGTAAAGCTCTTCATTGCAGAGCACACATTTTCTCTCAGACTAAAATAAGTCACAGTCTGTATATCCCAGGCCATGTGGCTATACACTTGGCTGATTGTCTCACTTTAAAGCTCATATATGGCTAGACTGCGGACATGAGTGGTATCCGATTCCAGGATTTAACCTTTGAGTTATTAAAGCAACCCAAGGGCAAAACATACGCTGTACTTCCAAGGCAGCATCACCCTTGACATTACAGGCTCATTTTGACAAATAGGAAGATTCACATGTTCCATGCTTCCCTAACAGTTTGGATGAATATGTTAAAATCTACATTACTTAAAAGTTTTCTTCTATTTTAGAGAGCTTATGAGGAAAAATAAGCTAGCTGACATGATTTATGTTTTGGCCTTCTATATTTTTACTAGTTTCTCTCTTTATTTGCAGGTAGAATTCAATTTTGCACCTAGAGACAGTAGACTTCGGGACTGGTAGTTCTCAAAAAAAAGAGCAAGAAATATAATTGGCCAAGCTCAAAGGAAGATAAAACAGTCAGAGCTCAGTTCAGCTTACTCAAAATAAGAGAAGGATCACACAGTAATAGTTGAGGACTGCCACTCTCTCAATAAGGCTAACAGTAAATGAATTTCTGACTTTTTTTTAACATGGTTTTTTTTTGCTGAAAAAAAGATGAAATGTTCTTGTTTTATAGAGAAGTAAACCACCATGAGATACCTGGTCTCAAACCTAAGGATCAGGAGTGTTCAAAGTGTTGCTGGGTGTACATGTGGCTCTCCCTATGTCCCCATAGGCATAAACAGACTCACCAAAAACTATTACTGGCAGATTCCTGACGTCATCATGACATTAATTAAACCTCTAGACTGGAATGGAATTAAAACTCTACACTTTTTTTTCTAGGCCTCAGACAGGTCTGAAAAAAGTTCAGAATTTTCTCAAACTTTAACATTTTCTCTGTCCACATCTGCAGCAACAGATTTAAAAGTCCTCTCTGCAATAGAATGTACAGTCACTGGAACTTCTGTGGGAGATGCACATATTGAAATAATTATAGTAACTGTAGTAATTGTAATTAGATGCTTCCAATAAACAACTGAAAAAGGAGGAAGCAACTGATATATAGCAGTACAGGATTCACCTGTTGTCCACAGTAAACATGGGGCAAAGCCTTCACCGTTAAAATGCAATCACTTTGTTTATTCACACTTGGCACTTGGACCCAAGTGCTGCAATGAGTTATACTAATGTAAACTTAAAGTAAGCTCCATATGAGTGCAGTTGAGAAAAATTCACAAAAATGAAACTGAATGTGAAACTTACCTGGCCAAACTGCTTTGTTTAGCTTCTTTAGAGCTCTGTTTGTCTCCCCACATCTTTCACTAGGTGTGACCTGACTGGAAAAAAATCCCATGAAAATGCTTTCAAGGATGTAAATAAAGCATGTCGAAGAGATGAATTCTTAAATGGTTATACGTGCCAATACCTTGGGTTTTCATCCAATTTGGAAAAAGGCCTAACATCCTGAAGTTTGGCTTCCAATGTCAAAATATGTTCTTCTGCAATTACTTCAATTCATTATAGTGACTTCCATGTAATACCACAAACTGTACTTTTTTTAGTGTTATCATAAAATCAACTCTACTGAAGCAATGGCCTTTTTAACCAAGAAATTTGATGTAAGTTCATGAAAAAAATTGCCAGGGAAAGCACCTAATCTGCCTGGGAAATATGTCAAGAAAAGACAATTCAGAGTTTACTGTACCTTCTCCCCCTGCCATATTCCTTCCAAAAGGGAACACACAAAGGAATTGTGTGTAAAATATTAGTGTATTATTGCCTCAGAAATAGTCTTAGCTATGGCTAGTGGGCTTAGTTGCTAGTAGAACTCTTAGAAAAACCCTTACTGTAGTTCTATCTCCCATTTTGGAGTTTTAAAACAAGATTTTCTCCACTGTATCTTTAAATCCATCAATTCATGTCATCAAATACCTTTAGTAACGTTAATAGTACAAATAATTACCTTGAACAAAGAATGCATCCTTAAAAGCTGCCAACCTACTTCATGATTGTGCTGTCTTCTTTTATAGCGGTTTTTCCCCCACTGAACATAGCGTCATGCTGAGCTGGATGTTGGTTTAGTCTGCTGTCTATCCTGACGGAATGCAATAAACCTAGTGCTGAAATATCTTACATGTCACTCGTGACTTTTTGTTTTCATTTTGTCACTACTTTAGGGCAGTGTCCTAGAGCAGCAAGGACTACTAAAAGAGGAGTGTTTTCATTGTGATTTAAGAAATAAAACTATCAAGTATGTCATCAGAATATTATTGCTGCATTGAGGTAAAGAAAATACTGAATTAGCTGAAGTAATTTTGTAAAAGCTGGTGAGTATTTAAATATCAATTGCTACTTTATCACCTGAAGTACCCTGGAGAGTCTAAAGACAGAATTTTTTTCGAGCCTTAAGCTATTTGAAATTGAGGGTGGTGTTTTCTCATCAGTTTATCATAGGGTGTCCAGAGTTCAGCTGTTTTTTCTATAGGAAACAGGAATTAAAGAATACTCTGGGTACTTTGGAGAATAGAAGTGCAGTTACTCCATGCACAACTCTCTTTACTTGAGATAGGTTGTGAACCCTCCTCTACAGATAGTTCTTTAACCTGTTTTCCACAATTAACTTGCAGAATCCAGAGACAGAATCACAGAATCATCAAGATTCAACATGATCTTCAAATTTTCTAGCCCAGCTGTCAACCTAGCACCACCATAATCACTCTTAAGCCATATCCCCAAGATCTATGCCTCTTGAACACTTCGACAGATGGTGACTCACCACCTCTACTCACCATTTCTACTGTCTAACCAATGATGACTCACCATTTCTACTATCTAACCTGGCACCACTTGAAGCTGTTAGCTATTGTCCTTTCACTTGAAATGTGGCAGAAGAGACTGATCCCCACCTTTTTACAACCTCCTTTCAGATTATTGTATAGAGAGAGAGAGAGAGCAATGTCATTCTTGTACTGATGAGTGTAAAACTGAACATAGGATTTGGGATGTGGCCTCATCAATGCCGAGTACAGGGAGAAAATCCCTGCCCTGGTGCTTCTGGCCGTGATGTTGCTGACACAGGCCAGGATGCCATTGGTCTTCTTGGCCACCTGGGCACACCCTAGCTCACGTTTAGCTGCTGTCACCAGCACCCCCAGGTCCTTTCCCAATGAACAGCTTTTCCAGTTACTCTGCCTCCGGCCTGTAGCACTGCTTCAGGATTTTGTGACCCAAGGGCAGGACCCAAGGGCAGCACCCAGCCTTAAATGATCTTGTTTAAGTTCATATTGTTGTCCCCTGCCCATCAATCCAGCCTGTCCAGATCCCTCTGCAGAACCTTCCTGCCCTCCAGCAGATCAACATTCCTGCCCACCTTGCTGTCTGTGAGCTTACTGAGGGTACACTTGATCCCCTCATTCAGATCATCAATAAAGATATTAAACTGAACTAGACCCAGTAGTGAGTCCCAGGGAACACCACTGGTGACTGGCTGACAGCTGGATGTAGCTTGATTCCCCACCACCCTTTGGACCCACCCAGCCAGCCAGGATTTCACTCAGCAAGGAATGCACCCCTTCACAGCAGGAGAAGCCAGTTTCTCTAAGATGCTGTGCAGCATGATTTACTAAAATTCAGATAAACAGCATCTCCAGCTTTTCCTTTATCTACTAAGTGATCCACTCTGACATACAAGTTATTAGTTTTAAATTTTGGTGTTTCATTCAAACACACAAAGAAGAAAAATTTTTCAGGGCCTAGTTGTTTAGTCCAAGCAACAGAAATAAAACTATTGCTCCATTCCTACAAATGAGGACTTCTGTCTTTTGTAACTAAAAACATGATGCCTGAGGTCTGTGGTTGGTTTCATTCATATTTCTTGTGATTTTCTCAGAAACATTTACTATTAAAACTCATTTAGAACTAATTTTCTAATATCTATAGAAGAAAAGAAAGCTGAAATAAGATTGTGATTGTTAGATTTAAGGCAATGAAATACCTCTCTTCAGAAAATTTCCAGTATCACGATATTGTGATAACAAAGTTGCATGCAAGATTGGTGACAGAAGTCTAAATTCAGCATTAGTCTGATTCACTAGAGGAAATCTTGAATAATGGAGCAGAAAAACTTGGAATACCGAAATATTCCTTCTCCTTTTTTCTCTTTTTTTGGTCCTTACACTGGAGTGGTCCACACAATATTTTTTTCAAAGTCTAGACATCTGCAGCAAAAAAAAAGTCTTAAAAAATACTATTACCTTTGTTGACCCATATGCTGACTAGTACAATCTCATTTGTCTCATGTGTTTAGGGAGATGAAGAATTAGAATCTCTGTTGTATAAAGTCAGATGATTAAGGGATTTGGAAGAAATCTGAACAAACCATACATTTTGGTTTGTTGCATTAGTCACTGTTTATAGTTTAGTGCAAACTTTTCCAGTCTCACCAGATAAGTGACCCATAAGAAGTTCACACTTAGAAGTGAACGGAGAAAATGGAAATACAAAAGATAAAATATAAATCACTAGTAATCTTAGCTCTCTCTTTGTTCATAGCCTTTATCCCATCCCAGTTATGTTAAAAATGTTCCACTTAATCTTGAGCATGCAAAATGAAAACTGTCAGCCTGAAAACACTCGTCCTGCATTTCCTGCATACTCAGGTTTGTGCTAACAGTAGCCATAGGCCAGTAGTATATTCACATCAGCTTCTCTCTTTAGGCACATAACTCATCCCACTGAAACAACTACAGCTACTTGAATATTTAATGCCTTGTTTGTCAGATTACCTCCAGTATATGGCAGTCATCTTTTATCATGTGCTAACTAAAGGACTATGCATACCACCTTAACTCTACCTAGATTATAATATTAGTTTGATGAACTTCAAAAAAATCTGGCATTCTGCTGTGAGCAGAATGAAAAACATATAGGACCATTAGTGGAGACACCCATTATTATAAAGCAATGTATGAAAAGTCTAAATTTAAAAATCTGTCTCTTTTTGATTTCTGAGTCTAATAATCCTGCCCACCACAAGCCCAGGAGAAACATCTGGCTTTGTTGCTCAATAAATCTCCTGACATCTTAGCATTCTAGACATAGAAAAAGTGCATTGAAAACATATACAAGTTATTTGAAGTCAGTTCAAGCTAAACAGTGTCCCAATGAGTTGTTTTTGTTTCAGTTTTGAACCACATATGTATTCAAATTAAATAGCTCCAGCATACATGCACAGCACTTCCCTCATCTAACTCAAAGCCCCTGGGCTTCCAAAGTTGGCTCTTTGAAGCAAAACTCTCACACATCTGCCCTTTGGAGTTTTGTTGTGGACTCTGGGCTTCTCTGAGCTATGCCTAATCCTAGAACTAAGCCTGAAATTTTTTACTTCCTAGATGAAGCAGGCAACGTCTCACAGGTTCTTCAAGCAGGGATCTGAAAATTTCACAATTGGCTGAGTCAGCTGACAAAGGGACTCTACCCAAACCTGTGAGAGTCCATGCATGCACAGATAACCTGGAACTGTTTAGTGAGGCTATGACTACTCTATAAGCTGGTCTCCACTGCCAGAACTGTTCAACCTGCCAGAAGCTCCTTCTTTGAGGAAGTGAGATACAATAATGAACAAGTCGGAATGTGTTTTGTGTAAAGCTGTACCAACTTGTTCACAGGCTGTAGGAGATCAGCTTTTCAGGATTCACATGTCTACTGAACCAGTTCAAGCATGAATTCTTAGTGTGTTTTTAAAATGGATTTTCATAGAATAGTGTGCTGTGGTGCTATCACATAATGTGTTGGAAACAAGTTTTTTTTCTGTGAGAAAGGCTCTCACATATCCACCCCAGAACATGTCCCAAAGACAATATAAAAAAATCACTGTCTAAAAATTACATTTCTGAAACACTGGTTTGGGTTAGAATTGTAACAGTAACCTATAACAGTGTTTTTACAGCATTGTTTCAGCATGACTCAAAAGGTAAAATAGAAACCAGCCATACAGCAGCAGTTCATTGGAGTCTGTTAGCCTGAATCAAGACAGCAGAAAGCATAGACCTCCCGGAAGTCCTGGGCCAGCACATCCCAGGAGCTAACCAGCTTGCCATCCGTATCCTGTATTCTGAATTCTTCTATCCCTGATTTATCTAACTGCATGCTATATGTAGACTATATACTAAAGAATAATGACTGTATATCAACCATAGCCTAGGAATCCCCTAATAGAAATATGGTGCTCTGTTGAGGAAAGGAATTTTCCATTGTCACATGCATTAAGAAAACACTATGAGAAGCAGTTGCTGAATCACATGATGTTCAGAAAATATGTGAAGAAACTGTATGTGCTGTTCTTTTGTAGCTCTGTTTATAGGTAGAAAAAAAGTTACTGGAATTTTAAGTTAGCAGAATAGGATGACATTTCCAGAAAAGTATTAGTCTTTTTCTTAACTCCTTGTTTGTTGACAATTTCATCACGAAGTAATCACCTATAATGAGGGTTGAGAACAGACTGCAGTAATCATCAAAGACCTAAAGAATGAACTGGTCCAACCTTTCTTAGCAAAAGCACAGCCCACACAAGATACCCCTGCACTTCATCTGGATGAATCTTGAAAATGTTCAATGTTGAGGAATCCACGATTTCCTTAGGGAGATTATTCCAATTTGTTGTTTGTTGTTCTAACTGTAAAAATATGTCTCTTTTGTCTGGTCGGAATCAGCCCAGAAGTAACTTGTACCCATTGCTCCTCACCTTTTCTATGTGACTCCTCGTAAAAAGGGAATCTCCTTCTTCTTTGTAGTCATCCTTTGAATATAGGAACATGGTGGTAAGGGTTCCCCTAAACTTTATTTTCTTAGCCTTTTCTTTCTCAAGCTAGAAAAGCTAGATATAGATATAGTGTAGATATAGCTAACCAGAGGTTAAGTGCCCTTTCATGCTCCTCAGGGCATTCAAAAGCCCAGTCCTACCTTTCCTTCCTCTCCCTCCTTGCCTCTACAGTCAGCAGGCTTGTCCATGGTAAAATAGACATTAAGCAGGATGTTCTGTAAAATCTGCAAAAGGGAAACACACACCCATGTGCTCCTCAGAGCGCCACCCACGGTTCAAGGTTACTTGGGAAGGGACAGTCATTTGTGGGCTGAGAGGCAGAATTTGCTGAAAATGGTTCATCTAGGGTCAGTTAAAGTTTTAGCCTGGTGTTGAACTGAAGCTCCCAGGGGAACAGAGAAGCAGAGTCATGAGCCAAGACTTAATTCACTGTGCAGAAAGTCAAACAGTGGACTAGTTTGAATTAGATAATGTGAACCCCTTTTAATGATCTGCCCATATGTTGCTGCATGGATCAACCATTATTAAGTAAATATGCCCTCTGGGATTTGAGCTCCAAAACAACACCAGGTAGCTATTTATTAATAAATGGAAGTCGTACAGTCAAAATTTACCAAAGTTAGGTCATATAAGGTAAAATCCATGAACAATTTGCTTTTTAGATAATAGTGGAGTGAAACGCTGTTACTTTTAATATGTGTGGAGGAGATGTGCTCAAAAAATTAATTTTGAATCAGGAATAACAGGACATAGCTGCTACAGGATAAGAGTAGTAGAAGAAAAGCACCACGTGCTTCTGAAAAGCATGCTGTAGTCCTTTTCGTCTTCACCAACATTGTTGGGAGGAATCTAAGCACTAATGCAGTTCCAGCTTTGCTGTCCAAGGACCTATGTTGCCAGATACAGGCTCAGGATTTTGAAGAGTGTGACCAAAACCATAATTCCTTGCAAAGGGATTGTCTGCAAAGCTTATCTCAGTCCACAACTCTGGGATGGACACTTTCAGACAGCTGCAAACTCAGCTTAGTGCTCAAGGGGTAGCTGAAAGAAGCACTTGAAGGCAATTCAGACTTTTAAACCACGTATCAGATGAATTAAATCTAATTTGCTACCAGATAACTGGAAAGTGAGCTGAGGTTAAACACAAGCCTTTGTTTTCATTATAATTCTTATGGACTCAACAGCACTGCTCTTCTAGTCAGACTGTTCCAAGTGAACCAGTACCAGAAGCTGCTGGAGAGATGTGGGCAGTGTGTTGTGGTTGTGGCTGCATTTGAATTTGGATACCTTCATCCTGTATATTAGAGCTGAGTGCTCATACCTGGGCTGTGTGAACAGCCTGGTTCCTTCAGGACTTCATCTTGCTATGGAAAGCCACATACACCAAGTACAGGCTCAGAATTCCAGGACAAGCACCAATCCTAGTAGATTGTCCACTGTCAGCAGAGCAGGTTTCCCCTGAGCACATTGCATACTGACCTCCCTTTGGTTGGCCACAGGACTGTATCTGAAGTGAAACATCCCCCTATATCCTGGCTGTTGCACAGTAGTCATCTAGACCAAGAAAAAGCACAAAGGCTGCTCAGGCATGGCTGCAACTTTTTATAAAGCTGGATAATTAATCTTGGTAACAAGCTGGTGAGAGAATGTTAGATCTGTTGTTTACAAATAGAGATGGGCTGGTGGGAGATGTGGTGGTTGGAGGTTGCTTGGGGCACAGCGATCATGAAATTATAGAATTCTTGACATTTGGTGAAGTCAGGAGGAACATTAATAAGACTTGTATACTGGACTTTCAGAGGGCAGACTTCAGCCTGTTTAGGAGGCTTATTCAAAGAGTTTATTGGGAAGCAGTCCTTAAAAGCAAAGGAGTTCAGGAAAAATGTATATGCTTCAAAACAGAGGGCACAGGAACTGACTGTCCCTGTGTGCTGAAAGACAAGGCGACAAACACCCGGCCTGGATGGGCAAGGAGGTTTTGGAGGAACTTAAGAATAAAAAGAGGATGCATCATCTTTGGAAGGAGGGTCAGGTCTCTCAGAAAATATTTAACAGGGCTACTAGAGCATGTAGAAGAAAAATTAGGGAAGCCAAAGCTCAGTTTCAACTTAGAATGGTGACTTCGGCAAAGGATAATAAAAATGTTTTTACAAATATATTAATGATAAAAGGGAGTGTAAGATCAGTCTGTTCTCTATTAGATGCAGGAGGGAACTTGGTGACTACAGATGAGGAGAAGGCAGAAGTGCTTAACGCCTTTCTTGCCTCAGTTTTTAGTGGGAAGACAACTTGCCTTCAGGAAAACTGCCCTCTTGGGTTGGTCAATGCTATCAGGGAGCAGAATGGTCCCCCCTTTATTCAGGAGGAGGCAGTCAGAGAACTGCTGAGCCACTTGAATGCTCATAAATCCATGGGACCAGAGGGATTCCATCCCAGGGTGATGAGGGAGCTGGCAGATGAGCTTGTGAAGCCACTCTCCATTATTTACCATCAGTCTTGGCTCAGTGGTGAGGTTCCAGAGGACTGGAAGCTGGCCAATGTGACACCCATTCACAAAAACAGTAGAAGGGAGGATCCTAGTAATTATACAGCAGTCAGCCTGACCTCACTACTAGGTAAGGTAATAGAGCAATTTATATTAAGTGCCATCACGCAGCACTTACAGGGTGGCCATGGTATCAGACCCAGCCAGTGTGGCTTTAGGAGGGGTAGGTTGTGTTTGATCAACCTGATCTCCTGTTATGATCAAGTGACTCACCTGGCAGATGCAGGAAAGACTGTGGATGTTATCTTTTTGGATTTCAGCAAGGCCTTTGACACTGTCTCCCACAGCACACTCCTGGAAAAGCTGGCAGCCCACGGCTTGGACAGCAGCACTCTTCGCTGCATTAGGAACTGGCTGGATGGCCGGGCCCAGAGAGTGGTGGTGAACAGTGCTGCATCCAGCTGGCAGCCAGTCACCAGTGGTGTCCCTCAGGGGTCTGTGCTAGGGCCAGTTCTGTTCAGTATCTTCATTGATGACATGGATAGGGGATTGAGTCCTTCATTAGTAAGTTTGCAGATGACACCAAGTTGGGAACATGTGTTGATCAGTTGGAAGAGAGAAGGGCTCTGCAGAGAGACCTAGAACAGTGGAAGGGATGGGCAGAGTTTAACACAGATGATGTTTAACAAGTCCAAGTGCCAAGTCCTGCATATTGGCCTCAATAACCCCCTGCATCATTATAGGCTGGGGACGATGTCGCTGGAAAGGGACTTGGGGGTACTGGTGACAGCTGACTGGACATGAGCCAGCAGTGTGCCCTGGTGGCCAAAAAGGCCAACGTCATCCTGGCCTGTATCAGGAATAGTGTTGCCAGCAGGAGCAGGGAGGTCATTCTTCCCCTGGACTCGGCACTGGTGAGGCCACACCTCAAGTGCTGTGTCCAGTTCTGGGCCCTCAGTTTAGGAAGGACATTGAGGCACTTGAGCGTGTCCAGAGGAGGGCAACGAGGCTGGTGAGGGGCTTGGAACACAAGCCCTGTGAGGAATGACTGAGGGAGCTGGGGGTGGTTAGCCTGAAGAAAAGGAGACTCGGGGTGACCTTATCACTCTCTACAACTCTCTGAAAGGTGGCTGTAGGCAGGTGGGGTTGGTCTCCTTCTCCAGGCAAAAAATGTCAGAATGAGAGGACGCAGTCTCAAGCTGCACCAAGGGAAATATAGATTGGATATTAGGAAGAAGTTTTTCACAGAAGGCGTGATAAAATATTGGCATGGCCTGCCTGGGGAGGTGGTGCAGTCACCATCCCTGGTTCTATTCAAAAAAAGACTGGATATGGCGCTCGGTGCCATGGTTTAGTTGAGATGTTAGGGCATGGGTTGGACTTGATCTTGAAGGTTTCTTCCAACCTAGTGATTCTGTGATCCTGAGAAGTAAGCTGGTATTGGGCCTGCTATCGACTGTCATGGAACAGAAACAGACACTGAGACAAAGAGAGAAAGACACCAATTGTTAAACCCCAGCTGCCCAAAGTTGATTTTACTGCCTCCAACCCAGCCTGGCTGTCTGCCATGGAAGCTGGTGGAACATTAGAAGCCAAAGGGTTTTTTGTGTGACAGAAATCTCCATCTCTCCATCATTGGCAGGAGCAGCAAATCTAGAGGATGGTGTTGGTCTTCTACAGCTTGATGATCCTGCCTGATCTTGGTTTCTTTTTCTGAAAATCCTGTCAGAAACATTTCTGCCAGAAAATTTCTACCAATCTTATCCTGTTCAGACAACTCCTGTCAGCAGGCCTTCTACTGGGGTCAAAGGAACCTTGGATACATTTGATGAACTGAGCACAGCCTCCATTCCCTGTCCTCCTGCTCCACTCAGGAGAAGGAGTTAGAGAATTCAGGAGTAAATCCTGGCAAGAAAGGAGATGTAAGGGGAAAGGAGTTTTAAGATTTAGTTTTTATTTCTCATTATCCTGCTCTGATTTGATTGGTAATAAATTCAACTGATTTCTCCCAATCAAGTCTGTGACAGCAAGTGGGAGTGATGTCTCCATGTCCTTATCCTAACCCATAAACCTTTTGTAGTATCTTCTCTCCTCTGCTCATCTGGTAGAGTGACTTTGATGGTCATGTGGCATCTAGTCAGGGTCAACCCACCACACATCCATTTTCCTGTCCCAGGAGAGCTCCTAAAGTCTTATCACCATGTGACACAAAAGATTATCAGTGACTCTTCACAATCCTCATGTAGCTACATGTTCCCCTACATCCCATTTCCCCCCCCTAATTTTCTCATTCCTTCTCTGAAGGAACCCACACTAACTTCCTATATTTGAAGAATATGTACTGATGTGTTATTGGCAGGGTCCACTGAAAATTCCTTTGCAATTTTGAAATAAACAAAGCAACTTTAAATGGAATTTGAAGTAGTAATACTGATGGTTTTGTGACTACTGACAGGGTAAAGCTCTTTTTGGTAAACCTAGTTCTGCTATGTAAAACTATACTGCAGACAAAGCATAACTTGTCTCAGACAGCAATTGTAACTTTCTATTCCCTTTTGCAGTAACTCTGATGGTTGCTCAATTCCTAACTCAAAGGGAAATATTCCTCCACCAAAGCAATGTTATAGTAACACAGCGCTGATGAAAGAGCAAAAGAGTATCTCCATTACTAACAGAACACCTTCTTTACTCATATCAAGATGTTCTCATGTCTGGAGGAATAACAAATGGGCTGATGGCAGAAGCATCTGAGAAGCAAACCCTTATTTCAGACCCTGCACTGAATTCAAGACTCTTCTTAATGTTCTGCTGGGGCTGCCAGTAATGGGTGCTTGCATGTATACCAGTCATATAGACATCATAAGCAAAAGTTTAAAAAAATTTGTTCATCATCACTGAAAATCATCTTCATCTGATAGGTTCCCACACCATCAATAGGGAAACAGTTACCTTTATAAATCTCACAGCATCCTTCCAGATCAAATAGATGGTCTAACCACTGACAGAGAAATAAGGTTACTCCTCTTAAAGCAACTGAAGCAGAGAGGATTCCTGTGTTTGCTTGTCTTTTGTCATGACTTGGATGTGAAACGAAGGCTGGGAAGAGAAGAGGTTACTGGAGCACATTTTACCACAGTCTGCTGCTGCTGCTGTATTGCTGGTAACAGTCCTGCTCTAGTCACGGAAGAAGGGAGGTTTCTATCAAGCTGATTTGGGTATGTGCCGTGCACAGGTGTTTATCTTGCCTTGTACTCGGTGGAGAGTGAATGATTCACTTTGACTCAATGTTTTTCCAGTCATTGAAGAGAGGTGCTGAGTACTTCCCTTCTTTGCCAAAGACCAATGTTTAAGAGTTGTTATGGAACAGTTTGTACCTTGCTTGGAGATTGTGAGATATTAAAAGAGAGAGAGGGTGTAACCTGGTACTTCACAATGTAGATACACAGTGTAGAAATGCTGTCACTATACTGGCTGTCAGCTCAAAGCAGTAAGACTGAAATTTGAAAAATTAAGATCAAAGTCCTAAAGTTCTTATTTCATTATGCCAAAAAGCTGAAGGTACTTCATAACCCCCCATTCTGCAGTTCATCATACAGAAAACAGGATACAGTGAGTCAGTTTACAGTTGTAACATGATAATCCATCCATTTATCATGAATATAACTCCTAGATCCAGCTGACAATGGCAGAAAATAGATAGAATTTTATATTACATTATGTTTCTACTATTCAGGGACAATTTAACCATGCCTTTGGGCCTATCAAAATTTTCTACTCCTGCTGCAGCCTGTGCTGCATACCAGCCACAATTCTTCTCAAACACACCTCTTCATTCAAATGTTATGCCACATGGCTGTGGAAGATCATTATTTTCAAGCTTCATTTCTATTATATTTTAAAAGCAGTCCCTGATGCCTTCAGAAAGGGAGATACAGGTTATAAAGAATAAATATTTGTAAAAAATGCAAGGCTTTTATTTCACCACACAGAGTTAACAGCCTGGAAAATACATTGAATTTTTACTAAATACCAGCTTTTACTCAGGGGAAATATATGGGAAAAACAAGACAAAAGATGCTCTCCTGCCATTCTGTTTCTCCCAGTAAATCAACATTAGCATTTATAAAGAGAGAAAAGACCACATGCTAATAATTCCACCTTCATTTGACATGAAAGTTAACCCCATTCATAGAAAGATTTTTACCCATTTTCATACAGACTGCCAGTGCTCACAAGTGTAAACTAAGCCCTAAACCAAACTTTCCCTGGAGAAATGTCTTTAATCTGAAAGAGCAGCAGCTACTGTGGGTTCAGTCTGTTTTACCACAGCATTACTACACTGTCCCCTTGCAGAGCACATGATTGTCTAGTATGTATGACATTAACCCACTCCAAATTGTGGAGCTACTTTTGAACTCTTCTGCAATGCAGGATGGGCAGATGTGCTTATGGAGCTGGTATGGTGTGGTGTTTACAGCATTAGTGCTCTGAACAAAAAGGCTCAGCAGATGTTGTGCTGCTCTTCCACATGTGTCAAGAGGTTTGCTGGAAAGGACAACTGTACTCTACAGCCCACCACAAAGACCTCTTGTTATCTACCTCAAAAACCCTGATTTTTTTAAAGAGTAGTTTATGAAGACATAATGCCCTTGAAGGGATTATGTCTAAGTTTCCGTAAAATGTGTAACACTTACCATACATTATGGCATTGAACAAAATATTCAACCTTAGTCTAGTTGTCTATTTGTGGAACAGCTGCTACAATGAAGTGTGTAATACAGAGCCAACTATAGCTCTGTATTTAACCATTACACATTGGCAGTAAAACTGTAGTTATCCTGTTTAAAAAAACTTGAATTACAGATGTATTAACTTAAGTCACCAAAATCAAGTCTTTGTACAGCAACACTGCATCAGCATCAGATACTGGCCACTTGAAAAGCTTTTCTTATAATTTTCAAGGCCAGCAATATGTTTTTATTAACTTGGCAGTGTTACAGGAATTAAATTATAGAGCAAATTATCAAATCCATGACATGCAATCTCTGTTCAACAGGAGTGAAATTATTTATAATACAAAAACTAAGCCTTCCACAAGCAGGGGCTATTAACTATGCCTTGTTTATTTGTATCATTTTCATATGAAATTGCAGATGTATTTTAGTGCTGCTGTGTTGAAACACTAAAAAGTGATGCTAAATATCCTGATTATAGCCCATTCAATACCATACAATTTGCATGCCTCTAAAAAGGAAGAAAATAAGGGGCTACTGTTGTCAATTAGAAAAATCAGTGTTCAGATACTAGAAGGAAACCTGATTCAGACTAATGTGGTGGCAATTCTTGAGATTGTCACCATGTTTCCCTGTGCAAAGCAGTATTGTGCTTTGTACAATAGTGCGACAGAAGCACCAGACTGAACAGCCTTGCTCTTTGTGCAGCCCCCTCACTTCCAGATGGAGCACACGGTCTTTTCCTCCATAGCTCTTCACCCACACAGCAGAGGATTGTCAGAGAAGGCCAGAAGAAATGAGCTGGCCCCATGGTGCTTTCACCCTTGCAGCATGATATTTGTTTTGATTTCAAGTGCTTATTTCACACACAAAGCTTTTGACTGCAGCCTGCAGAAGGCTTTGATGCTGTTAATTTAGCTTAGGTTATCTACCCAATTCTCCTTTTCCTTTGATTTAACAGTCTGTAGCCTGGCATTTAAATGTTCATTTTTCTGTCAGCGTATTTCAGTTGCATGTTTGTAAATAAATATTCTCGCTACAGTAACTGAACAGAATTGTTTTCCATTATTGAGGCTTTCACACAGAGCGGGGCCTCTAGCAAAATAGGGTTCTCATTTCCATAGATCTGGAGTTACAGAGTTTTTATAAATCAGCCAGGGCAATATCGCAACAACAACCCCCAGTGTAATGACACACATTACACAAGCTAGTGAGGAACTTCTGTACTTGTTAACAGTAAAATATAATTTCTGGAAACACAACCTGCTAACCCTGGAAAAGGGATAGCTTGAAGACTAGTTATTTGCTCTGCCTAAAAATGTTTTAAATACTGATAATTTTTTCATTCCTAGTAGCAAAAGATGGCTCTAAGAATGTTGCATCTTAGATAAAATCAGCAGACCTTAGATTCAAATCCAAACACATTTCTCCTTTTTTCCCTCACACCAGTTTTTTTTGTTGTTTTTTTTTTTTTTTTTTCCTTTGGCCCACATAAAATTATTGGGTTTTAATGCCAGGAGAATTCTGAATTATTTTAATGGAACAGGAAGTTGTGTCCATTAAACCAGCTTGTAATCAAAAATTTAAATGTTAAAGGTCATCAGCAGGAAAAGGAATTATAAATAATAGAACCATAAAAATACAATTCCCTGTTGCTGTAGTGACAAGACAAACAAAAATGAGGCATGGAGAAATACTTTCAGACTGAGATTTTTTTGTGTCCAAAGTACACAGGAGGTTATTTGGCAGCTATCTTATCACTGGGGTGCTCTAAGTGGGATGGGAGCCTGAGTAGCCTCTACTCACCGTGGCCATGCAACAAACAAATTACTGCAGCCAGCAGCCTCAGATTCTTACCGCCACAATCACCAGCTGCAGGTAGCTGGGGGATGAAATCTGTGCACAATAGAGAATCTACATTTTGGCAAGCAAGAACAAGGAAAAGGGAAGCCAAGATGGAGTCCTGAGCCAGATTGCCTTGCAATCAAAATGATTCATCTGGTATAAATATCTCTGGGAAATGAGATCTCCCTGTTGTCTTCTATTTGTTTGATTATTTTTAAATCCTTTTCTAACAATTTAATTATCAGAGATGACACTTTGCCTTGTTTGAAACAAATGCACCTTATGACAAAGACAGTGTGCAAGTCAAAATTTTCATTGTATGCTTATCTACATGACTGATTGCCAGAGACTTTACGGTCAGTAAGTTGACCTTCATGACTTTATAAAAATGCTATTCATGTTATCTCTTATCATTTGTCCAGTAAAATCATAATAAAATTAAATGTTGTTATTTTACTGCATGCAAACTATTCTAAAATGAGTTTATTTTTATTTTTTTATATTTGTTTTTTCACTTTCAGAAGAACTGTCATGGCATGCTTGCCTTACTCTGGGAGAGATGTGATTAAAAATATTTTAAGAGTAACTAAGCTTCAGTTACATCTGATATTATTTTAGAGAAACTGAAAGATATTTTAGATCTTCACAAATCTTCGTATTTCCACATATGCCATTCATTTTTCTCAAAGTACAAGAGGCTGCTTCTTTTATCAGAGCTTGAGAAAAAAAAATGCACAGTATGCTGCATTTTGCACAATTAATGTGAAAAAATATGTGCATAAAATGCACATAAAATGAAAAGGTATTGAGGAAGCAGGTGTATATGTGAACTTTTCCAAAATTACATTGTAAAAACCCTAAAGTTGCTCATTCTTCTTTTCTTTCATCTTTATAGTACTGCTGTTCTAATGTTTCATTATTAATTGCTATTTAAAAAAATCCAAGGCAACAGATCTTCTCAGTAATACAGACACCTTCACTGGGGGCAGATGTAGTGCTTTTCAACCTCTTCATCCTTTTGACCTGTGCACGTGTCTCCTTCTCCAGAGCATCACTTCTCACACTCCATAATCAAAACACATTAGAGGGCTTTTGCCCCTTGAAGCCCCAAGTGTGTTCATTATATTTATATTTTATCCTCAATACTGATCTACTGAAAAGCCTTAAAAATAGCTGTCCTAAAGTCCTGCCTGTGCAATAGACCACTGTTCTTTTGAGGTGTTTGCTTTAGTGCTCACTGAAACAGGGAAATCAGAGGTGGAACATCAAGTAGCACTAAAAAAAACATGTATTCTGTGACCTTAGTCAGAGTATACAAACACCCAAAGCAAAATTAGTAAAGCCTGTCACAAAAGCACAGTATTAAGCACTATGCTTTCCATAGAATTTTCCTTGTCAATGTTTACAAGTGAAGTTTTCCACCTGGCTAACAGCAAATCATTTTTCCAATAGGTATCAGCTTGCTGCAGTAAATCAGAAAAAGTTGTTGGACTCCAAACAAAATCACAATATAAAAAGAAAAACAAAACAAACAAACTCATGTCAGAAATTCAAACCAAATATTTATCTTTACCTCATTTACTCACCAAGCCCATGTACCACTATTCTTATATAATTATTATTTTTCCAGTCCAATCTATATGTCTGCTTTTCTATATATCAACAGTGTTTTTTCCTGAGTGCAAATTATTCCAAAAATGCTTCCTTGTTTACATCAAGCCATATTTATGCTAACAAGAGCTGATAAAACTTTCTGCAGAACCTCTCACCAACTTTCATTGTTTGTTTTTTTTTTAGCTTTCTTATAAAATTATCAAGTTAGAATTAGTCAAAAGTTTCATAGCTATCAAATAAATTTGCAGGGAACTGCTCTTGCAATATTTTATACAGGAAAAGCTCTTGAATTTGATTAATCCCAGCAGAAATCTAGATTTTTCTGCATCAATTTCAATGGAATAACTTTCAGATATGATCCCAAATCACAAACGTTTTATATTGTATTTCAATTACATATCATCAAAACACACTCCATTGTCTGATGCAGATGATCTATCTACAGATATTTAGACATAAATATGTATGCATATATATATAAAATATATCTCACCTTATGTACCTTAAGTATACTTTCAGATGATTATGCAAAAGATTTTTTTAATATAATGATGTTTATGTAGACTTGGATCACTAATTTATGAATTTTTACTCCATGTGAATAAGAAGGAGGGAAAGATTAAGTGAAGCAAAGTAGCTCAGACCAGTAAAATCCAGTCAAAATTAAAACACTGTTAAGAAATTGTGACTGTTTTCAGAAATACCTGTATTAAAAAAAAAAAAAAAAGAAAAAAGAAAAAAAGAAAGATTTGTACTCAAAACTTCCATCTGCCCTAATATTTAGGTAGTCTTGACAGTCCTACTTGACTTTTTCACCCATAAACATTCCCAACAAATGATTTTAGGATAAAAATCTATGGCTTGTTTCCTTTTTTCTTTCCTCACATTATGAACTTTGATTTTCTCATGTTTATTCTAGCACATATTGAAACAAAAACATCTGGCAAGTTGTGTTAGAGATATATTGTGTACATCTTCCAGTGCATTTTTCCACTGAAGTCCCTTGCTGCCACTAGCATCTCCTGGTGAACACTGAAAGTCAGCAGGTGCTCTGTCTCTGTATTCTGGGAAGAGCATTGAGAGTGGGGAAGTCTGTTCTTCCCCACTCCACAGGGATATTAACTCCCCCCTTCACAGACTTTACCGTGAGACATTCTGCACTTCTGAAAGGAACCAATGAAAATGACAGATTTCTCCCTCACACAGCACATTCAGTGCATTTTTGAAAGGTATATGCACGAATCATACAGAGAGGAGATAAAACTACCCAAGCAGAGGATATGGAGGGTTGCACCTTGACAGGTGAAAGTACTAGGAGATGTCCTGATTTAGGAAAGCAAGCATCACCTCTTCAACCCATTTTGAAAGAAGACTAAGACAGACCATGACTATGCTTACTTCCACAACGGCAAGGCACTTACAGGATTATTTCAGATCGTCTCTGAAATCACAGCATCTGATCCACAAAGACTTTTTGCAAGGCTTATCTCAATCTTCTCTGTGATTAGAAATGTCCTTACTGTAACAGCACCTAACTGTGTCATTTGCAAGGACAAGGGGGTCATGTCACAAAAAGCAGAACTCAGGAGCAGAGGAGCACAAGAGGCACCAAGATGAACACATATTCTCATAAGTATGGATAGTGCTCTCTTCATAGTGCTGAAGTGTAGAAGTGATACACATCTTTAAGTTAACATGGAAACTAAAATTGGCATGAAATTCAACAGCAGTGTATCCAAAAAAAACCCAAAAGTATGAAAGGCATGACATCAAATGTACCAGATGTCTTTGAGTGTTGTCCCACTGCCTTAAGCATAAGTCCATTATGTGTTCATCCATTCAGTCACAGGTAGCAAGAGACAGATTTTCACACCTTATGTAGATACTTCTATGCTGACAATCAATCTTTTTCCCCATTGGTCCTCCTCACTAAGAAATAATTTTGAAAAACATAGGAAAGGAAAAAAATCCTATTAACTTGGAAGTTTGTTTTCTTATTTCACTTCCACATCTAAAGAAGACTGTCCTGTGAATAATGAGCTGAAGGAAAAAGCATATTTGTTTACTTACTTCCCTTTTTTCCCCCTCATATCTTGACTGTGGTACATCATGTCGTGACTTGATTTTTTTTAATATTCTTTTGCACCCACGCAACAAAGGTTTTTATTGTTCCCCAAAGCAAATTACCAGAACCTTCAATGGTAGTTTAAATTAAACAAAAACCTGTTAGCGCATATAAGCACAGAATCATCAGTGTTGAAAGAGACCTTTAAGATCATTAAGTCCAACTATCAATGCAACACCAACATAACACCCCTAAACCATACCCCCAAGTGCCACGTAGAGAGGACTCTAACTCTTAACTCAACCATATCCTGCGTAACTTATTTAAATGCCTAACCACTCTTTCAGAGAAAAAAATCTGATATCTAACCTTAACTTTCCTTGGCACAACTTCCCGATATTTCCTCTCACCATTTCTCTTGAGACATGACTAAAGAGCCCAACCGCCTCCTTGCTACAACCTTCTTTCAGGCAGTTGTAGAGATCAGTAATGTCCTGTCTGAGCTTCCTTTTCTCCAGACTAAACACCCCCACCTCCCTCAGCTACTCCTCAAGAGCTTGTGCTCCAGAGCCTTCACCTGCTCCATTGTCCTTCTCTGGACATGCTCCAGCACCTCCAAGTCTCTCTTCTAGGGAGGACCCCAAAACTGCATGCATATTTTGAGGTGCAGCCACACCGGTGCTGGGTACAGGGGGACAATCACTGCCCTGGCCCTGCTGGCCACACTATTGCTGATCCAGGCAAGAATGCCATTGGCCTTCTTGGCCACCTGGGCACAGCTGGCTCATCTCCAGCTGGCTGTCAATCAGCACCCTCAAGTCTCTTTCTGCTGAGCCGTTCTCAAGTCACTCTGACCCAAGCCTGTATCTCTGCCTGGGGCTGTTGCAATGCACATGCAGGACCCAGCAGGGACTAATTAATTGAAGCTGGTGTTGGAGACTGAAATGCTATGGTTTATGTCTATTTCCATGAAGGACTTTTATTTATTACAGCAAAATTATGTAAAAAAAGCTGCACAGAAGACCATTACACCCTGAATAGGCCTCCTGACTGAGGCCCTGGACTGCAGGTTGATAAGAAAAGCGACACTATTGTTCAAAGCATGTGGGAAGTGATGGATAACACAGGAAGAGCATCCATGGGCTCAGATCTGCGTCTTGGGGATGGAACCTATAGTCCCATGCTTCTTATTGCCAGGCTTGCACGCTCCCCAAACCCAGGGGGATGGAGGAAGGTGTTGGATTTGTGGCCAAAAAAGGCCTCTGGTCAGAGTCAATGAACACCCATCCTCCGTTGCGCAGACCAGCACAGCTCCCTCACCCTGGGAAAGCCACATTTACAGGATAGCCACATGAGGGACAGCAGGAGGCGTGTCATGGCCCATCAAAGGCCCCTCCCTCCATGGGGTCCCCAGACCCAGCACCAGAGCACTGTGTGTGCAAAATGAAGCAACTGATCTAAAGCCTTGCAGGAGAGCATCAAACTTGCCCCCTCAGGGGGGTACCTGGGTGCTCCCACCTGCCCGAATGTTCATTCATAATCCATTGGATTCTATGTCTTTTGGCAGGGGATCCTCCCCACCAAGAAGGTGCTTCTCTCCAGCTGGAGAGAAGCAATGAGACATTGACAGGACCCACAGAGGGGTGATATGTTTCTTCTTAATCTGCCTCTGGCACTCTTTTGTCCCCTCACCACACATCCACCCCTCCCTCCATCCTCCATCCCTCCCTCCCTCCCTTCTTTCTTTCTCTTTCTTTCTTTCTGTCTCTTCTTTCTCTCTTTCTTTCTTTTTCTTTCTTTTTCTCTCTCTCTCCCCTTCTCTCTTTTTCTCTTTTCTCTTTCTTTTCTCCTTCTTTCCCTTTGCCTCTTTTTACTATTACATAAAATATATTGGGTTTTTTTGCATCAACATCTAACTTCATTTGGTTTTGGGGAATACTTGAACCTTCAGGGTCCTTTCTGCTTTATTCACAGAGAGTTGGTTCTCTTTGCTCCTCTGTGATTAGAGGGGATTGCAACCATGAGCCATTGGATAAAACTCCAACAATAAAAGGGGTTTACAAATTTTATTTTTACTAACCATCAAGTCTAGAGCACAGTAGAAGTTCTGGCAAATACTCTCTCAAAGTGGTGTGGTCTATCACAACATGACTACTCTATTCCTCTGTGTGGATGTTACCAATTAGTAGCTGCCTAAAATCAGTATTAATAAAGCAGTATCCAAGCATTAAGACATTTAGCAGCCACTGCACATTTGCAGCCAAAAGGTGATTCCAACACTGTGCTGCTCAAGAGTATATTTAAGACACCCCTGCCCCTAGAGATGGCAATTTTCCTTTGTTATTTTAAATACACATTGTGATCTCACCTCTTGGCTCAGAGATTTCTGCATTCTTCCATAAGCTCCCGCACAAAGACTCTTGTGCTTCAGAGTAGATGCCAAAGGAACTGTGTCATTGTCTTGGGAGTCTGGTCTGTAGGAAGCCAGATCCCTGCAGAGAGATTGAGATCCTGGTGCTAAGTGTGGAAGCTGTCCCCCCACTCTTCTGGGGGACTGTGGGGAGTGTCTTCCCAGGAGGCACTGACTGGCTGATTTCTCTGCCAAGAGCAAGTCAGGTAGGTTCCTTATCAAGGGCTTCTTTCATGCATGCCTTTTTGTAGCCAGCAATCCCATATACAAGGAAAGAGAACAAATCTTCCAAATTACTTGCAATCTAAACAAGCTGGGTCTCCAGTCCTCAAAAATTTAACAAAGGAGAAATTATTCATTTGCTTCAGATGAACATATCACATCTATACCACGTGGAAGGATGTTGGCTGAACGGAATATAAAAAAAAAAAAAGACCAAATACTGCCTGGCTGTGGACTAGAAAATCTTTTGCCATAGCCAAAAGAGAGGAGAAGATTTAGTATAACATTACCGCACTTATAATGGAGGTGTCACTTGCATTTAGTGGCATGCTTTGAGCCCCTTCCAGTAAAATAGTCTAAGGAAAATGACCGTTTATCTTCAGGATGGCAGAGGAATGATCATAACAAGTTTTGAGAAATACCAGATAGCAAAAGGCACTCATACAGTTTCTTGCACCTTCCACCACCTCACAGTTTATATTAAGTGGCAAATACGGCATCCCAGTGAGTTTTTACCAACATTTCCAGTTTCATTGGAGTAAGTCTAGATCTGATTTTTCAAGATTTGATCCTGTGAGTAGCATCAGTGTTTCCAGCAGGACCATTAACACAGATGAGTATTACTGATACATACAAAATGTGCTGTATTAGGTTCTTACATGACAATATCATGGAAACTCCAGTCTGGATTTGCCCAGATTAACACACCAAGAAAAGAATAGCTACCACAATAGCTGGCACAAAGACAAGAAACAAAACAGAAAATCCAAAATCATCACTCCATATTAGGTAGTGCAGGTAAGATGTTCTATACCAGCTGTTTCATAACCTACCTTCACCATCTTGCAAATATTCAGCATCTTTCTTAAACCGACCGCATGCTGAATTCATACTGAACAGTTAGAACACAAAAGCAAACCACTCATTGCAGGCCAAATGTGCTATGGCACAGTTCTCACAAGTTCCAATAAAAAAATGAGCACCATGGTCACCTCTGGTTAACTTTACTCCACGTCTTGTCTCTCCCCTTGGGTCAGAAAAAGTTTTATTTTGTACTCCATTTGTGGTAACAGTGAGAACTCAGGACTTGTTTCCCCACAGAATGAAGTTGTTGAAAAATATTTTCTTTTTATTTTTAAATGAATTTTATGGAGCCTATAACAGATAATAAGGTTAAGCACGAAGGTATAGTATGAGCACAGTTATGTAGCATTCTATAAGGAATCTTCAAATTTTGGAGGGTATCATTATCAGATAAAGGGCATTCACAAGGTTCTTGTTATTTCTTACCATCTCCCACCTCCTTGTCAATTTTCCTTCTTGCCAAAAACAGCATCTGCCAACATCTCCCACACCCTGGAGGTGCCTGCACAATTTCTCCAGAAGGCAATCATTTGCTGTCACTGCAAGCTAGTGATAAATCATGGAGCATCATCACTGACAAAAATGTCATAACTACACCCAATATAGGAGAAGAATATTTGTTTGGAACGGCACATGAAATTATCAGCTGTGCCATTATCTGTATTATGCTGCAGTCTGGTAATTCTTACGCAATTCTATTAATTAATTGTGAATTGATGAATGACAAATTATGGGTTCTAATGACTTCAAAACTGAGGAGAAAATTGGCTTAAAGTACATCTGGTGAAATACAATTCCAGTTCAAGGCAAGGAGATTCAATATGTTCCCAGTTTCCATGGAGTTTTCCCAATTCCCAGAAGGATTCCCACAGCTGGAAAGGGAAACATTTGTAGCATTTCACTGATATCACTAAAATTTAAAGAGCAGAAGCGTGTGCATTGTTTTCTGCAATCTGTTTTTCAGGTCTGCTGCAAGATAAGGAGGACAACATGTCCATGTGTCATGGTTGGGCATTTTCCAACTATGGGAAAAAGAAAGGTCAGAAAAGATACCCCTAAGTTCATGCCTAGCAAAGGGAATATAAATACATCCTTCAAGCACAAGATTAGCAGCAAGCCAAACAGCAAGGAAGGGCAAAGAAGCAGTATGCTCCATATCAGCATTGGGGAAAAAAACAAACACATTTTCCTTAGAAGATCACTTCTCATCTGAATCCTGAATTCCAGTATCACTTTACTCAAATCATCTGTGTGAAATTAGATGGAGAATTACAAATAAGCTCTCATCAGCTGGTTTTCACATCATTCAATGGCCAAGCACTAATATACATCAACCAGATGCAGTCAAGGCCAGGAGAGAAAGCAGTTTGAACTAAATTCCTCTTTTGGCTTGAGCTTTGAGTCTGGCTCCCAGATATTGTGGGCAACACATGCAGAGTGCAAACTGTGATTCATAACACAGCATGTTAAGAGATGTTCCAAGCACCTGTGGCGTATTTTTCCACAGTGCAAAGCCTCACAGAAATACTGCATATTCTGGAAGGAGTCACTGCTGTATTTGACCCAATAGAATATCACCCTGAATCCAGAGTCTTGAGTGTCATCTGCTCATCAGCACAACCCAAACCATGGATTAGGATAATATGCTAAATCCTAGCCTCTAGAGTGTCCACCCAAATATTTTCACTGCAATATCTTTTTGGTTTTTGGGATGGGGTGGATGATGAGTGGAGGGGAGGCGCTGCAGATTTGGGGGGCAGACTTACCTCAATATGCAGGTGTCTTACAACACCTCTTGGTCAATAGGGTACACAAGAGAAATGTCCAGCATAGAGGAAGGGTGTAAGAAGCACAGCTCAAATACATGCTCTAATTTGCAGTAACATCTCTATACTATGGATTTACAATAAATCTTTGTTGCTTCAAATTTACTAGTATTTTGCTGGAGTACAACTCCAGATTTTAACATTCCTCATATGAGCACAGATACATTTTAAAAAATAGTAATGTTCCTGGGACATGCTGAAGCAGATGGACTAGTCAATGCATCTACAGTGATTTATAGTGAGGAAAATTTATTTGTTTATGCCTATACTGTAATACCACCTACCAGCTTTTTTATCACTAATTTTGTATTTCAATTCAAACTTGGTCACAGCCACTTCTATATTTCTGCAAACTTTTTAAAAACAGGCAGTTGAATGCACATAATTCAGCTGCAAATCTTCCAAGGAAATTAAAAAATCAAGTGAACAGGAATACATTATGCATTACAATTTCATTTTAAATAAACCAATCAATGGAGTTCTGTCTGTAACCTCAGCATGAAAGGTAATTTATGTAGAAAAGCAAATCAATGTCCCCTGAATTTTCTGGAAGTTTAACTGATGCTCTCAATGGGGATCATTGAGATAGATGTTTCAATGGACATTGGTTTATTGGGAAGGATAACTTAACATGTTTGCCTCAACCAGTTGTGAGTGAAGATAGGGAAGAATTATTAGTCTGCCTAGACCCAAGGAATACCCTAAAATGACTTTCAGAAGGCAATAATATGTTCAGTTAAACAGAAGCTACACTGAAATTCATATTTCATAGCAGTGACACAAACAGGTGTGCATAACCTTCCATAGGTAATTTTTTACATATAATTTATGTGGTGGCCTTAAGCTGAAGTACAACAGTCACTGCACACGTTTGATTCCTTAAAAAGTTCTTGTTTTATGTGAAAAATTACTTTTCTTATTTGTTGTCTTTGGCACCAGTATCTGCAGGAAATAAATTCCATTCCTAGAACAATACTGTCTTGTATTACATGTGCACGTTCACATGCAAGTATGACCATGCTACACAGCATGGTCAAATCATTTTGGAGTAAAATATGGAAAATGGACTTTTATCGAGTTCTGATACCTATGAACTGCAAGATTCTAGCACTAACTTTATGTTGCCATTCACTTGAAGAAGAAGGAGTTTTCTTGCTCTCACCTGCGATAGGTGACTGAGCCAAAAAAAGGAAGATGCAATTTCTTAATAGGTATAAGATACCAGACAATGTGAAGGCAAATGAGGACCTTGTATTCTTGGAAAAAAACCCCAATCCTAAAGAAAAAAAAATCCATGTCATGTCTCCCAGATGTCATCTGTTTCTTCAAGAATCAAACACTATATAAATATTTCATTCAGAGTGAGGCAAAGTTAAAGATATATATGGACATACATAGAAATTTTATTAAACAGGCCCAAATCAACATATTGTTTCATTACCCAAAAATATCTGATGAAGCTGAGCTTCAGTCTGATATTGAATTGCAGACTGGGGAGAATTTACTATTCATTCCAAAATTATTTGCATTGATGGCAGGAAAGGAAGAAGAACTTCATGCAGTAAAATTTTGAAACATTATGTAGAGAGCTCAATAATACAAATAGAATGCAAACCATGTTGATCGCTTGAAAAATGTATGCAACCTACACTAGAATGAATGAACACCATGGCAATTAACCAATGACAGCCACATGAACAGGCACTACATAAAGCAGGCTGTGGGACTGTCCATTAAGCCTTGAAGAAAAGCAGCGTCACTGAAATGGTCACCCAGTAGAAATTCACCCTTGAGAATTAGAGCTTTAACACTCAGTACCTTCCTGTTCCCTAAGAAAGAAAAGCTGTCTGCGTGAGAAAATGGGGGAGGGAAATTTCTGAGAATTACCTGCCAGTAGAGGGTTAGTTACAGAAGTTGTGTTGGCGAGTGTAAGTATGCCACTGAAGGCAATACACCCGAGTGACTGAACTGCGCTTACCGGCACACCGTGTCAAGCAACGTCTTTGGCCAGAGCAGTGGGATACAGCTTCTCAGAATGGCCAGGCCATTCCAGTTAAATCTGAAACATCTGGAGCTGAGTATTTAAATGCACAGACCAAATTATGTGTCCAAATTAAAAGCTATCTCACTGAGCTGCTCTTTAACTTCCAGAATGTAAACCCAAGACCAAGACCTTGCTTTCTTCTTCCTTGACCTGTAAGAATGAAGAAGAGGTTAGACACAGCATTATGAATAGGCCATGCTGAATTCCAAGAAGCCATATCAGAATTAACCTATGACTTCCTACTCATTAAATCCAAGCATGAAACCTTTCTTGATACAGCAGATCAAACTCCCAAGCCCGTGAATGTAACATTTTTGTCACAGATAACATAAAAGCACCATTAGACAACTGTTACAAATTAAGTGACAGAAAAAAATAAGCAGCATGGAAAGAAACGAAAAGTTATTATTTTTAGCTGAAAATCACCAGGTTTCAAAAACATAATGAAGGACTGCTAAAGTCACACCAGCTGTTTTAAATACATGAAGCTGGGGAGGGCTTAGTTAATAATTGATGAAGTACTAACAAGAAGAAGAAGACAAATCTGAAGAACTGAATAACCAAAGAGCAAAAACATTAAAAGAAATGGGGAGGGGTCAGGAGGGGGGGGACATACAGGGAGGGCACCTATTTTCATAGGGCAGTTTTCAAGTTAATAGGGCAGTTATTTTAATTTGACTCATTACAGAAATCTGCGTATTAACATAGTCAGAGATAACGATTCCTAATATATTTTTGCTGACCCAGTATGCCTGCTGGGCATTCCATCCTGTCATTTCCACCACAAAGGCATGTACTATCAGTTTACTTCAAGCAATGTGTTTTCAGCAATCACTCAGTTCAGACACTCAGTGCATTCACATCCTGAAAATTTTGCAAATAAACAACGATCACTAAAAAAAAGAGAACAAACTCAAAAAACCCCCACTTTATTCAATTTTAAATTCACCTCCTAAATAACCATCTTCTGAGTGAGTCCAGTTGGGCGCCTTTAGTCATATGAAAAGACCTTGCACAATGTGACAAGACAAGCACAAATAAAAAATATGAAACAGATGTTCAGATCACATATACACAAGAGAATTCAGATATTCTTGCCACCCTGATAAGGCACTTACATATTCTCTGCTGATGAGGAAAGCACCAGCGAACTGGGGAAGAGCCACTGCCTAGAGCTCTCCAGGCCAGCTCCTTGCTGCTGCTCTGCCCTCTGCCACCAGCTCGAGCTACATCCTTACACTGGTGACTTGGTGACATCAAATAGTCCTTAGATTAAGCTCTTGCTTTCTTTCTTTAGAGTTTGCAAGTAGGTGTTTTCTCTCTTAAAAAATCCTCTTTGATGTTTATACACCTCATGGCGCTGTTCCAACCACGCTGCATCTGTTTGTAATATTCTCATTTCTCTGCAGAGTTTATTTCTGCTCACTTTTGCACCCTGTTGGTGCTTACACTTCTCTGAGATAGGATTGTGCAGCTGGGTGGAATCCAAGCTGAATCCTTATCTACTAGGGCATCCACCTGAGCAGCATGGGTTACCCTGAGACAGAGCTTCCTGTTTGGAGCAGGCACTTCCCCATAGAATGCATCTCTTTTCTTATGAGTGTCAGTGGAATCGTATCTGGATGCTGCTTACAGAAATCCTATCCACAATTTTCTTCACTGTCTCAGGGAAAGTCAAAGAATTGGGAGAAACAGAAGAATCCCTTGTTAAGAGAGTAAGATTGACAGAAACCAGGCTGAACTGCAAAATATTATTACTGAGATAGGAGGATCTTCCAGTCCTTGAACTCAGGTTTTAGGAACAGCAAAATGAACACCCCAGATAAAAGTGCAAAAGTTTTTGCATAATACATACAGTAATATTATTTACCTCATCTGGCAATGAAGACTGTATTAAAAATTCAAATGTAACTGTTTCAGAGAATTCAAATATGTAGGGATAATACTTCACAGTCAAAATTATGAGAGGTAGGAGTGGCTATAATTTCTTCCTACTGACTCATTTGACCCTCTCAGCTTCCCAATTCCTAACTTTTTTAATGCCTACACTACTCCTTCTCATGCATTTTGGGTTCTTTTCTGTAACAAAACTAAAAAAATAAAATAAATTAAATAATGGGAAGAAAAATCAAACACCTGCTACAGTCTCAATCACTTGTTACAGTTAAGATTTAAGAGGAATTAACACCAAAAGGCACACTTATTTAAATGCAAATGTGTAAAGAGAGTTCAGTGAGGTTAAAAGTGATGCCATGAAATTGCAGACAAATTTCCAGAATCACAGGATTTTATTTAGACATCTTATCACCCTTGAAATTACTGGGAAATTAGACTGTAAAATTTCTTAAATAAATGTCCTCTTCTTAAATAAATGTATACTGGAAAGGCAGCCTGGGCATAAACAACAACCTAAAATCAGTGTCACATAGTCAATGTGCCCACCACTCAGTATGACACCCACCACTCCCAGCCAGATGTTGCTACTTTTTGGCTAGAGGTGTGTATGCTGCATTACTATGAACTAAGAAGATTTGCATAAACACAGGTGCAAATGCTGCACACCAAAATGATCAGACCAAGTGCACATGCCTCTGAAATCAGAGGCATGATGTCTTTCTCTGCCAGAACTTCTGCTCTGAAATGTAGGTAGAAGCAGATAAATGCATTCACATCATTCAGGGTGATTTCTGCCTTTAGAAATGAGTAAGAAGCATCAATAGTTTCCTTCTCACAGGGTTTTTTGCTTTTTAAGTGGAAGGCACAACAAAACATTCTTGGACAAAGCAAACTCAGCAAATTAACTGTATTTGGTTGAATTTACTCTTTCACCACAGTGGAGAGGTCTCAGATAAAGTATCTGAGACTCAAGAGTTGTGTTTAATTAGCTTAGCTCTACTTGTATATTTTATCACTGATTTGCCGGAGGCAAGTGTATTTTTCCATGATTCAGAGGAAAGCAACTTCTTTAGCTCAAAGGACTAAAAATTTCAGTTGAGAAAAGGAGACCAGACTCAGGACAAAATGTTGTACACCATTTTATGACAGTAAGAGACAGAAAATCTTTTTTGACCTCCTTTTCAAAAGCACAGTGCAGTAGCTAAGCATTAAATAACAGCTCAATAGGTTTTCATCAATGCAGATAAATAATTATCTGAGAAAACTTATATAACCTTCAACAAACAAGGTCAAAGATCAAGATATTTTTACCCATGGTCTGTAAGCTTCCCTCTTGCATGAAGTAACTTCTTGGATAGAAAAAAGCTCACCATCTTCATAGGGCTGGACACAAATGACCTATTATTTTAGCACCAATTAATTTTTCTTCATGTTGAGCCTATTAGGGAAATTCATTATGGAGTCCCACTGGTAATTCTACTTCTCTGCTCCAGGCCTATCCACAAATCCATACTGACCAACCAAACAGCATCTTCCTTTATTTCAGAAGTAAATTTAAAATGTTACTTTTTGTTCTTTACTAGAAACAAAATTTTATGGGCCTCTCCCAGCTTGTTTCATTGACTTGTCTTTTCTCTTTTTCCTGGAATGCGTAACTATTGCCCTTGTAACATAAGAGATCCCAGTGTACAGTTAATATATGCCAAGAGTTAAGACCCAGTTAGCAGCCAAAATTCAGATATGAATAAAGGGCTGAACCCCATGTCCTTGCAGTAGGAGTCAAGAGTTTCAACTATTAACCCATCACATTTACTGCATTAAGTAGATCATGAATGTTCTCAGCAACCATAATTGAGTTAACATCACACAGCAATTGTAAATGCACCTTATGTGAAGACTGCTGCTTACCTGGCTCTACGTATGACGTCTTCAGGGCTGGTATGGGAACAATTCTGAACAACCTCCTTTTTCTCTGCGGTGTGTCTCATTTAAAGAAGTTTTATTTTCCTCTTGCTGAGATTCTGCCATTTCTGACACTAAGCAATAGACCTCCCCCCAAAAATACTGCCTTCCTTAAAACCAGAGTGCTCAGATTGGTTTCAGTGTGGTCAGTGTTTATTCTGCTGGGCCTGGGACTTCCCATTTAAGTGTGTGTAACAGGTTCTGCTGCAAATTGTGGAGCTGAAGGACTGAGAACAAGGAGTATTTTTCAGTCTTTCATAAGGCTCTTGCCAAGTTTGGGGCAACTCTGCAGGCTATATAGGTAAACCCAGTTTAACCCAGCTGGCTGTGAGCCAACATGAAGAAAAGTTTCACTGACATATCTGGGATGATATCCTGGCAGCTGTTTCCTACCCCCTCCTTCCAAACCACTGATTCTGACAAACTGGAAGTGGGTCTTGGGCTGATAGTTTGATCATGCTAATGGAGTGACATATGATACATTTCCAGATAAATGGCGTTCTCCTTACCACTCCAATTTGTGCATTTATATGAAGCATAATGTCACAGGATTCAAGATTGAGAACAGCTGCAATGGATTTTTAGCCTATAAATGTGATCCATTTTCTATACCATCTCCATCAAAACCAAATACCATCTCAGTTTGTCGACAGGTGACTCAAAGTCTTTGAGACTCTCAGAAACAACCATCAATTTTAAAACCATGCTTCTGGTTTCCTTGAACATTTTAACATTTCTCTTGTGGTAATAGTTTCAAGACAAAATACAAGTTCCCTGGTCAACTCTTTATCAGATCCAGTATCTTGCTACAAAAATGTATATTTTCTGTGAACACCTTTATTAAATACATTGGTGCTGGCATTACTGCCTCTCCTGTCCTAGTTATTATTAATTCTCTATTAATTTACTATTAAGGAAGGAAAGCTGCTTCCACTGAATATCTTACAATAGCTTAAATAATTTAAATCCATTAGAATTTTATAGCTTTATAATTATCACTTATAAATTAAGCGATGCAATTAGTGAGCAATATAAACAGTCTCACTCTCTACAGGTGCCAGCCCAAAGAAATTTCCAGTCCTTTGCATAGAGCAGAACATCATACGGTTTGTCAAGGCACAGCTAAGGCAGTTGTGAGCTGGTAACTCCCCTGCTAAGTGCTTCAGTGGTGCTGCTGGTAAACAGCTGGGTGTCAGCCCTTTTCCCCCCTGTGCTGGGAAGTAATATCTTCCTGGATGACCTTTCCTACCCTGAGGAAAAGGTTCAAGACTTTGTACACTGGAAAAACTGAGGTTCATAGCCCTAACTGAATGAAGGCTGAGGTGATGTGTAAAACCTAAGAAAGCAATTCAGTTAACTAGTGTGGGTGGCAAATTAATCTGAGAACTGTTTGTACAGTCTGCTTGAGGATATTTGACTTTTCCTTTATTCTGTAAAGAGGCATTTGGTAATCTCAGTGGATGTTCAGACAATAAAATATTTGGAATGCTGCATATCAGAGCTCTTCAAAGTTAAGGAAGTGCTACTTTGAAAAAAAAAAATCCTTGCCTTAGACGACTAAATAAATTAAAAAAATATACATATATATTTAAAATCTCCCAGATATCTCTCTGGGGAACAGTGATAATGTGATAAGTTCTACAGTGGAACATTTGGCACCTTCTGTGGTCTCTTTGAGCTGATTTGAGAATTTGTATTCTCTAGTAGTCACTGCCACCTGGAAAGGATCTGCTTCTACTGACATTTTTCTGCACATGAACCACGAGAAGTGGCAAGTGCTCCCTTGTCCATGACAAGTGTTTTGATCTTACTCTAGTATTTGAGAGGACAAGAGGAAAAGGGTCTGAGGACTAACACCATCCAAGTTACTTGGATAATCATTTTGGTTACTTGGACGTAACCAAGTTCAGCTTTTTTCTTTTGACTTAAAGTAAACTGGTCATTTCCAGAACTCCAAGCAGTCTGTGTGGAGCTCTTCCAAGTCTAAAGCCCCTGCACTCTAGTCCTTTCTGAATGAGCTATCCTGAGCTTTCATGTGACAACCCAAAGACAAGTGCATGCTGCTTCTCATCTCTCCAGGTGTGCCAGATCCAGCTCCACAGATTCCAGCAATGTGCTGGACTTTGACCTGCCTTTGCTCTGCTGCACCATGCCATATAGAGCACTATAGAGGGGGATCCCTGCTGATGACAAAAGTGCACCAGCTTTTGGGCCAGGCCTGTCCTGTTTCTCCAGTCCAGCTGTAATTCCCTCTGAACATAAACAAGTGTCTCACACATTTTCCCTGGCACAGAGAGGCTATTATCTTGTCCATTTCATTCCCTAAAGCAAAAAGCATGTATAATACAGATTCTAGGGTTTCAATTGTAATTTTTGACATTTCATAGAGCATTAAAATGCCACATTTCTAAGCAGTAAACAATAATTACATCTTAAGGCAAGATAGATAATAGCTTCAATAATGTGCAAACATGTACCCATAGAAATGAATAGGAATTTTTACCTTTAATTGGTCAAATTGTGCAGCTGGAATCTCACCACAATTATATTTTGGCTGAAAAATATACATTTGGATGAAAAATTATGAGCATTTGCTCTGGCCCCTTGAGGGCCAGGGAGCTGTGATGACACCACTGAACTGATCATGCCTTAGAGCATTTGGACTGCTCGACAATAATTTTTCCGTAACAGTAGTTTCAGGGTGTATTTACAGTACAACTGCTGGAAAATTTCATTGAGCAGATGATAAGAGGTGAGTTACTTTCAGTTGATTTGGCTATGAGGAAAATTTATACTTTGCAAATTTAATTCAGATCTGCCCTGCTTGACTAGATCACTGTCACAGAGACATCTGCTTACTATAGTTGCCTTAATTCCAGTTGCATGTTTTGTCTGCTCTAGTAGTAGGTCTTTGGAAAAGCAAAGGAGGAAACAATGATTACATGGATAGAGAGGGAAAATGTTCCAGATGAAATTCAGATTTATTTTGCCACATCACCTTACTTAGGAGCCTATCATAAAGCATACAAGACATATAACTACTTCTCTCTAGAGCTGTGCTTAGCTTCAAATATTACCCATCTTTTGGGCTGTCTGCTGCTTACTTTCAGGTCACCACATCTCTCCTCTGAACACAACATAATCCGAAGGCAGGTTTTTGGGGTTGCTACACTTTGAAAAAGACAAGTAGTTTTGTTTTATTTTGGTAGTGTACCTGCTTAATCTTAACTGTCTTCAGGGATTAAAATACAGCAGTCTGAATCTCAGGTAAGACATGTAGAAGACAGTCTGCTGTTTAATGAAAACTGAATGGAGATGGTTTAGCAGATGTCCCCACTGATTTTTAAGTCATAGAGCACAATTTTCCCAAGCTACTTGTTATCAGCAGAAACAACTAGGCAGGAATGTTCTCACCCTTTCTTGAGCTGGGCTTTTACTCAGATGCACTGTAAGCACTAGAACAGGGTCTACAGAGCACCATAAAGGCAAAGCCTGCCTGCACCTCTCCTGAGACATGACAGCATAGTCATATGTGGCTTCTTAAGTTTTCAGTCAGATACCTTTGCTAATGCTTGCTTTTGTGACTTTCAGCAACCACACACAGTGCTGCTTATGTCTTGCACACACCATCTCTCTTGCACACATGTTCACTCTGCTTTTTTGGGAACCACATGTATTGTTGACACAAATTCTGTCTTTTCCAGCTTCCAAAACCCCCTGCCAAACACATTTTTTTAAAATTAAATAATGCTTGGCAGTGTATACAAGCAAACAATTACCCACACAAATTTGGTGCAAGCAAGTGTAAGACCACAGCAACAGAGCAGAGGAAGTCGGCTTTAATCATTAAAATGTATCAAGTGTGGGTTCAGCAATTGTTTTTGTTCAACAAACCATGCTATTTTATTGTGTGGTTAGCTTTCCTGGGCTACAGATTGAGCCTAAATCAAGGTTTAATGAAACACACGGCTTTTGTGACAAAATGGAGGACCATGTCCCTATCTCTAACTCTCCCCCCACCCCCCACTTTGATCTTTTCTCACAGATGAGGGCTGAATGACCCACCATCTTGAGACTTCACTGCATTGCAGACACAGATAACACTGTGTTGAGGACCAAATACAGTTATCAAGGAGGTTTTGTGTCTTCCCAAATACAGCAGCAAACAGGTTAAGGAAATTAAGTTTGGCCCTCCAGCTCTTGAGGTAGTTTTGAATTCTGTCACTTTAGATGCTTCTGCATGTACCATTCTCACCTGCTACTCCACCCAGCAGCTGGCCATTGCAATCTGCTTTATCAACTTTTAGCTACAGCAGTGTTCCTGGGATTTTGATTATGACTTAATTCCCATGCAAAAAGTAAAACAAGGAAAAATTTACCCATGGTAATTTGAGAAGCAATCCGGCATCCAAATGAAGTCATACCCAATGCTGATGAAAGAGCACTTGAAACCAAAGGGTAACCAAATGCCTCAGGCCGTTTCATCATCTGAGGTACACAGGAGTAAATATGAAAGGCCTCTGATGTAGATTAATAGGCATCACAGGTATGTAAATGATATCTCAATTTGGCACGCTATAACTTACTTGCTCTTAGATCTTAAAATACCCTAAAGTGTAACTTTATAACACAACAAAACTGTTCTTAATTCCCTACAAAAACTCCATGTAATTTTAATATTAAGTTAATTGGAAAAGAAACCTTTTATGAAGAAAATAAATACTTTAAACTATATATTAAAGATCATAGATTACTTGGGGAAAAAAATCTTGCTTCAGGTTTCACTACAGATTAGAAATACTATCAGAAAAAAAACCCCAAAAAACTAAAAGTTAAGTTCCTGTTCTCATTTTTCCTACTCTGTGCTGATGCCATCCTACAGCTCCCAGGCATCATAGTCTGGTTTACCAAAGTATGTGTGCCTTCACTTACTACTTCCTTGTGGTAACTCCAGTTCCTTCAAAAAGAATGGCAAACAAGGCTCCAAACCTTCAAAAATAACTGGCTAGAATTATATGTTTGCAATTCAACTAAATTTTACCACCTCTAATATGCTGAATGCAGGTTGTCTTATGCCCAAGTGTTTCATCCCTTTGTCTTCACTTGGGGAATCTTTCCTGCTCAGGCCACACACAGGCTTCTGGGCACAGCCTTGCCAGTCCTCTAAACTCACATGAAAAAGATTCTCAGTGTTTTGACAGGTTTTCAAAACAAAGATTCTCCCCCCTAAAAGAGTTATTGAATTACATAACTCATACTCTGCAAGGCACCGTCCCCACACCCCACACGGGGAAAAAAAAAACTCCAATAAACAGGGTGCTGTGGATAGGTTTCTGAGATTGTACTTTACCCTACCTAGAAGTTGCTTATACATGCATACACAGATGGATTCACACTGAGGTTTTACACGTCTTTTGGCCTTCTCACTGTCTGGCTGTAAGTTAATGGGTGTGAGAACAATGACAATATGTGCCACTTTAAGAACAGCCTTTTATGTAACCCAGATTAAAATTTAACTGGCCTGTTTCACTATTCAGTATGTGCAGCCTTTTCAATGGGATCTGATAAAGATCAGTTTTGCTGGAACTTGTTTTCACAGCACTTAAAAAAAACCAGGTTCTCTGCCACTGGCACTTGGAGCAAAACAAGCTGCATTTGAGAATGAAGTAACATGCTTACTATGGTTTTACATGTGTAATAAATATAAGGCCAAAAAGGGGCAGGAAGGATTTCTAGTACAGTTTCAGTTGCCAGTCTTGCTTTAGTTGCATTGTAACATTAATTCACCTCCTAGGTGTAGGGCACCGCTTCACTGGCCTGGCAACTGCAAATAGCTGTCAACTACTAAAGGATGCCTGAAGCAGCCTGAAAGTGTGACTGAAAACCTTACTCAGCTCCATCCTTGCATAATGGGACTCTTATCACTAAGGCAGTTCAGCTCTCCAAGCTGAAGTTGAGGGTCTGGCGTGGGAGGAAACAGGAGAGCTGCAAAATCTTCATTTAAATTGTGGAGAAACAGATGATCAACTTTCACTTCCGTTAAATCTCTTATCTTGTTTAAACATGTGCCTCTCACATACTGTCAGGAAAAGGTGAATTTATAGAAACTGGTAGGTAATGATATTCTGGGTGTACTGTAAGTGCAAGCAAGCCTCAAAGATAGCCCATGCATCTCCTGATAACAGGCTGTCATTTCTGCAAGAAACAGTTCACTGGCTGAATGAGTTCACACATGCACCAGCCCAGTCCACTGGGAACTCCTGTGAGCCCCTATCAATGACAGCCAAGACTGAGGTCTTTGAAGTCCCCATACCTAAGATGAAGCATACTTATAGCAAATAAGCCCCAGTACAGTTGCACAGTTGGATAGTTTAACATACTTCAGAAGCAAGCCACAAGTGCCAGATGCCATGAGCTGATTATGAATCTCTCCTTCAAGATAAGCATTTAGGACACATTACTCTAGGAGTTCAAGACCATCAAACTTCAGATTTTAGATCCTTGTGAAAAATTCTTAAGACATTATCTAAGGACGATGTGGCAACTGGTATAAAACCCCTGTTAATAAATAACAGAAGAATTTGCAATTACTTTGAAATTACTTTGAAACTGAATTGAGGAATGCAGTTTTCAGAGGAGACACCAAGTTCCCACCTTGAACAGCATCCACAGCACCATGCATACCTGTGTATATTCCTCAAGATTGCCCAAAAAGCTTTATGAATGTGCAAAATAAAATTACTTATGAGCATTAAGTACATGGTTTGCAAGACGACTGCAAAATCTATGAAAATGCACTGTACATGCAAGCAGAAACCCATGTATTTCTCCTAAAACCTCTATGCATTTCCTAACCCATGCATTTCTCCTAAAACCTCTATGAATTTCCTAACACTTTAGAAAAAAAGTTCATATGGAGCTTCTTGAAAGGCCATCAGTAAGGAAGTAGAAGCAGTACCCTTATAGCTTTCATAGCAGAGATTAGAAAGATCACTCTCTGCATTCTCATAGAGGTCATCAATAAAGATTTCTTCAAAATCCTAAACTATACTTGAAAAACTAAAAATTAAGAATAATTTTGCAAGGGAAAAACTTAGAGACAGTGATGGACTTTTTATTCTCTCTGCAAATAAATTGAGGATTTTTTGAGACATATTTTTGGAAATCATAATATCCCTATGGATATTTTTAGAGGTGTGTTTTTATTTTAAAGCATTCACTTTGTGATGGCCAGTGTTAAACATTTTTGATTAAATGCATATTTTGTTGAAGCTTGTGGTTTTCAATAAAGTTCAAAAGCATCAAAACCAGGTCAGAATAGGGTAACTGTTCAAGCTACTGCTATGTGGTTTTCTGCTTGGAAATACATCAGTGTAGACATTTTAAATACACCAGAAGTTAAAATAACATTCTCCTGACTGAATAATTTCCATTTGGCTGCTGATATGAGCTAAACACCAACAACAGGCTCCAGTGGTTGTTTGTTTTGGAGTGCTTGTGTTCGTTTAAATCTCTGCAATCCGTGCTGTTTGAGATTTACCTTGATTCTCTAGTGCTATCTAGTGGCTATTACTGAAAATTATGACTGTGTATAAATGTAGCCAAATACAAGTCAGCTTCTATCAACCGATCTAGGTCCTTCTCACAGGGCCAGTCTGACTTCAAAGTGTGCATGTGGGGCTGTGCAGTTGAGCCAAACAGCCTTTCCTACAAAGCTTCAGCACCTGAAGCTCCCAGGCTAAGTGCACAAGCTGAAACCAGCAGCTGACTGCAGTTACACCTTGTTTATTGGTTTTATAATACAAGAGAAACATTTCCATGCTTATTTGTGCTTAAATAAGTGAGCACTTCTCTTCTTCTGCTACCCCTTAATTTAACTTACCCCTCTCCGGTTAACTCAAGTCACTTTTGAATTGGATGTTCATACTATGGCAGTTGCAGCCATCTTTCAAACTAGAGAAAAGCACACAGGCTGCCAGATATCAGTAAATACCTCTGTCTCCTTGCTGCTCACTGCCCAGCATTTCTGTTTGGTCCACCTTCTCCTTGACATTTAGAAGGAAACCAACCCAATTCAGGTTGCCACTTTTGGCTTGATCAGAGACTTGTTAGCTTGGCCAACAGATTCAAGGTTTATACTCAAGTGAGAGTCCATAATATATGTACATGAGTTCAAACTATCAGTAAAACTGAGTATACTTCCTGTATATAAAAGGAACAATCCTATGAATGTGAGGTCTTTCACATGGGCTTAAACAAAGGGAGGAACTCTGAAGTGTATTCATACTTCACAAGGTGATTTCAGCCCCAGAAACACAGAATCAATATCTCAGACCCAAACATTTCTCAGCTTCAAATAGGACTTCACTATCCTGAAAGCAGAACATGGAATGTGTTTCATTGTTAAACTTACCAGACTAATAGAAAAGATGTACATTCACATTACAAAAAGGTTCACTAGGAACCACAAAATCGCAAAGAAGAAACAGATAATGCCTCTGCTGTTTTTTCCTGACATTAAAATAGATAAAATATTTATTCTCTTTCTAAAAATCCTTTGAGAACTTATATGTACTAAATAGGATTAGAATACCTATTTAAATTTCTTCTGTAAGAAAAAAAAACAAACCCATACCTGGCAGGAAATATCTGCAGGCCAATAGTTAGCACTTACACAGTACTATTCCCAGATCTATACATGCACACACATGCATGAGCACACAAAGACCCTTTGACATTCTCCCCTCACACATCATTTCCCCCCCCAGCCCAGTGTACACACTCCAATCAAAATAAATGGGAGCAGAAGTGCAGACAAGAATGGTTTGGCTGCTGGCAAAATACCATACTTTGAAGAGACTCTGACTTAAAGTGGAAAGAAGAGAACATCTTGCAGCAAACAAACTGTTAATGAGCTATTTCTATTAAATGTTAATATTCCATAAATCTGCACTTAAAGCAAAAGTCCAGTTGTATTCTTTTTCTTTCTGCTCTAGCAACTACAATAGAAAAAAAAAGCTTTTTTTCACATACATGGTCAGCTTCAATTTGAAACAAACAAAAGCCCAATTGTTCCTGGGAAGATAAGGCATAGATTGAAGAGAGCATGCTCATTCACAATAGGAAAATCAGCTCAGACCAGGAGGTTCCCATCTTGTCTCAAGCAATTCTCCTTCCTGCCCAGATTTGTCCTTATTGCAAAGGTTTTGTTAATTTAGCAAAAAGACAATCACTGCTGTTATTTAGTCTTGTGAAAGCAGCTGTAAAAGTCTTACAATGAGAGTGTGTCCATAAACATTTTTGTTGAATAATCAACATACATATTTAGTTAGAACAACCCCTAAGTCTACATTAACAATAAATTCAAGTGCAGTACTTTTCCTTATGCATATGCTTAAAAAGGGTATGAAGTAAATGAGGTAAATATGAATACTAGCACTTTTACCCGTCTTCTGGTCTTGGTGACAGTAACAAAGGTTAATGCTTTTCCCATTTGACAATCTTTTATTATCACCTATCCTCAGTGGTCTCTGTCACAAACAGGAATTCCAGTGACCATCTGCTGCCTTAACAATTAGGACTGTATTGAGGCCTGTTTGTCTATCTATCTATCTATCTATCTATCTATCTATCTATCTATCTATCTATCTATCTAATCTATCTATCTATCTTTCTCCCTCTCTCATTTGCAATACTGGTCTTTCTACTTCCAACAGACATATTCACATTTAACAACAAGTAATGAATATATCTTTTTCAGTCAAAACAAACTGTTTTGACTGAAACAAACAAAGGAACTCCTTTACCTCTAACTGGTGTGCAGTAGTGGAAATCTGATAATGCATCATTTAAATGTACCCCATGCTCTCAGTTCTTGGAGTCCTGGTATCATGACCTCTTCTGTGGCTGTGGACAGTGAGTAGCATGAACAAAATGCTAAAAAAACACACCAAACTGACACTGCTGTTGAACAATGCCACACAGAACTCAAAAAGTCAACCAACATCCCACAAAAATACTTAAGAAGAGCATTAATTCTCTTTTAGGTATAATGTCTACCTTGGTTAGTCAGAGTATAGTTTTAATTAAAATGAATTCACTTAATGAAGTGCAATCTTAACTAATCAAATACCAAAGGCTGAAATGCCAGAAAATACTAACAAGTGTTAACAAATTCAAAGGCTCCTCTCTTAGACAAAAGTTTTCTCTTCTCTGCCTATGGACAAACTGGACACCTAATTGCAAGCACTTAAAAAATCCAATGTAGTATTGGCAGTCATAAAAACAGGTAAGTTGTTTTTGTATGTGATTCAAACACTCCTTTGATGTAATAAAAATATTTATTATGTAATTTATGTATTTAAGCTACCTACATGAAGATCAAAAACAATGGACCAAATAGAAAGTAGTCTGAAGTGAAATAGTAAGTGAAAACCTGCTTGGCTCACTTTCACAAACCAACTTGCTGCAGTAACTAAACAAAACAATCTCCAGTTGAAAACTAATAATTTAGTTTGGAAAATTCTGTTGTTTTCAGCTCAGGCATATGCAGCTATTAGAATCAATATCTTACATGAATTTAATCTCCTTTCTTCTGAAATATGAGTAGTAGTATCTACATTTTTTCTACCCATTTCAAACAATCATTTTCACAGGGAGTAGAAAGCTTAGGAAGATTTTATGTCAGGAGAGTAAGAACATAGGAACCTCAATCTACTTGGGCATCATTTTCCACTAGGTGTATTCTTCTCAAGTGTTTAAATTTGATCTTCTCACCTGTCATGGTTACCACTTCCATGAATACAGGTGGCTAAACTTCACAAGTAAATGCATTACCCTGCAACACCAGCTATGGAGTAAAACACATTATATTAAAGACCTACATGTCTACATGAGGAACATGCATGTGACCAGTTACAAAAGAAAAATCCATACTGCAGGTATTGAATAGGCTAAGGAAGATACTGTTTACTATTAAAAATATTTACAGTTTTAATTAAAT